>NC_064875.1:65003123-65040623 GCF_943734745.1 Anopheles darlingi
GCAGTTGCACAAGGGTCCGAAACCCTCGACGAACCGTATGGTACGCGCGTGCGCCACACTTTCCGACAACACCTTGGATCGGTATCCGTTGTCTCCGTTTAATTGACGACGTTCGAAACCTTTCGTCCTCTTCGTCTGTCTTCGTCGCATCCGTTGGTCATCCATCTGTTGCGCCCGTTGTCGATTCCAGGTGTGTTACTATTGCTAGAAAACCCCTCAGTAGGCCTGTTTGCTTTGTCTTTAGTCACACCAGGGGACCCCGGGAGCCTTATTCCTTTCAAATTTCGGGCAAATTAGTGTGAAAATCTGCACTTTCAACGGTTCTCCTTCGCCGCCAGCTTGGACACAGCTGGCATGTCCTTTCGAACGAGAGGCAGCCGGATCGGTCCGGCTGCTCGAGCGATCGATCCTTCAAACTGGCGCTCTATCGATGACCACATGGAGTGCATGCTTCTTCGCGTGTCATTAGGGGGCTCTGCGGTGCGCTGCGCCTGTTGCTGGCCTCCTAATCCTCAATTCCACCACCACCAGCCTGAGAATCGAGCCGTCAACGGGGGCCGTCCGTCCGATCCGCCTTACGTCGCCACCGTGAGCGGCCGCGTGATTGAGAAGGCATTAAAAATCTCTAAAAAACCGAAAATATTTCAACATTAGCCTCGGATCATTAATAATCTCTCTCGACGCTCGGCAGGCTAGGGTTGCTTTGTTTTTGTGTGTCTGTATGTGTTTGCGTCCAGGTCTACGTAATGATGCTGGGCTCCAAGGAGGCTGCGCAGCGAAGGTGCAACCCTGCGCTCTCGGCCTCGATGCCGTCCGTTAGGGTTTAGTAGTGGTATGCGAGCATAATTTTTTTTTCTTCTGTTGTTTTGTTTCTCCAATTTTTCATGCACTCTAATCCACTACGCAGAGCACGCACGCACGCACGCACGCACGAACACATGGACATGGTGATGCGTGTCGATACGGTCAATCTGCGCTCTAAAAGCCTCCAACTCCCAAGAGGGGCTAGGGTAGGTTGGTAACAGGCGCCAGACCGACCGCACTGGAGGTTATCGCATTCGCTTCGAAGCGCGCGTGTGTGAACCACACGACGGTTCCGCGCGTCGATGATCGATCATCGACTTAGCAGGCTTAGCATGTGGAAGGGCCAGGATTATGCGCCTGGAACCGAGATTCGGTCTTTCGGTCGACTTTCACGGACATTCGTAGATGGTGGAAAATGGATTTACTTGGTTTCGGTTCAGCAGCTAGTGTTGCTAGTCTGTTCCTCTACATAGACGTGTTACACTCTGTTACACTGTCCCTTCCTCTCCCAGGATGGTGGTAACAGATCAATTATCGGTTCGGTTGTAACTCATCCCTACACCATGCTGCTGCTGCTGCTGCTGCTGCTGCTGCTGCTGCTACATGATTTTATGTTTTGCCTGATCTCTCACCACATCGACACCACCGCGCGCGCGGATCATTGTAACATGCAAATGATTGTTTGCTCGCTCTCGCTGCACTCTACAAACGTCGGCCACTTGACATCCCGTGGCACTTGAGTTCCTTGGAGTAGGATGGCAGGCGGCATCCCGGCACTCGAATGCTCAGCTCAAGGTGAGAGCGGTCGACGGTTCACAAACCTGCATCAACAGCTCAATCGGTGCGTCAAGTGGTAGACACCTTTCAAAACAGTTCCAGCACCAACAAAAGCAGCAGCAACAGCAGCAGCAGGAGGTTCATCTTAAGGGCCACTGGCTCTTCGCAACCGTCGTCGGCAACATGAGAGATCACACGAGAGCACCTCCGAGCATCAGTCAGCCGAGGTAACATCTTCATAAGCGGCTAGCGCTGCTAGACCGTTGAGTGGCCCGTATCGGTAACAGAATTGTTTTTCCAAACAAAAAAAATACAAACCAGGGAGGATCCCAAAACCAGGCGAAACCCATGAGTGGCCACTTCCCGCGGGCTTCTCGACGCCACTGGCGCGGTGTCAGGTCTCGTCAAGTCTCGTGACTCTCGAGCCACGACGTCGAGTCACAGCTCGAAACATTGTTGTGGCCGCCGACCGCCATCATCGGTTCGGGATCGGTGCAAAACGCCGCGATGTTCAGAGACAACCTGAAGGTAGACTATCTCGAGTGGGCCACAACTACTGGTGCTGCTGCTGGTGGTGGTCCTGGGCCCATTCCCGGCGGATCGAATTTTACACCCGGCATGGGATGTGGCGTGCGGCCGCGAGCGTTCCCGTGAATCGCTTCCGGGGACCGACCATAAAGTTGGCGTTCGAATGACAAACCCACCCGGGCCCCGGTGGTGGTTGGCCATAAAATGGAACGCTTTATGTCCGTTCGAGTCTCTCGGTTGGAGAATTTTTCAGAGGACGACGTTTCGACGCTAATGGTCGTGTTTTTTTGGGAGGCTGCTGCCGTGCTTGCGTGTGGCTTGTCTGCCAGTACCTGTGCATTCCAATGGGGCGCCAGGTGGACTACTTTTTGGCGGAGAGTCAACTCGACTCCAGACCAAGACACACCAAGAGCTGGAGATCCGATCCGAAATCTTCGGATATCGGAGGTCCCCGAGGGTTTCATGATAAAGCTTGGACAACAAATGAGAGAAGGAGAGAGAAAGCAAGAGAGAGAGAGAGAGAGAAGAGATAGAGAAGGGCCTTTTCCTCGGCACGAAGTTTGGCCACCAACTCAGCAGCATCAGCAACAGCAGCAGCGTTTGGGATTTGCATAAATATGTATAAAATGTAAATTATATCACTCCGGTCCCGCACTGCAGGAAGAGAAGAGTAGGAAAAGATGGTGCTTGGTGTGATGCACCTCCACCACTACCACCGCCAGTTCCGTTCACTATCCAAGCGCTAAGCGTGACGACGTGACTGTCAGGATGAGTTCAGGCGCCGAAGCTCCATGGGAGGTGGGGGGGCACACGGGGATATGTTTAGAAAGACTTCGTTCCCACTTCTTGCTTCTCCATTCGCGCACTCTATCATATTCTATCTTTCGCTATCTTTCGCATAGTCTTTGCCAGATTTACTATCAACATTTACAAGACACCGAACAAGGCGGTACGGGGAGGGTGGGGTTCCGGAATACAACATCTTGGCGCTTGGTTCGAGAACATCGTGGTCCGGGTGGGCAAGAGGAGGTGTCGCTTCGCAAAGTGTTAGAGTTCAGGTGGCAGCAGCCCAGGAGTAACATGCTTTACGTTTTCACATATGATACTGATGGTTGGCTATCACATTACTCGATAGGAGCATCAAGATTGAGCTCCAAGTGTCAGCAGCAGCAGCAGCAGCAGCACCGATAGTCGAGACAGCAACATCATCATCATCATCATCATCGAGCATCGTAAACACATCTTTGGAACAGACGGAGAACAGGGCAAACGACAATCATGTTTTGGTTCTTCTCTTCTCTACTTTGTCTTTAGAGCTGATCACGGCACAGCATGGCGCACGGATGATTCATCATCCCGGTCCCGGTTCCATGCGGCGATGTCATAAAGCTCGAGAACGATCGAGCATCGATTTTCGGGTGATGAGAAGGTGATGTCTGCCGCTCCCCAGACAACAATTTGTAAACCAAACGCGATATCGATGCCTTCGAATAGAGCGATCCCTTCAAAATTCAAATCGATAGATTCTCCAGAATGCCAAAGCAAATGATACCTACCAGAGAAAGGCTCGTGCCAGTCTCGTCGCCTTTCGCGATTGATTTCAAAGGAATTCGGTCTATTTTCGTTCCGAATTTCTTTCGTTAATCAACACTCCCCCTTTAGAGCGCACCCAGTATCTGTAATGCTTGAGCGCAAACCATTGTCAAATGTCACCTGGTCAAAGCAGATTCGAGCACCAGTCCGCAATTTAACAATCGGAGCGAGGCACAAAATTCACGATTTTCTCGCGCAGAGAGCCCATTGGTCCACGGATAATCTTGATCGAATTGCGATTGTGCGAATGCAACCCTCTCGAGCACCAGGTAAACAGGTCACCGCACCCTTCAGCTGCGATGCTCCACTGCTCTTTGAAGATCAGTGCTGACAATGATCATCAAAAAAGGCTCCGACGAGCAGGCGATCGAAATGATCGCTTACGATTACGATTTTCCCCCTGGCAGCCGATGAATCACGTTGATCGACTGCGGGAGATATGATTTTCCTTCACGTTCACGCTATCACGCATACCGCATCGCGACCGCATCTTCCATCCGAAGAGGGGGGGCCGAAAAATCGAAAGTTCAAATCGATTCGGCACGCTCTTCAAAAACATTTCAAACAAATGTCCACCACAGCAAGCCTGGAATGCGCGAGTCTGGCGAATGATCTGCAACTATTGCCCGAGAAGTCGCGGAAACATCCGGTGCGATACCTGGTGGTCAGTTTGTGGAATTATCGATAAAATAGTTGAAAAAAAAGGCAGTCAGTATCCCCCTGGGCAACCGCCCAAGACGTTTGTTGGTTGCGGCACGCTGTTTGTTGTGCTGGTGCTGGTGGATGCCTTTCGCAGCAGGCCTGCTGCGGCAGAAGGCTGCGTCGTCATCGTGCGCCACATTGTGAGCAGCGGGCATCAGCGCGGGCATTGCCGGGTAAGGCCGTACGCGCGTACGCGCATCGGCATTTCATATTTTAATTTGATTTTATCTCCATCCCGCCAGCCGCCTGGCTCGCGTGGTGGGACCTTCATGAAGAGTCGTCCCGCCATTGCGCCATTACCGGCCGTTTGAATGATCTGCCTCCTCCCTGCTTGGATTCCCTGTCTTCCGTTCAGCTCTTGGTCTCTTGGTGACCTCGTACTAGAGGGAGAGGGGCCCAGCTGCTCGTCTCGAGGTGTCTGCTGCAAGGCGCGGCGGCGGCGGCGGCGGCGGCGTTCGTGATCATCATGGCATGACTTGCGCTTCGGAGTGCCGCGGATCACACCGGGAGAATCGGTTCCCGGCTTCGTGAGATTCCACCGGGGCGTGTGTGTCACCGTGAGCCGACCGCGGTTCCCTGCCCAAGAACCAGAGGACGATCATAAATCATCCACCGTGACACAGAGTCTGGCGACCGTGTGTGTGTGTGATCTTGAAAAACCAACCAAACCCTTGGTGCGGCGTCCTTTTCGGTGCTCCAAATGCAACGCGTCAGCATCCCGGCGTTCTGTCACCTTTCTGTCCGGGGTTTGCCGGGGGATATTAACTGTCCATTAATATTCATAATCGACGGTGAGAAGCACCAGTCATGCGGTCGCGTCCTCTCTCGATGGCGTGACAAGCAAACGGAGCCAGCGTCGCTGCTTCCTGCTCCACACCAGATCCTGTCTCCTGGTTGGTTCATGTCTGACGTTTGTTTTGATAGGCACAACGCATTCTTGACGCACTCTGACAACCACGAAAGGGACCTCCGAAAACGCTCGTTCTTACCTTGAGCTGTTCCACCTTGATATCCATCCCGACGATGCTGATGATGATGATGATGATGACCGTCGTTCGTGGTTTCGGTTGGTAGCCGGCGTGTCGTCGACGGATTAGCGTACGAAGAGCGTACGAAAGGAACACGACAGTCTTGGCACTTGAAACTTGCTTCCAATCGATCAGTTCACGGTTTTGCAGCGGCTTAAATCATTTTGAACCTCACCAACTTCGCATTCCACCATACACACACACATACACTTCACATGTTCGACACGGCACGCACGCACGTGTTTCGGCGGATAGTCCGGTTTTTTTTTTTGATCCGGCAGATAGCGAGATGTGCTGAGGTACCACTTGCACTCCAAGGAAAACCAGAAGAGGGGCAAAATGCACACTAAGCACCGCCCGGAACCGCACCGCACCGTGATCTTCACCGAAAACACGTTCCCGGAAGTGAGTTTTCTTGCTTTTCACCAGCACCAGGTGTCGTCACACCGAGGAATATCGCTTCAGATTATCGCGAGAATGGGTTTCGAGTGTTGTTTGGCGCCGTGGCCGCCATCGCGAAATAGTACCGGGGATCAGGGATCTGTGCACGCAGCGTCCACAAAACCGTTGTGCTCCACGCGAGAGCAAATTCAAAAATCCCACGTGAGCAAAAATCTCAACCGAAAAAGTCTACTTTCAAATTCAAACGTCTATCTCTTTCTCGCTCGCTCTCTCGAGCATTTGCTATGAACGATGCTATGATGCTCTCTTTCTGATTTCAGCTTCGGCCCTCGATCGGGTTTTCGAGCGAGAGAACGACGACCTGTAGTGCACCACGATTGGTTGATCCGCTTCGAGTTCGGCTTCTTCCTCCTCTTCTGCTTATTATGTTTATTCTTCTCCATGTGTCCACCATTTTTGTTTGGGGGAGTACCCTACAAACCACGCGTCCTATGCTGAGTGAAGGAGTAAGCGCGACTTCCGATTAAACAGCGCTACCGATTGTGTATGGGCGCGAACGAGACGGCAGAACTTTGTTCGATGGATCGAAATGTGAATCCGCGACATCGCGATTTGATTTACCTTTTTTGGCATAGTTACTGCGATTTCCGACAATAAAAATGCAACCAATTGTCGTACGATAATGGTAGACCTTGTCGCAAATGAATTTAATTTGCTTTTCAGTCAACTTTAGCCGTTTAATCTATTGTACCGCGACTGTTAGCATTCCAAGAAACAACCGGCAGAACATGCATTTTTTTATTTTTCTAGCCCCTATTTCTTTGTCAAAAAAGTTTGCATGATGTGCATGCGCAAATCATAAACATTTTGCATGATTATCCGAGTACATTGAACTGCATTTATGCCACAAAACGACGAGGAACAGAGCTGTCCGGTTGATCCGGTTCTCCGCACCGTTATCCACGGCTAATCTGCTGCTTCAAGATTTAGTTATTCTTTAAATTAATAATCATTAGAAGGCTTTCGCAATAGTTGCTCTACCACTCCTGAAATTAGATTTTTCATTAATTTTATTCAATGAAAATATTGCTGAACTTGGTTAAATATTTTTTACACATTCGTATGGTGTAGAAGGTGTACAGAAAAGCATTTCGATTATATTATAGTTTTTAATTTAATAAAACGAATAGTTTTTGTTTTAATACATTTTTAAATTCAATTATCTCTTAACGTTCCATTAATAAACCAACTTCTCTTTCAATTCTACTAAAATCCTTTCTATATTTTTGTGATAATCCATTACATTAAAAGTCATTCAACACAACTTCTACTAATAGCAAACAGTATCCTGTTCAAGGGTTCAACTTGTTCGTGCAGAGTTCCATGTACAATTGGGAATCAACGTATTCCTCCAGAGACACTCCCTTCATTCATTGGTGTCTCCTCTGTTTGCTGGCTCCCCATCCTCGCTTCCGCTTCCTCGAGTCACTAAAGTTGCTCGTCGGAACAAACACAAAGGACGCGCGAATCCAATATTGAATTACCGCCATTCGGGAATATATAATGATTGTACTTCGTACCATCGTCGAAACAGCATCCATTGTCGGTCTGGAATCTGCTTATCAAATTTAAGAACTTTAACTTCAACTTTCCGTGAGCCGAACGGAGGAGCTGGCATGAGCTTGGAGTAAAAGGTTGGGAGGTTCTTTTCGGAATCTTTTGCAAAGTTTTGGGGATAGTGATTTGGGCGAAAACTTTCCCATGGTTTTCCGTTAGAACAAACGAGTTTTCCTGAGATATTCATAGCGAGGGTACATTGACACAGTTACAAACTTAACGATTTGTTGTTGATTGGGGAGCACCGTTTTTAAGATTTACTCTAGTGATTTTAGGGAATTCCATTGTTGTACCAGAGCGTACCAGCATGCCTTGAGGCTCCAGATCTGAACCGTACCGGAAGAAGAAACATGTAATTCAACGAAACGGAACTGGACTGATTAACTCATGACGCAGGAAATGAAATCACTATTTCCATCGCCTCATACTTGTCAACATGTGCCGTCGACCACCGACAGCACCCTACTCGGCACGTGTCACTGCACGCTTCGAGGCGTGATCGGTAATTAGTCGTATTTATGTAAACTCCGCTGCTCCCCCCGAAAGCGTTCTTGTTCTGCGCTCTGGTCGCTCAGCAAAAGGACATCAATCCTTGCTACCGGTTCCCTTTCCGTGTAATTTAATTTGCCTTCTGTCCAAAATAGTGTCACGGAACGCACGCAATCAGGACTTGTGCAAACTCCGGTAATCTTGTTACAGCTTGCTTGTATGAAGCGAGTTCGCTGAATTCAGGGACCAACACATTTTAAAGCATTCTCACATTCTTTAAATGGAAAAGGGACACCAAGCTTCAGCTTCTACTAGAACAAATCGTCTCCTTAAAAATCATGTTTCCAGCACCACAACCGATAACAATCACCAGAACATCCGAGATCGTAAACCACAAACCTACAGCACCATAAACGGGGCACACAAAAAACAAACATCAATATACGGGGCCCCCGGATTACCATAAATAATGGGTCGTCTCTGGCCGTTGTAAAAAAAAACAAAGGCCAACGAAAATCGATTGCTAACATCGTTCTGACATCTTGTTTATATGATGCGCGCACCGATAAGCCGCGGTTGGATCGATAAACACTTTAAGTGCTCCCAGGAGCCCCCAAGCCCTACGGGTCCAAGGCGACACTAAAAGGACGACATTAAACATTCCAGGATGAACTCTTTCGTGCTGCCTCGACTGCTTGACTGAGGTCCGCGGGAGGTCCGGTAGTTCCGTATCCCACGGTTTTCAACCCTTGCAGCCACGTTAAGTTCCGCGACGACGCGAGGCGTCCCCGGTGTGGAAGGGCGCCTTCCATCCTAAATTCCTATTAACAATCAATTAACCAAGGGGCGCAAGACACGTGGAATGTCTATTGTCGTCGCCATCGCGTTGTTGTCGATCGATGCTGAGTGTTGCTTGGCTGCCGAATTTGATGACCGATTGACGCCAACAGCCACCTGCAGCTCGGAACCCGGGGTCGGAGCCCGTCGGAAGAGTTCGGGATCTAGAAGCCCATAACCTGGAGCCATCTCTGGAGGGGGGCGGCAGTTTATGCTCGAGGTGTCAATAAAAATGATGGCCCGCTAGATGATGATGATGATCGGCTGCTGCTGCTGCTGTTGCTGCTGGTGCCGGGGGTCCGATGGCAACATAAACGCTCGAGGGGATCTCGAGATCTCGAGAGATTCGATGCCTCGAAGCATTATGACTGAATTGAGTTCGTAGCACTCGTACCTCGGCCTGAACCCTTACGGTGGCACGGTGACGGAGACATCAAGTTGGCGGCGACAGGAATCTTCGCCATGACCCCGCGTTGGCAGGCAGGTGAACGAGCGAGGCGCTGGAGGAGAAGCATTTTTGGCTTGGAAAAACATGTTACGGGTTTGTGTTACGACCGGTCGAGTTATGTTCGAGGTCGAGGGGTTTTGTTTTTATCGGTTTCTATCGATGGCCATTCGATGGCGGATGGAGCTATCCGTGTCGGATGTTATTCCTTCTGTCCCCTCGAAACAGGAACCCTCAAAACATTGTTTTTTTTTCTCGCTGTCGCCGGCCGATCGATTAATTCCACTCCGTTGTTTCCTACTTTTATGCGCTACAACTCATAAACCTACGACTGTCCACTCTAGGAGCGTTTCATCTGTTGTGCTACGTCTGCCATTCCGTGTCATTCGGCTGTGCTCCATTATTCCGGATCCAGCTTTACTCAGCTTTAGTGCGCCAGTGCCCCGGGACGACACATTCTGGGCTGGTGGACTGGACGGACTGAACGGACTGGTGTTTGATTTGCTGCGGACATTAATCGAGCACTAATCGACCGTGAAAGGAAATGATAACCCTGCGATGCGAGGAACACCAGGATGAACGTCCGACCCCGGCCAGCGATGCAGAACGACTACGATAAGTCGTCGTCGAATTTTTAGTACTTTCGAGCTGTAAAGGCGAATCAAATATTATAATCACTCGGCCCGCAATGAAACCTCGGTTACGAGCTGCTTAATGTGGAGCTCTGAGGCAGACTAAGGCACGATGACGAATCGCGCGATTCGATCGCGATCGCCTCGAGAATACCAGCCTTCCTTCCAGCCTTCGATTGGGACCTCATAATTTCGGTTCCAACGGTACATCCGGAGGTTCCGTGAGAAATGGTTCGTCATTTTTGAAGGATTTTACGCGACCGTTTATGGGCGAGCGATGATGACAAACGCCCAAAACACGTAAAACCACCGTTATGGACCGACGTTGTGGGAAGAGGAAACATTCAGTCAAATGAGTCAATGAGTTGATTAAGTTGCGATTGCGTTCATTGCCAGTCAAAGAAACAAAGCAGGCAAACGGACGGATAACGGACGGATCATAAATGTCACTGGGAAATGGACAAATATGGAGATGATAACACACTAGCGCTAGGTACCGGTGTGGTCTCTCTTCCCTAATCAACCGGATGATCTAGATGAAAGCCTGTGAACCACTTTGTAGTGGAAGCCATTTCTCGCTGATCTGACTGATTGATTGGCAGCAGTTCTTTACGCGATCCTGGACTCCACTCACGGCAATATTGATAGCCCCTCTAGACCTATCTGCCATTTAACACCTTCCCGAGACACCCACAACTCAAGTAGAGTGAGCACGAGCGCCACCGGGGCGCCCCCATCAGTTGAATGGTCATTCACATTAATCATCGAACCGCTAAGTGGAACATTGAGCTAACTATCAGCGGCCGCAACACCTCACACACATATCGGTGGGCGCACTTTTGAGTAATAGAGTCCCCGCCTTATTCCACCTTCCTTCCTTTCTTCCCCGTCCTGTCGACAGTCCCACGCGTTGTGCATGTAATGTGCAACTAAGTAGAAGTTGAAATGATCCAACAATAATGGACTACTGCTGTGTGCAGGGTGGGTGAAAAGAGGCTGCTTTGCAGCATTCCCCGGAGTTTCTATTGCAAATCGGGATTGAAATCTACCTAAACAGGGTAAACAGCGTTGCCTCTAAAAGTGGAACAATACGTCCGTTAAAATCGATTCACCGAACCCAGACAAAAGTGGCAACAGAAGTTACAACATTTGAAGTGGACCACCGAGGAGGGATTTACGCGGAACAAACGCACTCCAACTGCTGCTCCTGCTGCTGCGCGTTCACTGTCTGTGCGCTATCCTTCCTCGAGCTGCGACTCGATTTGCGACAGATTTTCTTTTGAATTACTTCCCAGCAGCAACGCTCAAGTACCTAAACGAACTCACGGTAGCGTCGGCAGTCAATGCTTATCGGTAAATCCTTCCGGTCCCGAATCGAGTACCTCTGAGTCGAGTTGTTGCGTCCCTCGCAATGCATCCGGTGCTACGCAAAGTGCGACAATCCACCAAGCCAACCCGATGGTGGTCCATCCTAATGCGGCCCGAACTGCTTTGTACATGCTGCACAGCATCCAGCGCGGAATGATCCAACGAAAAATGGGGAAGCCTTTGCTAATTTATTGTCCGTGCAAAATGGGAAACCGCGCGCGCGCGCGAAAATGTGTGCGAATACCTTCTCCCCGGGCCGGTCGGCCAGCAGTCCGCGGTTCAATGGTTCGTAAATCATCAATTTCAACGCCCGCTGTCCGTGGTCGGAACGGCGGTGTACACCGTTGGCCCCAAGGTGCTCCAGGCGGAGATGCGCAGATGACCTCCGTGCCACGCAAGGTCAATGGCTGCATGGTGCGATTGTGTGATTGCAACCAGCAGCGCCCACGTGCCGTTGGTCCGTTTGTGTGGCACAAATCGCGAAGCAAAATGCTGAAAAAAAGAAAAACATAAATACTACCATGCCCATTAGAAAAAGGTGGGGGAAGTATCATGAAGGCGGTTTATGGAATGTGTGGTCAGTGAATGAAAAATTATGATTTGAAACGGTCGCACTATATGTTGCTTATTATGATTTTTGAATTTATGCTATCGCGCGATGATTACGCGCCACTCGGTGCATCAGCTTCGATGTCACCGAATTGAATCCGTTTAACTTTTGAGTGAGCATTCTCCTGGCAACATAGAAAGGCAACAGCGCATCGAAGCAACCTTCGGCAGATGAAAAAAAAAACAACGCAAACGGTTTCTTCCAGGTGCCGCAAATAGTTGTGACGAAATTCGTTTGATTGGCAAAAGCCCAACTCAACTTCCTGATTCCTGAGTTCCCTTTTCGCGGATAGCATAGCCACCCCGAACGACACCGACCCCACCGATAAGCCACCGTATTCTGTCGGATTCGATTCCGTTCTAAATGCGTATCGGATGGAGGGACCTCGGAACCAGGACGGTACCAGGTACGCATAAACCGTAAATTATGTTTATTAATAAATAACAATCATAAATTTCCCCATATTTGCATTGTCTGGCCGTCCACGGGACACAGAATCCGGGCGCGCGCGCTCGCGCTCGCGCTGGCTTACCGAGCGACCACCGAGCGAAGAGTGCGTGTGTGCGCCCTGCGGTCACTGAACACTGCCACCGATGGCGGTTTCCTGGCATCTTCGCAAACCGTTGCGGGGTTGTGTGTGGGTTAAGTGTTGCAAATGATTCGCCGACATCCGGCAGAAATTGCAGAAAATCCTCACCCAGGTGAGCTCCCCCCTCTCTCCACCCCCACCGGCAACAAATGGTTTTAGTGTGTGCCCGAGGAGCCAACTGGCCGGCCAGCCAGCCAGCAAGGCAGCAAGGAGTAGCGCGTGCAGCACCGAATCGAATCGATCAGAGCGAACCTTAGAGGATCGTCGTCGCCGGAGCCGGAGCCGGAGCCGGAGCCGGAGCCGGATCGTTGCAAACACAAAATACGCCAGTTCAGTGAGCATCAAGCGGCTTGCGTTCCTCCCTCCAAACCCCTCCCCCGGGAGGGGTGAATAATCGACGACGGCAGAGAGCTTCTTGAAGCGGTCGCGCACGGCCCGGGCTTGCCAATAATAATAATAATCGGTAAATCAACCTGTAAACATGGGATTTTATGTGTGTACATATGTTAAACCCTTTTGATCGGTTATTGCACACACCCTTCTTTGGATCCGGACGATCCGGCAGGAACGTTTACACACACCGCGGTGGCCTCCGTTGGTGTACTGCCAAGTGGACGGACGGTGGGGCGATCCGGTTACACGATTGTTGATGGGTCGCTGTGGTTGATGCTGCATATCGGTGGTGTAGAACCGTGCAGAATGGAGTTTGCAAGATATATGTTCATTACTCCCGATGCCCCGGTCTTTGGTACATTATCTGTTTCTCCGTCACAATGGTAGCCGCTGCCGCCGCTGCAGCTGAGAGAGAGATGGAGCTTCACACCTCAGCATGCAGCGCGATGTAACCGATTCTGGTATTGCTGGCATTCCTTTCATCCGCTCATATGGTGCATTTGGTGCATCGGCATGGCAAGGTAGCGTGGGGAGCGGGTGTGTGCAATAGGCAATTTATTCCATAGTTAATTCTACAATTTGTTGCCAGTTGTTGGATCGTTCGGAATGGACCTCCCTTTAGAACGTAGGACTTGGATATCCAGACTTTCAGAAGTATTTTACAAACTAATCAAAGTAACTTAAATCAACGAGATTTTTTTAAAACGAAAAATTTACGTGTTAATTAGCTTCATCTAGAAGCCACCGAAGCGTGGAAAAGTAAAGACAATCATCAAACACACCTCTCATCAATCCATCATCAACACAGTGCGTGCTGAATGCAACCGAACGACTGATGAGTAATTAAATTGCATAAAATGCACCCTCGCAAATCATACAGTGGGTTTATCTACTTTTTGAATGTATATTACAGGATTCCATTTGGACACGTGGCACATCCCGTTGCCTAAACATAACGAAACCAGTGCCTACCACGAGCCAAAATCAGAATCGAGGACCACATCGACCAGACTGATTCCATATTCAGTTCACGATTTTACGCATTACGCATCCGGACTTCAGCTTGCAGCTTCGACAACTACTAGCACTAGCAGATAGGCAGACTGTAAAGAGGCGTCTGGTTTTTGGCAGATGGTTGATTGTAGGTAGGATGTTCCCCATCGAATCCCGGTATCGATGCACTTTTCCTCGTTCGCTGTTTGTACAACGATGACACGCAGGTGTCTATCAGTCTGTCTATCCGAGCCGCAGTCTAGCAATGTTTGCCCAGCAATTGGTGCAGGTGACGAAATTGCAGTTTGTTCATTGAATGCATCACCACCCCCGGTAGCGTTGGAATGAGTGTAGGTGATTTTATTCGATTCAGGCTCATGTTGATGATCACCTTCTGTTGAAGGGGATTTATGTATTTGATTAGTAGATTTTTTGTGAAATATTTTTGAAAAATTATTGAAATAATTTAGATCTAGCTGTCAATTTGAACTCTTTGGCTGCAAATAATCTATGCGAGGCCATGCTGAGAGTTTTTCACAAATGTGAGAATACTCTTCGAGTAATTCAAGCTTTTTTACGCTTAGTAATTAATCTCAGAGGATACTGAAACTAATTACAGCCATTTTCATCGGTGTTTCACGGAATCGCAGTTAATGAAAAACTCATCAAGTGTCGCTATTTTGAACGTACCTTTTATTCCAACAACAGCTATTTTCCTACACCACGAAAACAGCCAATATGCACAATCTTATCAGATAATCTTGTAATCTTCAAACAACTGAAACGTGTCAAGTACCGCACTCGTTTCTTCGTCTCCATTTTTGTCAACTTCATAAAAGCATTGCACATTACTGACACACAATATGCGCAATCAGTGTTCCTCCTACATTTATCTATCCACCGCAAAACGATCTAAGAAGCGCCACACGACGGCTCCTCTTCCCATAAATCCCAGAAGGCAATTGAAGGCATGTCCCTTGGCAACTATCACATCCCCTGGCCGGGCAAAAAGGATGCCGCTCTACGCAACACACACGCCAGACGGCGCAAGAAGCCACGTTAAATAACCGTACAATTAGCGAATGTTGTGACAAGTGAAATTATGAATGTGCGTTGGCTGCGAAAGTGTTGCACGCATGCACGCACGCACACACGACCTGGTGTGGCCTTTTGATTCCTAAATTACCGGTTCCCGGGAGCAGTAGTTGACCGAACGAGGCGAAATGATTTTATCATCCGCTCGATGCCCTTCTCCATCATCTCCTCGTGGGTTGGGAATGTAACCGCCTGCTCATTAAATTGTCACAATAATTACAAACATCACGGCCACACAATATTGTCCATGTGGCCCCCGGAGGGTCGCCAGGATTGTGCTCGACGATTGATTCAATTACCGGATCGTCACCACGGATTTCGCTGCGTATCCGCTGGGTTCGATGCTGGTTGTGAGGTTCTGGGGATTTGTCCCTTTTTGTGTCCTTCGCGCGTGCACCATTGGCCAAATGTTGCATGCTCATCCTGTATCCGCAGCTAAACAGCCATCAGTTGATGCGGATGTGGGCGGTTTGATGTCCCGAACCGTTCGCTTGTACCTCTGCAGTACTTCTACAATCCCTTTTTTGGCAAAGAGAACGATTAGAGGGCTTTATAGAACTGTTCGTAAGGGTTGCAAGGGTGCGTCGAGTGATAATACGGGACAATAATGCTTCGTTTATTGTTATCTTGACGTGCGTGCCAAGCGATTGCAGACTGGCGTTCAAAACGGCGAGTCTTTTGTGGCGACGAGCTTTGTGTTTGAGATGAAAGTATGTTAATTTGATACTGTAGCGATGTAAAAATACATCTTTCTCAACAAAAATACCAATCTGTAGAAAACCGTGGATTGTCTCTAGCGATAAAACTAGTTCACCAACTTTTAAATCTTTCAACAGACTTATATAACTTCTGAAGCACTCTCTCTTTCCGGGTTTAAACTCTTAACTCTGAAACAGTAGCCGCAAGTACGTTAAAAATGGATTGATATTCGGAACAGATCGGAATTGGAACAAAACAAAACCGTCCTGGTAAGTGCGCCAACATCCTGTAACACCGACGCTTTGAATATGATATTCTGTGATTCGTTTTCTGCTTCTATTTCATTTGTTCTCTACATACCCTCGAATATGAACTACATCTTACTACCTCACGGTGGTAGCCCATCGGAAGCAAATCAGCAATTCAATCCGCGAACGCCAACAACAGCATCAGCAGCACCACCACCAGCACTGGCAGCAGTAAGAACTTACCGAAACGGGGAAGCTTATTGAAACGTGAATCACCCAAATTACTGGTTCCGGCCGGCGTGATAGTTACGAGAAAACAGATTTCCTTATAAATATTCATACCGCGGTAGCGGAATCCAAAAGAGGATCCCCACAGAGGTGCCCACAGTGGCCAATCCTGATCCTCCTGGCTGACGCAAAAAAAAAACGCCGTCTCGAAACAGCAGTCGGTTCCGTTTGTTTTTCTCATATTATTTCGTTTTCCTCGCTGAAGACTCCGAAACAACGCAGCACGGAGCACGCAGCAGGTGGGGAATGGAAGCGGTGGAGTGAAGATATCCTTCCCCACCTTCCGTGCCGGTCCATCTGATCGGCGGTGCAGTGCTGAGCGAGGAACAAACGGTTTTCTACAAATTGAATCAAATTGGACGGTTGCCTGGACCGGAATACGGGAGCAGCTTCGAGCACAATTGTGTGTGTCCACTCGGTTGCATTTGGTATTCTTCAAGTTTTGTGGCTCCCTACGTCCGCTACGGTTCCGGTTAAGTGAGCATTCATCGCAGAATCGTAATTCAGCGGAAGATTCTACGAGAAAATGTTATCCACCGTCCAAAAGGAAAGGTCAGAAGGGACGAATCTTGTGACAAGTACAGTTTGAGTTCAGCACAAGTTCCACAACATCTTTAAGTTTCCTTCTAGTTCTAGAACGAAAATTGCTCCCACAAGGATCAAGGAATCGTTCGACAAAATGACGGTGCCCGCAACAATCGCAGATAACATTCAGATCAAATGTTCGGGCGAATGCTTCGGCGTCAACAATAATCCCAGGAGCACCTTACAGGGCTGGCCGTGTTCCGAGTTCCGTGTGTTTTTGCATGACAAATGCCCTTCTCGGTCTCGCCCGCAGGCACACGGTCTAACATCAAATAGTACGCGCGTCGCACGTCTGTGTGAATGTGCTGACTTGCCGTACCGTTTCCGCTCCGCACTCTGGCGAATCCTATTGTCTTTTGATATGGGAGCGGATCCCGTTACCGTTTGTGATGCAGCGGACCGTGTAACACGCCCCTCGGTCTACCGGAGAATCGGATTATCCTGGTAAGCACAGAGGGTGAGAGCAATGGTGTGCGTACAACACACTCTTCCCCCCCCCCCCCCCCCCCGCCGTATCGCCTGAAATTCGTTTGTGACGAATAGACGAATTGATTGTAGCACTACCCCTGGCCACCAGATCCAGAGCGACATGTAGACATGATGTTTCGCTGTTAAAGGGATGCAGGATCGCTCTCTGGTGGTCGGACGGTATGTTCGCGAGTATTTCGAAGCGTAGGAAGGATCTCTGGCAGACATACCAGCATAATAAAATTCAGTGGAACTGTTAAGCCGGGGAAATGGTAGATATCGCAGACAGCACAGACAAGCGAGGACGTCAATGATACAACAATTTGAACAGGTCTATCAAATGGATTCAAGGAACATATTCCAAGATGTTATTTCAGACATATTCTACGATACATTTCCCGAAATGTAATCCTTCACCATAACTCCACCGATGGCGTGTGCTTTTTGACTTTTTAATCCTTAATCCTCATTCGCACAATAGTGGTCTCGCTCTCGTCCTCCTGGGACATTCGCGTGAGAACTTCCGACCTGAACCTGACCTTCTAACCTTTCGCCCCGAAACAATGGTCTCGCAAGCGAAGGTTTCGAGCTGGCTCCCGTTTTGTGCAACAGCATTTCCACGCAGTGGCAACAATTGCTTAACTTCTCGAGAGGGGATACTGCCGCTAACAATGGTGTGAACCTCGTAACACTGAGGTGGATTAAATCGATCTCATCGAGTCTAAATCTTCGCGGTCAGCCGAGAACAATGTATCAACCGACCGGCGGCGATCCCGAAAGGCGCAAAAGGTATACTTATCTAATGGACCAATAATGAAGCCTTCGCATACACCCTTCAACAAGGGCCACGTGGCACCCATGGGCTGTGGTGGCAACAATGTGTGCCAGCTTCTTCCGTCGCCAGTGGCCGGCACGTGGCGACACGGGCTTGTTGTTGCTGACGCTGTCGAGTGTGCGTCACAATAGAGCGACAATGGATGCAAGGAGGAAACAATTACTAAAAAACGACAAGCAAATTACCTTTGATGTCCTCCGGGGTTTTTTGCCTTTTCCACGCACCTCCACGGGGCTGATAATGGCATCATCCTGACACGATTGCTTGGATCATAATGTCACATCGCATCATTACTGTTCGCACCAAAAACACACATCAAAAATGTTACTAATTTTAAATTATTTCAAACCATTATTGATTATGAATCCATAAAACCGATGGTACGACAAACCGAATTTTGGGTACGGTGCATGCCTATTGATATGCCAATCATGTGTAGTCGGTTCAATCTGCTCTCTACCGTCGGTTAGTTTGGCAAAAGCGGATCCTCTACCGTTAGTGCTTGTCAATGGACCCAATGGAAAAGTTTAATCGACCGGAATAAACATTTTATCCATCATGTTCGAACGGAATCGGAACCGGCCCTGAACCGGTGAAAGTTTGTTGGCAGCCAGTGCGAATGACCTGAAGCACGTTCCGGAAAAACGATTTTTCCAATCGACACCACACACCCAGCCCGTGAGAGCTGTGAACGCATAGCAACCGATGGTCTTCCAGCGTGTCTCGCGTGGATGCTGTAAACTATCACCATTTCGGATCGGATTGCTTGGATGCGGAACAGGAACAGGAGGATGCGGACCACCGCTCGGGATGAAATGTATGATGTATGGGATCACGGAGAGGATAATATAGGCAATTGGCATGCGATGTTTGCATATCACGCCAGTCAGCCATTATGCGATAAGCATCGCATAATAATGTTATGATTTTTGATTGCGATGCTATCGTTCGTCGTGTACACCATTCATCATTGGACGAATTCGCGTAGTTTCGAAAGGAAAATTGAAATAGAAAATTTCAAATATTAGAATTACAAAGTGGTTCTTCAAGATGTTAACGTGGTATCGGAATATTTTTAATATCATCCATCCTTTATAAACACCTCTACTAAAATAATAACAAATTTCTTTCTTTTCAAATGAAAAAAACCCGATCAAGGTAGGAGATGTGGGCAGCATCTATAAAAATTAGATTTTCCAGATTGCTCTCCCAACGTGCTTCGAAACGGACCTCGTCGGTCCCCTTGAATGGGCAGGGCGGAATCGAATAAAATACACAAACTCCTTCAAAATCACTCGAACAAATCCAAAGTTTATCGGAACAACAAAACCTCCCCCATCAACCACCGAAAATGCTCTCCGCACGCATTTGCTAAATCGCTGCACGTACTAGCTGGGCGCCGGTTCTCAAGTCCGGTCTCTGGCAGTCTACGGAGCGATTACTTCCCCAATCAATGCCATTGGAAAACATTATTTGCACCCTCATTTGTCACCTCGTCACCCCCATCCCATGACACTGCTGCTCGACATAGACAAAAAGCGAAAGAAACACAAGGACCACGGTGCCATGAGTTTGCTCAGCGCCCTCATCGGCCCAGTCTGTCGGCTGGCAATTGTTTAACGCAAATGCCAATAAAACTAACACTCGATGACGATGTGTTAAACTGTAGTCGGGACTGATTCACACCCAGACCGAACAGTAGCAATCTCCCTTCCGCATCCGCGAATTAGTGCGGCAAAGGGGATGGTTGAAATATTTTTGTATCATTTCGCTGGCGTTGTTTGATCCTGCCCAGTATCATTTCCTGCCATGCCATAGGATTCATTCGCTTCCTGAAGCTTGTTTCTAATGATAGCGATTGCCTGGGGCCATAATTAGGGCTGATGATTTAGGCTTTCCATTGCCCACAAAACGTTTGTTTCATACACTTCGCCCCGGGATCCACAGTGAGCATCTCGGCTCCTTGCTTACGCTAACTTCCCAGCCCAAGCTATAATCCAATTTGTTATGAGCGAGCTCTGCAACTTTATCAGGCACCAAATAGGCCAAGCGTCGAAGTAGATCAAAAGTATGCTAAAATTCTGTTCACCTCGGAGCGCTCAGCAGGAGTTGGATTGCGGGAAAAATCTAAGAACCTTCGGCATAACTCTGGTTTCCGGTTTCATTAGGAACTGTGTCTTCTGAAAAGGGTGCCAACGAGCGCCACTCTTAGCAGAAAGATTGATCCATTTTATTTCATATTTCTACGATTTGTGCATTTATTTGGACATAAAAGGCAGTACAGCATCAACTTATAAGGCAAATACTATGTTTCTATCACACTTTGAACTGGACGGAATGAATTCCACGAACACTCGCATACACATTTACCATGAGATCGTCACACAGCGCGTACCACGCGCGTGCAAAGGCCACTCTTCTAATTCATAAGACTCTCCTCGGACGTTCGACAGAACGGGCAGTAACCTTTTTGCAGAAACTGTAGCTCAAAGTCTTCCGAATGGAACACCTGGTTACATTCCGAGCACACGGTAATCTGAAGCTCGGGCAGCAGATTGCGATAGTAGCGCGTCGGCAGCGGTGCTGGCCCACGAACGATGATCACTTCCCGTGGATCAATCGCACGCAACGCATCCCGATCAAGCGTCGACGGGAACGTATCGATAATGTCCTGCAGAAGGGTGGGTTAGAAATGAAAACATTATACGTACCGATCGATTGATCGATCGTGGATCGTGTTTTGCACTGACCTCTTGAATGAACTGATCGCGCTGCCCATCGCTTGCATCGGTCTTGGGTGGTGCAAGCAGCAGCCTCTCCGCTTCCTGCTCGCTAATACCCCGTTCTGGCGTAAATTCGGCCAGCGGTAAAATCTCGAAGGAAACGTACGAAAAGATGTACTCCTGCTGACAGTTCGGGCACCGGTTACCGTGCAGATGCGGACTGTAGTTCGAGCATTTGTAGCACATAGGTAGGAGCTCCTCGGGATCGTTGAATCCACCGGGACAGGCACGGCTCGTGATGTAGCTAATGTCCACCTGCTCCTGAATGCCGGGTGGGATCTTGAGCGACTGTAGTTTGTTGTTGATCTGCAGATGCAGCTTGTTCGCTCCGAGCACCTTCGCTTGCTTCGAAAGCGTATAGTAAACGGCACTGAAAAGGGGCATAAAAAGGTATTATAAGAGATAATATGAGAGAAATGGGGATGATCATGATCGCGAATCGAGCAAAGAGACTTACAACACACTTATACCCTTCGGTGGATTGTTTCCATTGATTTGGTTTACGACGAAGCGGCTCGTGTTAAACAGCGTCAACGGGGGGCTGCTGGTGAACGGTTCCTTCAGGTACGAATTGATCGTATTGTACGCGTAGTAGATCGATGCGAGTTTCAGTAACGATCGATACTCTTCCACCGCACCCGACGATGCCAGAACGTCCTGCTGGTACTGTTCGGTGCTGTTGGCCAGCAGCTTCAGTTCCTGGTGTGCCCGCAGCCACGTATAATACCCGGCATCCAGGTAGCGTTCCTCCGAGACGGCACAATCGACGAGATTGCGCAACAACTTGGTAGCCTCTTGCGGGCGTCCGGCCGAAATGAACGCCTCATGGGCGGAAATGAACTGATCCGATTCAGCCAACCATTGTGCATGTTGAAAGTGGATACTCGGTAGTACCTTCGGCAGATGCTCGGCCAATCGGAACGCTTCCGGCCAATCCCGAGCCTCCACATGCAGCTGTACAACCTGCTCTTCTTCACCGAGCTTCCGAAAGATTTCGGCCGCTAGGGGAAGTGCTTTCAACCGGCGTAGATGACCCGCGATCAGCTCGAGCGGTGCACGCTCCGTCGCCGCAAGGCGTCGCCCTATATCGAGCAACACATCGGCCCATCCCTGCTCGGCCACGATTTCGATCGCTCGCTCCGACTCTCCAGCGGACAGGAGGAGTTCCGCGGCAGCACGTGGTTCATGCACCGAACAGGCCCACTCTGCTCGTCGGCGTATCAGTTCCTTCTTATCGGCGGCACTACCTTCTTTAAGGAATTCCTGCGCCAAATCGAACATTCGCAGATCGCTGTACATGGCGAGCGCTTTACTGTTACTACCCGATTTCTGATACAACCGTCCAGCCTCCTTGAACCGTCCCGCGAATGCGTACGCTTCCGCGAGCAACACCTCTTTCGAGGTTTCACCGCGCTTTTGGCGCTCGCGCAGTTCCGCGATAAGCTCGAGCCACGGTAGATTGCGCACTCGGACGTAGGCATCACGTGCTACCTGGAAGTTGAGCGCATCGAGTGCAGCCTGTGCTAAACCTTCCCAGTCGGAGAGCGGTACGCCAAGGCAGGCTACCTGGTAAGCATCCCTGAGGGCAGATTGAAGCAGCGATCGTTAAAGGTTATGCTTATGTTTCTCATAGGATTGAACTTACTCGAACATTCCTGCCTCAACGAACTGCCACATCGTGGCACCGAGGGCCAGCGGTACATTGCTCATCACGTTGCCCCGTAGACAGAAAGCGGTCGCTCCGCACAACCCCACCACGACACCGAGCATCGTCTGTGGGCTGCGAGGTGGCAATGATCCAACACGCACACTCAACCCTCCGGTAGTGTGCGAGTAGCAGAGCATCGAATCCAGGTGTGTGTTCCAGGCGACAGAATTAACGGCCGAATCCTGGTACAGCATCGCATCGTTAATGAGATCACGTACGACCAACCGTCCCGCATCATCCACGACGGCCAGTTTGGTGCGCGTAGCGTTCAGATCGAGACAGCGAACCGAAGACAGCACGGTGGTCACGAGAATCGGAAGCGAGTTGTCGAGAAAGATGCGCCAAACTTGACCGCTCTTCAATCCCAGCAGCAAACCTTCCCGACCGGCCGGTCCTCCGGTAACTTTGATGTATCGTATGAAGCTATCCATCAACCATTCGCGCTGCAGCACACCGTTAAAGTCGAGACTTTGGAGCTTCTTTTCCTGACACAGCACCAGATGCTGAGCGCAGACGACCAGCAGGCTGCATTCGAACTTTTTTGCGATCTTCTCGCGCACCTTGTAGTGCATCGGTTGGTTCTCGGCCGAACTAAGCTCGTACAGTACGACCCGTTCAGGCAGCTGTACCGCCAGCCGGTTTCGATAGATGGCGATCTTGTGCACAAGATCGCGGCACTTGATGCGCACCTTCTGGCCCGACACGAGATGCTGGATGATCACGTCGCACATATTCTCACGGAATGCGTACCGTTCGCGGTACAAGGCGTGCACCGTGTTAAAGGCAAGACTGTAGCAACCAAGTGTCCCATCCTGGCATCCAACTACCTACAAGACAGAAGGAAAGAGAACAGCGTAAGAGTGAGACAAGGCATCTAGTGGAGGGCATGATGCCGCCGCCACTTGCCACAAAGTTTCCTGCCGGATGAACGGCCACTGTCCAGATCCAGGAATCGTGCTGCTCACCGAGCATCCCCAATCGGATGCCATCGCGTGTAAATAACTGCAGCGCCTTGTTACATCCGGCGACAATCAGGAACTCGCCACTCGGAAAGAAGCTCAGACACAGAGGATCGAAACCAAAATTTCGCTCCTTGCCAATTGCCTGACCACCGAGCGAGTAGAAGGACAACGTTTGGCCCCAATCGATCACGCACAGTATGTCAGAGGAACCGGACGTTGCCGGGGGATTCCAGGCTAGCCCGAAGATTGGACTGTTAGCACCACCTGGCCGTTCAATCTTGATCTTCTCCTCGCCGGCCTTGTTGCGTATCGAGATCGTTCCATTTGCCAACCCGAGCGCAATGTACTGCCCATCGTTCGTCCACGCGCACGCATTGATGCGTGCCGTGGCCTTATACTTCTGGACCGCCTTTTGTTCGGGTGACCAGAATGAAAAGTCCGATACGGCACACGAGGCCAGCTGATGTGAGATCGGATTGAACGCAAGGCACTGGATGGAATCGTTGTGACTACGGAGAGAAAAAGGTCAGGTATTATTGGACCGAGGCAAATGATGCGATCACCCAGTACTTACGAGTATTTTAGCAATCCTTCTAGTTTAATCGTCCAGATAATGACCGTTTTGTCGGCACTACCCGAGGCAAACTTTTTGCCATCCTTGGCGTAAGCCACACAGTACACGATGTCCTTGTGACCCTTGAGCGTGCTGATCAGATTGCCATCGATCGGATCGTACACCAGCACCTTATCCCCGGCACCAGCCACCAACTGTGCTCCCTCCGGATGGTAGCAGATGCAATGAATGCTGGAAAGACGCATAAAGGTGAGGATGATTATCGATTACTGCTTGAACTCGGTCGAGAACACCAGTCGCTTACCTGGCCACATCGCTTTTCTCCGTAGAATCGTGGATCTTCTCAACCCATTTCGGTATCGCGCGCATCCTGGCCCTTGCAACGGGAGGAACGTGCCGAATTTACCGAGAAACGAGCACCGAGCACCGAGATTCCCAACTTGCACGCAAATCTATTGAACAAATCCAAAGAAAACATCTATTTCCACGCAGAAATAGCGGAAAATGTCAGCGGATCACGTTTGTTTGTGTTTTCCCTAGCAACGGCGCGGGGGGGTCAACAGCCGGTGGCGCGAAAGGCCTCGATAAAGCAATCAATCGGTGAAGATCGTTTCTTATCGCAACAGGAAGGTAAATTTGGAACCGGTTTCCATTTTTCATCACAAGTTTCCACAGAAAGCGAACCATTTCCCATTTTGAATTCCACATTTTTGACCATCTGGAAGCAATGCTACTGTAGCATAGTGCTTCATCATAAGGCTGGTCCACACGCAACGATTTCAGTGCTGCTGCATAGGTGCCTATTCCCGTCAGGCGTTACTTGACGCCTCATTTTTGTTCGAGTTCATTTTCGTGTTACGAGTAACGTGTTAGCTCGCGTAACGCTCCGTGTAACGGCCACGGCTTTTTTTTAAGTTGCCGCAGCGAGGTGTCGGAGTTTTGAACTCGACTTTTTGGTACCTAACTCGATTTTTTGGTTCCTAACTCGACTTTTTGGTACCTAACTCTTGTTTTTGGTTCCTAACTCTTGTTTTTGGTTCCTAACTCTTGTTTTTGGTTCCTAACTCTTGTTTTTGGTTCCTAACTCGACTTTTTGGTACCTAACTCGACTTTTCAAAAACTGACTTCAGTGCCCTCCGGTCAACCCGGTCGCCCCGAGAACTGGACAATTCCCCGTGAACAAAAAAATTGACGCCTGAGGCGTCAAGTAACGCCTGACGGGAATAGGCACCATAGTGTAAATGTGTCTTTTCCATTAGCCGTGGCCACACGGGGCGAAAACTCTAGCGCAAACGAAAAAATTAATGCCAAAACTTTTGCGCTTCGATATGTGGCCGGGTTGAGGAAATTAAAATCGTTTTTTTGAAGAAAAGGATTGAATACACTAGCAATGATCACTCACTGTCGATGTAAACCACAAAAAGAACATATTGTGAGCCCTACCGTTTGCAAAAAGCTTTTACGCTAGGTTTTACGCTCCACGGACCAATACAGCGTGTAAACGGCAAGCGTAAACGTTTTGGCATTAATTTTTTCGTTTGCGCTAGAGTTTTCGCCCCGTGTGGCCACGGCTAATGGAGGATTCCTAATATCGTGTTCTAGAACCTTAAGTCGCTGCCGCTCAGTTTGTCGGGCCCTAGCACATTTCTCGGCCTGGTCGACACGTGCACCATTGTGCCACCGGACGTGCGACATCAGCAAAAGTGGATGCCGGCTTTGGCTTGGCCACAGAAGAAGAGGTCACCGTTCTCGCCTTTTTTGCGGGTTGCCGCACCCCGGCCCAAAAGAAGCGCGCCTGTGTGTAAGTGCCCGCGTGTGCGTACACGCAGCGTACGTTTGTGTGCGTGTGTGCGGCGAGGTGCTGGGGTTCGAGCCGGTCATGTTGGCAGCCCTGATTCGATATGCCGCCATGTTGAAAAATCGATTCTGAAGTGTCTGAAGCGAGCAGGCAGCACGTTTGAAGTTTTGACAATTTGACCGCTGTCGCGCCGCGCACCGTGCTGTGCCCTCTTCTGCCGCATCGTTTTGACGCGGCGACGACGACGACGACGGTGAATAGAAGCAGCCAGGAAGAAGCCGAGGATCGCCTGGCTGGATCATCGGGCGCGCGGGGCGTAAATTGCGAAAACGCGGCCCCAAGCCGCATCGCCAACGGATCGTTTGTTGTACGTACCACCGTGGCTTGGAGTAGGAGTAGGAGGAGGAGGAGGAAGTGGTGATGGTAACTGCCGCAGCCGCCACCGGGAAAAGTGGGTTTCAGATCGCGCGCGCGGGATTTTCTCCGGTCCACCGCACCGGGCATCATTTCCAGTTAATCGGCGTTTCTTCGCTGGGGCCTATTTATGGTCCATCGGCGGTGGAAAGGTGGTCGTTTTGCGCTAACGCTCGTCTTCAATTACATGATTGTTCTCCGTGTGTCGTGTGATTATGTGTGTGTGCGTGTGTGCGGTAAGGAGCGCTAGCGTGAAAACCGTCCACAGTGTATCCGCCGTCGCCGACGAGTAGCAGCAGCGGAAGCGAGAAAGTTCTACCCCGCTCTCACCCCCTGCTTTTTGCGCCATTCACACGATAGAACGTGCTAAGGAGGGAAAGGGGTATAGTGGCGGTGCGTAACGTATGTGGAGTGCTGCGGTTATGACGACGGGTCTCTTTTGTGTTGGGGGGAAATGGGCGCCACAATAGGAGAAAGGAAACAATAGGCGGCTTCTCGGAGTGACGACAGATGTGTGACACGACGGTGCTGGCTGGTGGTGGTAGTGGTGATGCTGTTCGTGGAACGCAAACCTCTTTAACCCGATCTTGGGGCAGTAGGCGGCGAAAATTCCAGTTTTTTAAGGCACAGTTTCGTGGAACCATCGAGCCTCCACTAAAGGCCGTCGACGCCCTTTCGTCGCGTTGGTGGTAGCGGGGGATTGAGGATCTTTCAGTTCGACCAGGATGATGAAAGTGGCGGTAGGTCGGTGGCACCATGAAAAGCGCAACTTGGCCTGTGCAAGTGTGCTAGCAAGAGAAGGAGAAAAGGCGAAGGCGCAATGTGAGGTGAAAGAGAAAGAGATAGCAATATCTGGCCAAAAGGCGAAAAGGCAAATTACGGCTTGGTGTTGCCCCGCTTGGGTTGCGATGGCGGCATCGGCAACGGCAACGGCAGCGGCGACGGCGGCGGCGAGGCGAGAACGCGTGTGTGCGTGACACGCGCTTGGGAACGCGGCTCTCACTAACACCACCATAGACAACGCGGCACAATTTTCGTCCTGTGTTGCTAGATCTTCCCGGGTCTGAGCAAGCGGCGCCAGCAGGCAGGACGCGACGACGACGACGGCGACGACGACGGTTGTTGTCTTCAAACGCGCGCGCTGCGTCTTTTTTTCGTGTTTCAGACAGTCGAAGAAAGGGTTATTACTTTTGGAAGGGTGCGGGCTCGACCGCGATCGGACGGTTAATTAGCCAAAGGATTCGGTGGGGATCGGCTCTAGGGTAACTCAGATGCAGAGGGAAGGATACAAGCGATGTCCGAGAGCGTTGTTTGGTCATCCTAAGTAGACGACACAAAATATGCTCGCTCCCTTTTTTCTACCGCAATTTCGGGCCTTTACGTGTGTGTCTGTATGTTTGTTTATGTGCGTGTTTGTGTCTATTTTTGCAGATCCGTTGTGTGAATTTCATTCTCTAAACCCACCCCGGGCCCGCCGCTGCGTCAAGTGATTTGGTTGGTGACGATTGGCAGCCTGAGCATACCGAGCATCATCACCCCAACATCGGAGCGACCGTGTGTGCGAGTGAGTGAATCACGGGCTTTTGTTGAGAAAATCCAGCAACCACCACACTTCCGACGACGCAAGAGGAACGCGGGGGTGGTCATCAGCACGGCGCGCTTGCTTGGCTTGAGTGGTCGTATTGTGTCTCCAGCCTTCTCCAGCGCTTCCATCGATGCCGCGACAAGCGCAAAACCTCGACAACTTTTCGGTATTGGAAACATCAACAGCAGCGCAAATACCCGAAGAGCCATTGTAAGGACGACGACCACAGTCAGGAGGAAGTGAACCCGGGATTGCCGTACAGCGCTAAGAAGCGCGGTGCATTAGTAAACAACGGACCAGCGGACGGCGGACATCGCTGACATCCGGTCAAGATGCAGAAGAAAATAGTGCAACCGTCACCGCAAGTGCGGAAGGTACGAGCATACACAAGCCCCTCTTTTCCATCATTTTATTTCCCCCTACCCCATACCGATAAGTTTATGGACACAGGAGCATATTTGCCATCGGGCCACAATCTGTCACCGGATATGACTCGATGGCACGGAGAAGTAGTTGCAGAAATTATTTGGATGTTTTTTTAAGTGCGCGCAAAGAGTAACTGGTGCGTGTTGAGAGGCGTTACTGCCGCCCGGTCATTCGACTCGTCTTTGGGCTGCGGCGACGACACGAAGCGCGCGCGCACACACATGGTAACCATACCATCATGTAGCAAGCGATGATGCGGTTCCAAGGCATCCTGCGACGAACGTTGGTGCTGCTGCTGCTGCTGCTGCATGCTAGAGAAAGCATAGCGGGCGCGCTCTCTTGGATGCACTCGATGCCGTCTGCATTGCTACACTGGATGTTGCTGTACCGCATGTTATTGTCGGTAGGCGCGTGGTGTACCTTCTGTATCTCCAAGGTGTCGATGTGCGCCGGCAACGGCAATGACGGGAAAAGTTGAAGTAATTTTGCCAATATGCGCGCCAATGTTAACCCGTATCACACCCTACTTATAGTGGACTCACTTCATTCATTCCATCACGTGCGAGCGTGGAGTTTTTCATTGTTTTTTATTTTGTGTTTGGACAGTTCCCGAAGCAGTATTGGAGGAACAGTAACCATGGAAGAGCTGTCCCCTTTTTGTTTCTTATTTTTAGATTCAAATCTTCCTTTACAAAAGTGTGAAATCGATGAATCACTCTTATCACACTTCTTCTCTCGCTATTATGCATACAAATCCGACACATTGACTGCATACCTGATTGACTTGTTTTATTGCCGATGATGATTCCTCATCTTATCTGGTTAAGTGCTATATTTCCCAAGTCCGTATTAGCACATTTAATTTTATTATGTTTCATTTTACCGTAACCCGAAAAGGTTC
Organism: Anopheles darlingi; assembly: GCF_943734745.1. NCBI lineage: Eukaryota > Metazoa > Arthropoda > Insecta > Diptera > Culicidae > Anopheles > Anopheles darlingi. The sequence goes on from NC_064875.1 coordinate 65,032,300, forward strand.
TTACGGCATTGCCCGTGATAATCACACTTCATTTACGATGGGTTTTAATCTCACCCTGATTACAGTTAAGCAATCAATATGTTGAAGTATCGTAAGCATGTTTTGGCCAGTACTATATTCCATAATAACCTATTCGCCAATGAAACGCTCTTAAACATAGCAATCGCATACACACAGAGGTGGGGTGTTTGGATGTTTTTTTAAAAATAGTTACAGTTTCGTTACGCTCGACATCTGCATCAACACATGCCGGACCACTTTCATTGAATGATGACGGTGGAACGCACGTTGGCTGCTGATTACGATGATGATGATGATGATGGGCTTCTTTCTTGGGATGATTTTTTGCCGCGTAATTGTCGCATGGAAATGGTTGCTAAGGAATAAGTGCTCCAACTGTTGAAGTAAGGGGGTGGCCTCAGTAATGCGTAAAACGCTACAAACCATTCTACCCTTCGGGGGGCAACCCTGGACAGACGGCAAGAGTCTCCTTGCCTTTTGGCGAAACCACCATCACCCCCCGCATATCTCTGTGTATAGTGTGTGTTTCACAAGAAATTGTTTCCATCTGCGCGGTCGAATCGCCGCACAGGGAAGCCCTTCGAGCGGCAGACCCCAGTAGGCATCAACATAGGAAAAGTATTTTTAACAACCGCGCATACACAGAGAGTGAAAGCAGCTATGCTGCTGCTCTCTGATACGTGTAGCAGCTATGCATCATCACAGCAACCGCGAACCTATATCCATGCACCACGTGTCCACGGTTGGTAGCACAATGCTCTGTATTGCTTATCGCTATGGCTATGCTACGGATGTTATTGTTGCGTCAGGGGCACCGGGAGAAGAGAGGGGACTATCTTTTGCACGAGATCCGCATTCAGCCGTGTCATTTTTTCGCGGTCCTTCCCGTAGCGTTCAACGTTTTGCTTTTTTCTCTTTCTCTTTTGAAACGGAAGCGCGATAGGCCTGAACCTGACCTGGTTCAAAGTTCCCCTTTCAGCCCTCTAGGGTTTACTCGGTCTGTTCTTCGTGATGTGCCAGTGAGCATATCATTTCACGCGGGATCGTGATTAAGTCGCGTTTTTCCTCCCGTACCCACCCTTTGGTGATGCAATTAAAAAGACGAAGTGGCTACGCTTATCACTAGTTACTCTCTGCAAAGTGAGTAATGATGTTTCCGCTTTGGGACGCGCTGATGCTTAATCTGGAAGACACGTCGAACAATCTTCCTTCATCTAAAAAAAGTGAAATAATTTTAGAAATAATCACAAGCGATCACTTTTTTGTTGAAATAGCAATTGTAATGTGGTCATATGAAAGAATACATTTATTAACGACTTTCATTGGGATTCTTACAACCGGTTCCTAACCGGTTCGCTTCGTTTCCATGACTTCCATGGTTAGTGCTGCTCACCAGCTCCTATACGAGCGGCGATCACATATTGGCAATTTTTTTTTGAAAAATTTATTATATCTGGCCGGTTAGCTCTGGCTGGTAGTTATGTTGCCTAAATGCTACGGTACCATAAAAGGATGTATTCGTGGTATGCAGATTTTACTATCCTTTGTCGTCGATTGATGCATTTGATGGAGTGAATCCACTTGAAAGACAGGCGTTGTTCAGAGGTGTCGAGAAGAGTAAGATTGGCATTTGAAAAGTTGCTCCAAGTAGTCTTGTTTTGTTATGATGATGATGGTGAAACCAAGGCGAATTCCAAAGCACTAATTAACTTGTATGGGCTTCCAATTTTAGTTTTTTATTGCTAAAAAAATGTGTTTTTTTTACTTTTAGATATTCACAACTACGACCAATCAGCATCAGCAGCAGCACGCAAACGCGGTGAAAAAGATCAACAACTTGATGCAGAGCGGTACGGTCAGCGTGATCTCGGGGCAGCAGCAGCAACAACGGTTGGTCCAGAAGAAACCACTACAGACTGCGCCCTCGACCAGCGTCTCCATCACAAACAGCTACGTCGCTCGGCAGCAGAAATGTTACATTTGCGGCGATCATGTGGGCGCCCACGGGGCGCTTATCTCAGAAGCCTCTACCACCACTACGCAAACCGATTTCGTGGCCAAACTGGCGAAGGTGATCGGTTCGACTTACTCCGTAGTTCTCGCTACTGATGACGTGATCTGCAGGCGATGCATTACGATTCTGAATCAGCTAGACAAGCTTGAATCGGAGATGGAAAGTTTGCGTAGCACCTTGCTCGGATTCATTCACAAAAAGAACAACATCCCCGATGATGATCTGAGTGGTTCCGGTGCAGGTGCACCGCCGGCCAAAATGCAAAAGCTTATGCACACCAACACGGCCGGTAGTGGTGGTATTCTGCAAACGACAACAACACCCGGATTGTCCTACACAATCAAGACAGTCGGTCACCAACAGCAGCAACACGTACTAACCTCGCCCGGTCAGGTGCAGGTGGCGACAGTGAAAGTATTGGGTGACGCATCGGCTCTCAGTGATGCCGCCACGGATGCCGTCGAAGCTCAGCTAACGAGCATGTTCGAAAAGGGTACCGGTGGTGGTGGTACGCTCGTGGTAACTACTGGCCAGTCGCAGCAACAACAATCGCAAGCCATTCTACATCAGCAACCGATCGTAGTGTCCACGAACAATGGGGCACTGACTGTCAACACGCACGGTGCCTCGGTAACGACGGCAACCGCCGCAGCAAATGTGGCTAACCGCAAAAGCTCCAAGGTGTACCGTTGCTTGTCATGTGAATTTAAAACGCACGATCTGGCCGAATTCCAGCCACACTACGAGCAGTGCAAACTGATGTCCAATCAGGGCACTGGAACGACGGCGCATCGTTGCAAGTACTGCAAGAAGGCTTTCGCTTCGTTGAACGGGCTTAGGCAGCATCACCTCCAGGAACATCCGACACTGCCTCTACCGACAACATACGCCGCTGGAGTGACACAGAAGATCGCCACTAGCGGCGGGTCGGAAGGAGGAGCGGTGGTACAGCAAACCGGTCCGACAGCGCTTTACTCGTGCAGTATGTGCCAGTATCGGACGGCGGATAAGCAGCAGTATGACGATCATCTGCGGAAACACATCAAGCTGAAGCCGTTCAAGTGTCGCGTATGCCTGATGCGTTTCGAAACGCGCGAGCAAGCGTCGATACACGCCAAACAGCATCAGCCGGATTATTTCAAGTGTTCTATCTGCCATGTTACGTTCCAAAAGCGCGACGAGCTGGTGAAGCATCTCGAGCAGCATGATAGCCCCTCCAAGAAGGAGGTGAAACCGGTGGTCCAACAACAGCACCAGCAGCAGCAACAGCTACAACAGCAGCAGCAACAACAACAGACACAGCAACAGCAACAACTAAAACTCGAACTGAATGACTCGTCGACACAGAAACTGCTGCAGGAGTCAATCGATGAGGCGCTCCGAGAAACGATGGGTGAAACGATCGACGCCAAATCCATTCAGTTCCACACGTGCTCCGCCTGTTCGCTCACATTCCTGAACGAGAAGCTCTACACACAGCACATAAAAACACACGCCACGGGACACGTTGCAGCTGCCGCCAGTGGTGCTGGTGCTACCCTCGTACCACAGACAACGGCAGCGGCAACGTCGGCAGCGCATCATCAGGTGCAAGTCTATTCGACCAACAGCATATCCACCATTAACGCCAATCGACGAGTAGTGGAGGGTACGACAACAACCCTGGCCGGAAAGCAATTCACACAAGCCAACGCTACTGCCGCGGGAACCACCGCCACCACTACCAGCAACAGCATCTCGGACGGCGATCTGGAAAGCATCTTCGAACGGATGCACTCCGAGAAGGGTGCGGTAGAGGGTACCGAAGGTAGCAGTACTGTGTTGATTACGAATCAGGATGGCACAACGGAGAAGATTACTTACAATGTAGCATCAACGCAGCAACAGCAAGAACAGCAAGCTCAAGATGCATCATTCGGGAACCAGCAGTTGGAAGTGAAGATGGTAAGCACAGCTCAAGTGACGCGGTGAGGTATTCACCGGAAGCTAACATTCATTTTCGTTGTCTCATTCTGCCAGGACCAGCAACCTTCGGTCGGTATCGATATGCCAACGCTCGATCAGGGCGATGACCAAAAGGAACAGCAACAGGAACAACAGCAGATCAGCATCCCTGTCAGCATGCCGAGCTTGGACGATGACGGTGATCAGTCGCAGAACAGCCAAAACTCCAACACCGAAACCGTGCCGATGGAGCTGGACGACATGCAGGCCACGAACACGCCGTACAAGATCATCCTCAACCACGAGGGTGGCCAATTTCTGCACCTTGACAACCACATCCTAACGGATGGCGAGGGTAACCAGATATTGGTGCAGGGTACGGATAGCGAGCAGATACAGCAGCTGCTGCAGAGCGTCGGTGTCGTGATGCAGGGTGGCGAGGGATTGGGTGAAGGTGAAATCCAGATGATCAGTTGCGAGGGCAACAATCAGATGATTCTGGTGCAGGGTGCAGATGGCCAGGAGCAGCTGATACACCCATCGCAACTGAACGCCGACGGTAACATCGTGATCCAGCAATCGCAGGAGGGTGAACTCATGACGACGGCCGACGGTGCGACCCACATTACGACCGAGGATGGACTGCAGATACCGGTTTCGATGGCGTTCACGACGACGGGCGAAGTCGACCAGGAGGGTCATTTGACCGTCTCGATGGCTGGTGCCGATGGTGCCGAGGGTCAGCAGATTCAACTTCACCTCCAGCAGACAGGTGGCGAAGCTGCTGGTTCCGGTGGTGAAGTCGGTGATGCCGAACAGCACCAACAACAGGAAGAAGTCGGTGCCGATGAACAACAACAGCACCATCACGCCGCTGGTGCCGCCATTTTGACCGAAGGAGGACAAATCATTTTGCAGAAAGCGGAAGAGCACCATCAAAGCGGTGAGACGCATGAGGAGCACCAAGTTCAGGTCGAAGGAGAGGCGAACGGTGGTACAGTGGAAGAGGAGCATTCGGATCAACATCATGAAACCCATGAGGCACAGAACGGCGATGGCGGTGTTGACGGTGATGTTACGGCAAGTGGCACAGGTAGCATAGCGACGATCACCACCACGACGGTTCCTTCGGCAACGAGCGGCACGATTGCTGCAACGACCGCTACCAGCGTCACAACAGCCGGTGGCGGTGGTGATGATGGCGGTTCGGCCGAAGATCAAATGTTTAACTTTGACGAACTGATTCAACCGCAAATCGTTATTAAACAGCAACAGGTACATGCTCTGTCCGAGCCATTTTACATTCTGTACAGCCATTGTATCTAAAACGTTCCTCTGTTTCTTTGCAGGTTCATAATTAAATCTTTCGCAGCAAAAACCAACAAAAAAAAATAAAAAAGCGAAGAAAAGAAAAATGGATGCAAACACCTAAAACACACACACACACACACACACATACAAAAATTATCCTTCTGTACGCGCCTGTTGTCGCGTAATACCAATATCTTCTGTAAGGGCGCCGTACGCCGGATTCTAGAGTATCGGTGCGCTCTACGATCTATGGAGGAACATGTAAGCGCGGCAGAGACCAGATAAGACGAAGCTGACGGGATTAGATGACAGGGATGATTCGTTTTGCTGGAGAAATAGAAACACAAGACGAGAGCGAACGCGTGCTGGAGGGTTTTAAGATAAAGAAGATGCGCTTAGCGAAGGCGCAAGCTGGAGGAGCACACATTGTAAAAAAACAGTTTTGCAAGTAGGTGAGCGTGGTTAGATTTATTGTTTTTAAGGATTTATATCAATTGAAATTATTATCTTCTTTTTTCATCTCAACTGATACAACCACTACTATTCAGACAGTTCAGACACTCTTTTCCCCTGTCACCGGTCTATCGGTCATCGTATTGTACATATTTGCATCATTTTCTTCACCTTCTCCTTCTCCTTCCTTCCTATCCGGTCGGCACAGCAGCATCATCATCATCATCATCATCGTAATGGTATAATATCTTAAATGTTACGTTCTACCATCACCACCACCCTTTTTCTCCTTCGGCAAACAGTCGTCTAGACAAACTCGAAACAGTAACGCCTGTAAAACTTTTTCTTTCATTCACCCTGTGCGCGTGTTCGTGTATGTGGGTGTGTTTGTGTGTTGATTTTTTTTAGTTCTGGTTTCGCTGATGTTCTTTGGTTTCCATTTGTCTCTTTACCTTTCTCTGTTATCTCTCCGGCACAAGCCTTAACGTCTCCCTCCCACTCCCCATCCCACTTTCTTCCAAATGATTAGATGACAAGGATTGCCACACACTGTGTCAAGTGAGTAGTGTAATGTTGAACCACCATCCCCGTCTCCCTCTGTTCCCGACAAGGACATTGAAGCTTCAGTCTGGAAGCTCCAAGATAGACTCTCCATATAAACGAGTTGGCGTTTGAAACACTGCATAGTAGGCACTTGATAAGCTTATGATTTTTCATTTATGTCTGATAAGGCAAGACTAAAATTTATTAGAATTACAGCACACACACATACACACACACACAAAATACACCTAGTTATACTTTAGTTCATATGGCAAAAGCGCAGCTCATATGGAGCAGAACCTCATACCGCAGAGGATATGCGCTATATGGTAGGTAGCAGCAGCAGGCGATGATGAGGTTGCTTAGGTGAAAAATAAATGAGGCCAGCGCACACCACGATCCGGTCACAATAGATGGAAATGTGAGGGACGTGTAGCGTCAAATGTAAAGCAGCAGTAGGTGGGTGGGGGAGTGGGTCTATCAGCTTTAAAGGAAAGGGACGCGTGCGTGTTGAAGATAGGATAAAAGTGGTAGATTTTTTTTAAAGTGAAGAAATTACTAGAAAAGCTGGTACCTGCAATATGTTCGGTTGGTTGGTTTGGTGTGTCGTAAGAAGGGTGTAGTCGAGGATATGCACATGGTAAAGACACACCAGAAATCCACCTGTCGATCATTATAGCGCACGCTCAGCCATAAACGATCTTGGAAAAGGGAAGAGGCAGGAGCATGCTGGACCGCTAATCACTTTGATATAACACCCAGCAACAGCAGCACCGAGAGCAGAGAGAGAGAGAGAGAGAGAGAGAGAGAGAGAGAGAGAGAGAGAGAGAGAGAGAGAGAGAGAGAGAGAGAGGAAACATAGAACAAAGAGAGGTATGCGTGTGTAGTTGCTGCGCAACATGCTGTGTATGTTGTGTGCCCACTGCTAATGTTGATGCTGTTGCTCCAATTCTTTTGCTCACAGCACAGCAGCACTCGTTCTCTTAGTTTTCCGCTGCGCTTTGCCCCAACAACAGTCTCCGGGAGACACGTTTTTCGGATGATTTTTCCCCCGTTTTCCTTTTCCATACTTTTTTTTAATACATCCATAAGGTATCGCGTGCGTGTGTCTGTGTGTGTGCGTCTTGTGGAGAAGATGAGTAAGCAGCAAGAATCCTAATAAACTGTACAAAAACATGAAAAACACCAAAAACATAGTACCAATCGTTTCGCTGTTGGAGGTGGAGGTCTTTCAATAAATAGCTATTCACAGTAGCTATGAAAGAAGAAAAAAATGTTGGTAAAATACTAGATGATGCTACTTCGATCGGTTTCTGTGTCACCGTCCATTGTGTCATCTGCCTACCCCCTTCTCGTCGCCTGCTGCGTGGTTCTATAGTGATTGCTGCTGTGGTCGGCTGAATGATAGAAACATTGATTGCACCGATCCCGCGAATGCTGATTCATGTTTTTTTTGTTAGTCTGAAATATGTTAGCTTAAGTTGAATAATTGATTGAAAATAGAAATAGCTACTGCTATTGCTGCAGAAGCCAATTAAAGGTAAAGGTATCCGTTGCTATAGAGAAGCACGTGTATGATTAATGAATGCACCTAATTTAGTATGGATTTAACAATAAACAGAAGATAACGTTATAAGAGTCGAAGTGAAGAAGAGAGACAGCTTGTGTTAATGAAGAGCAGACCAGAATCTATGTAAAGAATCGACAATGATTATATGCGTTTCACTCCTCCCTGATGACCCAAACATTTCATGGAAAACTTGAAACAAAACAGTTTTATTCTCCATCTAGAAATACCGTAACAATCTAAACCCAACAAAGGGTACATCAGAATCACAATCAGAAGGACTTTCCTCGAACGACTTGCCGGAACCAGAGCCAGGTGGTGAATCCGGAAAGACTGAACCACGTGATGATGTAGGAGAGGTGTTCATTGCGTAGCGTGACACGCGTCTGCCCACCAACCGGTCCACCGGGGACGGTCGAAGCGGCCGTAGCATCGACAAAATACGGTTCGGTACCGCACAGACTGGACATT
>NC_064875.1:65045623-65053123 GCF_943734745.1 Anopheles darlingi
GTGCTGGTTGATATGTAAATATGAAATTTCGCAAGCTAAGAACGACTTTATAAACGACATTCTGAGCATCCTTCTTTCGAACGTAGATAAGAAGTTTCCATTGTTCTATGGACAGGGTGCAAGTATCGAAGGCGTATGTGAGCACTGGTACTATAAGCGTTTTGCAACCATCGTTTACCTTCGGTTTTACGCTCCGCGGACTTATAAACTTTATTACTTAAGCATAAACAATTTGCCATTACACTTTGCTTTTACGCTTCACTCGCGATTCTTCAGATGTTGAACAAGGCCACCTTCTGTAAACAAGTTACAAGGTGTTTACTACTGTTACTAACTACCCGTGAACTTGTAACATTCTCTCGTTGTTTTTGAACAAACAACGGTTACTCTGATCCCGGTTAAATAGAGCATAACCAATTAATGTTAATCTGTCACTTAATTCCAATTAGTGTTCCTTTTTCTAATAAAAATCTTGAAGCTGTATTAGCTATAAAAACAACAGAGATAGATTTCCTTCATTTAATTTCGAATCAGTTAGCTACTGTAACTATGAAACAACATTTGCCGTGCGTGAAAGTTGAATAAGGAATTGTTTTGTGAATCAAAACTTCTCATGTTGCAAGGAAGTCATAGATTACTACGTTCTCCAAAACGACATCAAATATCTGGCTTTGTTGGCCCTTAGGACCCCTCATATGCTTACGCAAAGGGATTGGAACAAGAAATGTCGTTGGATTGTTATCTCAAAAGGGCCTATTACACGCCGATCTTACGTTAATAACACGCATATTCTCCACGACCCCTCCATTCATGATGATTCACACTCATTTATGACCGTTGCATCTATCTACTTCAGGCACCCGGCCAACCTCATAACCCAACTATCGTAGATATACGTGTACCAGCTTACTAGCGTACGGAACGAATTAGTTTAACACACATCTGGTACAGACCTCCCACTTTGTACCAGAGGCAAAAAAAAAAACAGCCGAAATAAGCCGACTCCTTTCACCGCGTATTCGTGATGCGGTTATGTAAACCCAGACCCCATGCCCCGTTGGGGTCAGTGTTGAGGTGCCGCCAGTTGTTTATTTTTTGCCTTCCGGTCAAGAGTCACCACTTGACCAGCGGGACCAGCGGGTCAGCGGTAGCTAGAGATCCAAATGGAAAATTATGAAACCCCAAAACATTTGCATTTTAGATGTCTGTGGACTCTAGCTGTGCCTATAATATGCTCTCTAACAACCCGGGAAAGGCGGTTTATGGTTCGCTTCAGGCATCTCTAACGGATGTCAAGTTAGGCAACGGATGTTCTAAACGGTTCGTTGTTCAGCCCTTGGCAAGTAAAATCCTCGACAAAATCGCCAATGTGAAGCTCCGATTCGATGGCTGCGGCCATCAGAAGGACAACGAGAACAACAGTTTTTTTTAAGAAGGTCTTAAATGCACAGACAAGGTCCACGGATATGTAATGGTGTATATATCGACGCAATTGCGCACCCCCGATACACGGACCCAAATATCAAACCGAAACGTGACATGATTTCGATTCCACCGCTCAACGTGTACGTGTTGGTGGTAAGATACCTGGGCTGTAACCGGCTCCTGCTGCAGTCATTGACTTTGAACGGCGACATGAATTGAATTGCTGTTGGGGTTTTTTCGCAGACGAATGCAAGCCCATGAGCTCATGGTCAATGACAATGATCGTCGGCGGTGGTTTCTGTCGAAGAAATGGCAACGAGTTCTTGTCGGTTTGCAGTTTACGCTTGAACGCGTACATGCATGCATGGCGCCAGCGGCAGGGTAACGTGTGGTTCATCTGCTGAAAGATGCAACGACAAAGAGCGCTATCGGGTGCTGCTCGATAGTACTAGTATCATATAAGAATGTAGTAGGCAACGATCATTCATCGGTAGCTATCGATCCGTTATCCGAGTGCACATTGAGTTTGGACAAAAGATTAGGAACAGGATTACCGTTAGTTTGGGCTGCAGCGAGTCCAGTGCTAATTCCCTACAATTAACCAGACCAACTATCACCACCTCGAGGTTTTAGAAAATTATTTTAGCTTCCAAAAATTCTATTTTTGATATACTCGTCGACATGGTTTGTGGTGCGCTAACCAGTTATCTCGCACAAAACGAAACCACAACTATCAACTCAACAGCGAATTGCATTCTGAATACAACCGTAAATCAAAACTCTTTCCCTTCCAGGAACAAAGATTAAGCAGCGGGACGAAACGAAACGTAAAAAATAATCTGACTAGCAAGTTCTGAAATGAAACCGGGTAAGGCCAAAAGTATGGACGAACAAGGCAACTGACGGAGAAAAACAAAATATCTTAATAGCAGTTCTCATGCGATGTGTTTTACCACATGCTACAATCATGCCAGTGACCGCCGAAACAACATCACGCGGCTACTCAGCACGGGACGGCGACACACAGATGCGATAACATCGTGTTTCCGTCTGCAGAATGCTGTGCTTGTGTGCGGACGTCGTTCTTATCGTGCTTAACACGATGTGCAACTCACTTTGCAGCGAAACTCATTGTAATGGCCACGAAGAGGAGCTATGGTCAGAAGATTAGGAAAAGAGCGTCTTTTATCCAGTCACCGCTGTTCAAATGAAGATGTATCCGACCCGACGATCCGAATGAAGATGGAAACGGCCGAGGTTTAAGAAAAAAAATCTTTCTAATCGTTGATAATTAACATCTATTTACTCTTCGATTCGTCGTCGAGTGGTTGTACAAACACTCCAGACTCGAGAGTGTGTGACCGTCCTTAGTCCTCTAATGGCACACTTATGGGAATTTTACGCTCAAGTGTACGGAAGAACCAGATCTGTTTCAAGTGGCCACGAATGTCTGGTGGGAACTGAACACCATTTCGCATCGCTCAATGAAACGCCACATCGGTAGGGATGTGTCCTCTAAACGGCGGATAGTCACATCCGCCCGCCAAAAAACCACAATCCGAATATGATCCGAAAAACCCGATGGCCAAACCATGTAAAGCAGTAGGCAGATATCGAAGGTCTCTACCGCCGGTGGTGGCCAGTCTCGTGACCGATCAAATCGATGCCAAATTCCGACGTTATTTTACATAAATTACGTATTGCCCGTAGGACACAACAGCGCACGGACTAGAGAGGCCACCGTCCGGTGTAGCAGGATGATTCAAAGCAACGGTGTTTTGTGTGTTTAACCGGTTCACCACGTTACTGTGCGAACTGAAGATCATTGGCGAAGTGTTGGGCGAAAAAGCATCAAAAGAGAAAATTAAATGTTTAGCTAATTTGCGTTGCCAGCGGTGCCTTGTCGGATACCGTACCGGACGAAACGAGAGGAGTCCGCTAGACAGCGAATCGCGCAACCGGGGACCATGTGTGCACGGTGCGAAGACGACCTTAACCGACTTATGGAAATGATATTGTTTTTCGTTAAGCGGCAGTCTCCGCGCAGGAGTTATGTTTGTTTCTATCGCCCGGCCCCCGGGCGGGATTCGAATGGTTTGGCATAATAGGATGGTCAGTTCCAAAGGAACAAGGCCGACGGAATGTACCGTATTTTCTGTCACCAAGTGACACGTTACGAATGTAAAAGACCTTGCCATGCCTAGAGTTTTTTCGCCGTTCAAACTGTCAACTACAAGATATAGCGATATTGAAATGACCGATCGTTTGCGTTTCTCAAGAACAGTAATTGCATTCTTGCCGGTGTTATGCAGACCAAGTTCCCTTATAATAACTTACCTCATAGATGGGCAATTTATCGGAGTTCCACTGAGCTATTCGTTCAGTGCTGCGATCGACGACCGTAATCCTGATGTCGGGACACTTGAGCGCCATCACGCTGCACGTTGGCCCACCAACGTACCCGGCCCCGATGCAGCATATCTTCGAGATAACCATCTCGTTTGCGAATAAACACACTACGGAATGCACCGGACTTGCAACAGGCCACGTGTCTCACGATATCACCAACGGTTTGCAGCAAGCGTCTTTGCTTATCACTCTGCAGCGTCCGTCCAGTTCCTTTTTGTTACACAAACGCACACGGTTTTAGCTGTTAACACGGGAAAAAGGGAACGAAACTGAGCCACTGGTGTCCTTGAATCGTCACACATCCAATCCCAGCGAAGGCTTCTGCACAACTGATCGCGACGATCCGCCCGAAGACCAGAAGGCCGCCTAACCATGGATCCACGGAGTTCCAATGCGGCGTACACTGTGTGGTGGCGTCGTCGTCGTCGTCTTCGTCGTGGACTCGGATCAAGCTCACGGGGACTACCACCTTCTCCTTCCTCTCATAGGCAGCATAGCCATTCCATTCAAAGTAGGATCACCGGTAGGCTCGTACGCTCTTGCCTCGCTTCCCTTTGGCCGAGAGACCTGCGAAAGTGAGAGATGCGTTAATGTTTTATCGTTTTAGAGCAAAGGAATGCCATTGTTTCCACGTGGGATACGCAGGCGTTGATGATATATCGAACTGGAGAGCATATTTTATCAAAAATAAAGATTTACATCAACACTAGCATGGTTCAAAGGCGCGTAGGACTGTTTAAAGAGCTTATTGGGGTCAGTGAGTCAGTATTAGGCGACTTGGCTTATGCAACGCTTTATACCATGCGCGTAGAAGAGGCTTCCCTAAGATGCCATTAAGGGAGTCGTACACAACAAGCCAAAAAGAGCCGACTAGTGTAAATAGAAAGCTCAATTGCCACCGGCGCAGCATGGTGTATGCAAACACCCAACTCCGCGCACAAGTTTAAGATCGTGTTTAATTCGTGCGATCAAGCTGCTACGAATATTTGAAATGTTTAATGCTAGATCGAATTCGCGATTCTAGACTAGCGAACACCATCACTTTTGAGCAAGGTATATTCTTTAAATGATTTCTGCTTCAAATCCTGCACAAAGGAACGTTATGCCCAGCACCTTAAGTCATAGCAACCCGTTTCTTACGACACCAGCGGTGACTGTTATGAATTTATTGTTTGCCTTTTCCAGCGCACATGAACTGATTTCAGTAGCGTCGATAGTTTGGTACGAAATTTAAATCTCTGATGACCAAATTCTTAGCGAAACTAATCTGTTATGTTGTGTTTATGAGGTCTTCGTTCATTCATATCCCCATTGTCATCCTCTGATAATAAGGGATGCTGCTCGCTTGAAAGCATAAATGCAACCAATTTTGCGGAGCGGTTTCCTCTCATCGATACCGCGATGGTGGTTTCTTTTTGAGGCAGGTACTTAGCAAATAATTTGTGTCCGAACTTTACCGAAGGTCATGTAAAACATAATTTTCAATCAATGAGAAGCAAAACGATGACGCGTTAACCGTGGCATCCGGACGATGGCAATTACATTTAATTGGCAGCATAAACTTTAGCCAAACAGATGACGAGTAGATTTGGCCACATAAACCGCATCATAATTAGCAAAGCATTCGCGCGCGCGCTCGGTTGGCATGCTTCCGCCCGTTACTATGCGCCCTCCGTGCTATTCCTATTAAGGCAGATGATGCAGTAACGGGGGCCGTTGTGTTTAAAAGAGGACGGAAGAGAGAAAACATTTTAAGATGAGAACAAAGCCCATCGCGAGAGTTCAGTTCGAATGTTGCGACTTGCGGGCCTTCCAACCTCCTCCGGTGGAGCCGGTTAGTGAAGAAGACTCGCTCGCAGCAGGCCTGTAGCTGCAACGGAAACCCGTGCGCTTCTCAAGGCCACAAGTTCAAGAACACCGGTCGGAAGCGGGGATCGATACTTCATCATATGCTCGGGGGGCCTGAGTCTGAGCAACTAGAACAGGCAGTCGCAGAACACACCGCTACCGTCAGTACGGTCACTGCAGAGATCAATCGATGAAGCAACCGTACGCTGCGCCTACTACTACTACGCTACCGTGCAGTCCTCCTGCTCCTCCACGGGTCCCTTCGACTACGCTGCACACCTCATGGCAAGCAGAGACCTACAGCAACGTGAACCTTTGGGGATGATGGGGTTGTCGTACAGTACAAAAACATGCACAGAGCATAAATCGTGCAAAACACGCGCCATTATTCAATTTCGGCCCATCCGGCGCCCTTCGACGGATTGAGTTGCCTCCATCTGCTTCTTCCTCCGTCCTCGTCGGCCGCGCCCCCTCACAAGAGATGGTGCAATTGATGGGGAGGCTCGCCATTTTAGGTCGAGCTGTGCGACTGACTGACCCGTTTTTGTGGATGGCCTTGGCCTCGACAAACGGACGGACGGACGGACGGACCGACCGGGAACTGCAGTGTGTATGTCTAGTGCCCCTCATCCGGATGAGTTAGAATGCGCGACATGCGATGCGGTATGAGAGATTGGCAACGTTTATCAGTAATTTGCTGCAGCAATCAACGAACGCTGCTTCTGTTGGCTTGGTAACCGCCACCCACCGTCACCACGAGACCTGCTTTTCAGACGCAAGCATCCCCTTCCTTGGGGATTTTGGGGTTTACCGCGGATGATGATTCACATTTCCGTGGAACTATATTCACGTGGGGACGGGTAGCACTCCGTATTGGTCGTCACCTCTCGGGATGGCCGGATTAAGATCTGTTTACCTTTCGGTTCCGTGGAATTTTATGGCTCACTGCACCTGCTCGCTGGTTGCTGGACGTTACTAGGGAGAAAACACTAGAGAAGAACCACAGCTCGAGCTCGAGAGACCGAAACTCGCGAAACGCGGACATAAACCCGTAAACCGAGAAAGCGACCGAGAAACTCGCGAACCGAACCGCGCGAGGACGCAAGAACTTTACGGCTCCGGCAGGCTGGATGCGGATGCGTGTCCAGCACTAGCGGGAATCCGTTTTTTCTTGGAGAACACTCTTTTTCACTAACTTAATCACTGACTACTTTTCATTCACTATTTTACGCCTACCCGGCCCACTACAAAGTGATGCAAAAATGACAGTTGCAGTGTAGCGACACGTGTAGACCACCCTTCAGCACAGCTGATTTTGACGCGGTCTTCAGGGTGAAGCGACACGAACAAAATGCCCCTCGCGCAATCAAAACAAACAAAAATCCGATTTTACCGCATGGTTTCGTGGTTTTCCGAGGCAGGATGGAAAAACCAGAAGAACCAGCGTTAGCCAAAGAGGCCGTTCTACAGGAAAGCACCAAACTACCGACAGATACCCCAATAGTGCGAGGTTACGATTGGAATGATGGGTACGATTACAGTAAGCTGTTCAGCACGTACCTCCACAGCGGTTTTCAGGCCACGAACCTCGGCAAGGCCATTGAAGAAATCCGTAAAATGGTATGTGCATCAGGTAGCTAGGTGTGATCAGTGTATTAAAGGTTTCGCTTGTTCACTGTCTCCACCGTAGATTGACGCCAGACGTGTCCCGCTGCCCGAAGACAAGTTGGACGAGTACGAGGAAGACGAGTTCATCAAGCGGCGCTCGAGTTGCACCATCTTTCTCGGTTACACATCCAACATGGTATCGGCTGGTGT
>NC_064875.1:65063123-65068123 GCF_943734745.1 Anopheles darlingi
ACTGGATGGCCTTTTCCAGGGAGCCCCAGCACCTTTGGCAGCCACACCCCAGACATCGTCGTCCATCAGCTGTTGCTGCTGCTGCTGTTGCTGCCCATGGCCATGTTTGCCGCCGCCCATGCGCCCGATGTTTTGACTAGAACGATGCAAGCTGTTGACACCGCCATCGGGTCCACGGAGCCCTACACCACCGGTGGACGATCGACCACCCATCATACCACCACCCATCAGATCTCCTTCCGAGTCTTGGTCGAGCTCTTGGTCCAGCCGGGCGCTACCAGCGTTACGCATTCCGCGCCGCAGCGAGCGACCCTTATCAAGCGACAGATACCGATCGCGATCTCGATCCCGTTGCTCTCGATACTCGGCCCGGCTGTCCAAGCTGCCGTACAGATCACCGCTACCGAAACCGCTCCGTCGCTCACGACTATCGTACGATTCGTTGCTCTCGCGATCGAAGCTCTTCCGTTCACGGTCGTAGAAGTACTCGCGAGCCTCTCGGGCATCACCGCGGCACCCATACGTATCATCGTAATCCACACGGCCCCGACCACTGCCGCCACCATAGCCTCCGTCACCACCGGTGTACGGATCGTAGTCGTAGCTTGATCGGCCACGTGATTGTTCCCTCTCGCGGTAATACTTCCGCTTACCGCCATCGTAGCTCTTGTAATCGCGTCGATCATACGGTGGCAGGCTCTTTGGTTCCCGCTTCTCGTACGGTGGACCATACGTACTGCGCTCGTACGCGTTTCGATCGAACGATCGTGAACCGGCGTGCGCCCGTGATTCGTCGTCCTCGGTCGGCGAAGACCAGGTCGTCGCATGATGATGATCGTGGTACCAGTGCTCATCATCAAAGTTATCCCGGCTCCGCGAACCAACGCCACCCTTCATACCACGCCGTCGCATGCCACGCTGCTGTTCCTTCATCAGCTCATCCTCGTAGTCCTCGTCGTTGGAATTGATACGTCGTGGTGGCATTCGCGGATGGTGATACCGTTCCCCGGACGTTGCATGATGGTGATGGTGATGCTGCTGCTGATGATGATGTGACGGTGGCAGTGGCGGTTGCGATGATTGCGAACCGTGCAGATGCCTTTTCCTGAAGTCGGGCCCTTCCTCGTCCCACGGACTCACGTCACGCGATGATGACGATGTATGGCCTCCCTTCGAAGGCCACCGTCGACCGTATTCGCGCAAATCGGCCGCCTTTGTCCACTCGTCCTTCGGATCCGACGAGCACGGTGAATCCGGTCCATTCTTATCGCCCCCTGGAAACGCCAACGGATCGATTAATGCCAATAGCAGAGGAAACCGTGGTGCGTCTAAAGCACGAAATCGATACTCACTTCTTGCTGATTCATGTCGTGATTCATGGCGCAGTTCCTGCCGCTTCGAGGAATGCGGCGGCAGCGGCGGTTCCGGTTGATCAAAGACGGCCCATGATTCGTTCGAATTGGTAGGTGTGTTGCGTGACCTCTTCCCTCCTGTGGAAATTGAGAAAAAGGGGTAGTGGTAAATCGTAGTCTTATGTAGTCGAAACGAGTCGATGTCGAAAGTCGTTGTTTCAAAACATTGCGAAACTCCCGAAGGTACTGAAAAGCACTTGACACAGCTTGCTTTGAAATGCCATGGTATTACATGAAGTAGTTGCTATGATACATCGTCAACTCACCTTCGATGTTGTCAGCCTCTGGTGAAGTTTCATCATCCCCATCACTGACCGATCCGGATGATCGCTTTTCGCTCGACGATTGACCACTGGTGCCGGTGCCACGAGGAGCCGGTGTCGGTTTCTTTTTCATTCCACCACCACCGCTACTGCTGCTCTTTTGTAACTCTCCCGATGATGGTTTCAGTATTGGGCTACGAGCTGGCATGCCTTGCTTCGGACCGAGCGGAATGGGTGAAGTGCTCGTATCGATCACCGTACCTCCTCCTGTCTTCCCAGCTGGCCCCAAATGCATTCCCTCTGGTGTGTACGCCGGTGATCGTCCACCACTACCGTGAGGTCCGATCATATCGTTCAACAGTGTCGTCGAGGTTGACGTCGGTGGTCGATATGGTGAGGTGGAACTGTGTGCCACCTGCATCGGACTGCCTTTCACCGTCAAACTTTGCGGTTGGGCGCTGGAACCTTGCTGCGCAGACAGCTGGTGATCATTGGTATGCAACGACAGATTAGAAACGGCCTGTTGCATCAGCTCATCGATCTCTAGATCCTCCCGGGGTGTAGCGTTCGAAATGCGTGTGAACGAACCCGATAGCGCCATTCCACTACCCTCCACCACTGGCATAACGACGTCGTCCAGCTCGACGTTCGACGGTTCGGAAACGTCGGAGATGTTAATGCCCGGAGAATCGCCCGTTCCGGTACCTACCACAGCAATCATATCGTCAAAGTTGGCCTCAAACTTGGCATCGTCCAGCTCTGCGTCACGCTCCTCGAACGAGGACGATTCACCCCGTGCCATCGGGGCGGGTTTCTCGAACAGATCCTCCACTAGTATGATGTCCCGAAGAGCGGCATAGCGATCCTTTGCCTGCGATATCACCTCCGTGATCTTCGTATCGATCTTCGTCATCGGTAGCTGGGACAGTGGGGCCGTGTTTCCAGTACCGGCTAGTAATCCGAATGCTGTGCCACCACTACCAGTGGCCGATGGAGACAAACTTTCACCAGCGAAGGCCGGTGATAGTCGATTCATTTCCGTCGTCACTTCGGCCTGCAGATCAAGCCGTCCGTGGCCACCATTTGCACCTGTGTGTTCCTGCTCACGATCCGAATCCCCACCAGTGCTGCCGGCACCAGGCTCGCCGCCCGTATCTTGATCCATTATTTCACGGAACACAGCATACTTATCGATGACGGAAGTGGATGAGACTGATGGTGCTGAAGGTTGGGTCTGAGATGACGCGCCAAAACCACTTCTTGAAGCCGTCGTTGACTGCATATTAAGTTCGTCAAAGTTAGCCACAAACGAGGATCCGATGGATCGCTGCCCCGCTCCTCGATGTTGCTGCTGCTGATGCTGGTGATCATCCTCGCCAAAGTTATCGTCAAACTTGGCCACGAACTCGTTGGAATCATCAAAGTTCACCTTGAACACGGGTGACTCGCTGACACTGCCATCCCGGCCACCTGCAACCGCATCCGGATAACCGCCATCTATTGATCCGGTCGTGGGTTGCTTGCTGTTTTCGATAAACTCAGACAGATAGCTGGTCAGCTCGACGAGTGTCATCGTGCTGAGCTTGGACACTGGGACGCCCAGCTTCGCGGCTAGCTCATCGATACCGAGGGTCAGTAATTGACTAAGGGTGATGTCGGGCAGGAAGGATGAAGAACCGGCCCCTGAACCTATACCACCCAACGATTGATGCTGTTTCGAATGAGAATGGAGTGCTGGTTCCTTCGAGAACACGCTACTGAGCGGCGATTTTGAGGTCGGCGGAGGTGTCGGTTCGTCGAGATTACGCGGATCCGTCTCGGATTGCTTGCGTGTGTTTGAGCGTGTTGTCTTGGAACCATCCTTACGCTGTGGCGGTGGCAGCAACGTTGGAATGTCGGGTTTTCCGGCGATTGGTGTAAGATAATCTTCTTCCTCATTCGATTTCCGGTGCGGTGGCCGTCCCGGGCCGATCGTATCACCTGCAGCCGCCGACGTACGACCAACCTTTCGTGATGGTAGTGGCAATGGAGGTGCATCGGATGCTGGTCCACTGCCACCACCGGTGGCCTGAGGTGACGAACGGTTTGTGCTGCTATCGTACTTTGAGCCAACGTAATCATACCGCTGACCACCACCTCCAGCAGATCCACGATCACCAAAGCTGTTGCTGCTGTTGCCTCCTACACCCGCGTTGTGTGAGGCTGACGATCGAGGAGAGGGCCGTATCACGATATCGGCAAACTGTTTCTTCGGTGGCAACGGAGGTGGTTCAATGTGGGAGGCGGAATCGGGCCTTGGTGGTGGTTCTGGAGCCGTTTCCGTTTCACTCAACGAATCACTCTCCTGCAGACGCCGCATGTTGATGCTATTTGAGTCACGCTTCGAGAACTTCTGCCCGAAAAGGTTCGGTTTCATCTTCTTCGAGCTGGAGCTAAGACTCGAGATCACATCGACCGTGTTTTGCTTGAACACGCTGCTGGCTGCCGGTCGATTGCGGGCCATTGAGCTAACACCCGCACTAGACCCACCGATTCCAGACAGCTGCTGGGCATTGGCTTCGGAAGTTTGACGTTCCAGGCGCTTCTGGCTAATGTAACTGGCCCAGGATTCGGGTGGCAGATTAACCTGCAGTGGTCCATTGTATACACCGGCTTTGCCCCCCGTCGTTTCGGAAGGTTCCTCCTCTCCGCGGTTACCACCGACGAGCCCACCTTCACCGACGCCCTCCTCGCCACCATCCGAAGACCGATGCTCAGCGCCGCGTTGCGATGGCCCCGGTGGTCTCGGTGAGGCATTGCGGGAAAAGTGCACCTCGAAAGGATCAAGCTGTAGCTTCGAAAAGTCCTCATCCTCCTGAAAGAGATCGACATTCTTTGTAGCGGAGGTTGGACCACTCGCACCTAGCGATGTCTCGAGCGTGGTCGATTGTTGCTGCTGTTTCGAGGAACTTAATCCACCACCATCGTCACTCGCCACCATTGGTGGTGGCTCAGCGTGCATCTTAGCTTGTGCTTCCTCAAAGTTTGCTTTAAACAGCTCACCACTACCACTGGCTAGTGTTGAGATGTTGCTCGCATTTAGCATCGACCCACCACCGCTACCACCGAGTGGATGATCATCGGAGGCAAAGTTGGCATTAAACGTGGCCGTATCCTTGCCCGACAGATCCTTCAGCACTTTCTTGGGAGGATTTTTGAGCTCTTGGAAGAAATACTTCTTATCGATGTACGGCTTGATCTTTCCGGTACCGAGCGGATCGAGATCGGTGAACACATCCGTGTAGGATGAGGGTTGTGCTGCGCTGCCCGTTGGCTGAACCTAGAG
>NC_064875.1:65070623-65153123 GCF_943734745.1 Anopheles darlingi
TCATCATAAGCAGAGGATCGACTCCAAAATGTGATATAGAAATGTCCCCCCAAAAAAAAGGGTGCGCCTTGAGATGGCCTTACGTCGCAGTAGGCCACGATCGGCCGGTCGCCCAGTGTTTTTCATTTCGCGTTCGCGGACCGCCGCTAACGACGATTTCCGTACAGCCGAGGATGGATGAATGATGATTGCTCTCGTTGATGGGATTAATCAAGCCGACTACTAGCCCGTGTCTGTGCTCCAAATGCCGCGCGGCGTTGGGACCGTCCTAGTCGTGGCACAAGAGACGACAACGTCGTTGTTGTGGCGACGACCACAAGCACTCCACGGCTGCCGAGTTGATGACCATCTTCAGGGACGAAACGGCACGGTGCACTTGCACCTTCTTGCACCGCGCCGGAAGGGTTGAGATTGCGGGGGTGGAGGGCGAGATAGACAACAACGCACAGTAACAATCGGAAGCACGCACACAAATGGGACCCGGCGACGGCGACGACGGCAAACACGGCCGGGTTTGCGATTTGAGGTGCAATTTGTTAACACGAGCGGTCTGTTATCGTTTATCTCAGCAGTTCTTTATCTTGGACTTAACAACCGATATCCTGGACTGCTGAGGTCTCGTGATTCCGCGATGACGCCCTGGCCTATCTTCTAGGACCTTCGGTGCCTCGGGCGTCTTTCGGGGTGGGGTGTTTTCCACTTTTCCAATGCTTTTCCCTGATAATTATTACTCATCCTTGAAATCCCCGCCGAGAACAACAAAAATATTTTTTTTGTTTTAAATTACCCCGGCGGTGCGAGCGAGACGGCGCGCTCAACCCTTCCCTTTCGCTCCGACCGTGGCACGTACACCAGTGCAGCGTTTATACGGGGCCGGTTCGAGGCGGGGTTCCGGGCGAGTCGAGAATTAAAAATTACTCAACCCTCCACCCCCGGAAACAGAACGGAAGTTTCCCAAGAAATTGGAAGGAATTTTTATGACTATCGCGATAAGACTATCGAATTGGCCCCGTGACGCACCTTCTCGCGGTCTACATACTTACATTTTAACGGACTGGTCTTCTTCCGGATCGTCTGCATTTTCCTATATTTTTGGTAAACTAAGCTGTTGGGATCAATTCTGACGGATTTTTAGTATACCATGGTCGCGAAGAAAAAGAACTATTCCACTATCACACTATCACGCGGTCACGGAGCACCCCATATGAGCCGGCGGTTAGGAGGTGATGGAGCACACCTCCATTGTCACGCGAAAAGACATCGTGTTCCCTTTTCGATGAACGAATCGATTAAACGCTGCTGGTCCTTCGCAGGATACCTGAGAACGGCCCGAGATAGTCACACACACACACACACACACACACACCGACACAGGAAGGAGCAAAAAAAAAAGGCTTCCTCCTCACGAGACACCGCACCGAGATACGGAGCACGGAGAGTACGGATTTCTTATCATGCAGCACACTTTACGGTACGCCAATGCGCCCTTCAAATTGCACGTTGTTGCCGGGGAACAACCGTGGACACAATACGGGGTGGCCATTCACTGGGAGCACGAAACACCGAAGACCGCTACCGCGCACCAAATCATGCTGCTGACCGGCGCTGACGACGACGAGGACCACGGTGATGATTAAAGAGACGATGACGATGATGGCTGGATGGTGTAACGTGAATCCGGTGTCGATGTCGGGGTGGCGGTTTGCCGGCTCACGTCGTCGTCGGGATATCGATTTTTCCAAACCCCTCCTTCTCGGTCCTGATGACGATGACGACGACGACGACGACGACGTCAACGCAAGGACACACGGCGCACGGTGATTACACGAGGGTTGCGAATAAGACGAAATTCGCTATTCCCAGGACCCAGACCTTCCGCTACCGGAACACTAATTTACCGATGGCCACTCTGTGCTTTGCTGCACCCGAAACACAAAAAACCCGATAATTTCACAGAAGAACGACTACGCGAGGGGAGTGAGAGCCTCCCACTTATAGACCGATGGGAGAGCTACACCACTGCTGGTCGATGGGCCCACCCTCCTAGCCTTTGCGGGACATCCTGGCGGTGGTTTGCGAGGAAAATGTGAAATCCTTTCACGGTATGCACGGAGGGCCACTTGCTTAAATTGGCAAAATGGGCTAATCGAACCCGTTACCACCCTTACTAAACGCGACTCGCTCGGTGCGCTGCCATTTTTCGTTTGAAATTTTCTCCTCACAAGACGTGTGTGTGCCCGCGGATGGGGCCGCCTCGAGTTTTGCCGATTGGGGGTGGTAGTATGCGTACGATGGGGATAGTATCCTTGTAGTATCCTCGTCGTCCGGGGCTCTGTAGGTGTGTTGGTTACGATGGACCGCGGCGCAGGATACGATTTCCTTCTCATTGACAAACTGGCGGTTTATTGGGCCAAGATTGATTCAGAAACACGAAAGAAAAAAATGCTGAGATGCAAGGGTACATTTTAATTGCCAAGGTCTCCAATAATTTATAATAGAAAAGTTCCTTATTATTTTCCTTTGTTAGCCTATTTCGTCGCGCATTACTGCGCATCATTTTGAAATTCAATTTACCGAAAAGTATAGAGTAAAAGTATAGATAAGTATACTCAAAAACCACAAAAAACGCCTTAAAAAACAGTAAACCAAACGGAAAACGTTAACGGAAACGTTTCCGACGAGCTTTGAACCCCCCTTTGTATACGTCCTAAAAACGAAATGGCTCACTTAAGCGTTCCACACACCGGTTGCGGCACGGCACGGAAGTGTTTAGCTTTGAACCCATTGGTATAAACCAAACTTTATTTACGAAAACACGCATTGTTAACGAAAACAAAATATTACATTTCTATTTATTATCGTATTATACTATACATATTATTATCAATAACATGATTTCATGCTCACCATGCAAACACTAATTTTTTCTACTTCGGCCAATTCAAATCCAACCAAAATACCAGATTTCGCCGCGTCACGGTGCGCAACCGGTGTGTGGGACGCTTTATAGCGGCGAAATCCCCGAATCATTTTTTTTTGTTTTTAAAAATTCATTTTCGCTCGAGGTGGACGGACGTGTTTTTCGTGCGTGCGTTTTTCCCGTGAACGACAACGGTTTTCGGCGTGAATTTGAAGGTGCGTAACGGTAACGGTCTCGGCCACGTGCGTGCGTGTGTGACCTGCTGGTGGGTGGAAGAAGTGAAACGAAAAAGCGACCCAACGGTGTCGACGCTGATGATCGTGCGTGAAAGTAGGAGTCCGGGTGAAAGTCTTCAGGTGCCGTGAGCCTCGGAGCCTGTTTCAAAGATCTTCTCTTCCCGCTGCGGGGAAAGGCCAACTCGGATGCGGTTTTGGTTAATATTTTGTTTTCCCCCTTTATTTTTCGTGAAGCTCGTATTCGTGGCGATTTTCCTGGAGTTTCGCAGCAGCTCATCCAAGTAAGGCTGGTTGGTGTATTTGGTGTTTGAAGCTGGTTGCCCGCGAAGGCCCATTTTTGTGTGTCCTTGTTGTGCCCACCCCCTCTCGCCATTCACGACTCTCGTGCAAGAGAGCATCGAGGGGTGAAGATTAGGCAAAGTGTGCAAAGGTGAACGGCGTTTGTGTGCGTGCGTGCGTGCGTGACGCGTTTTAGTGCAGAAAGAAAGCAAAAGTGTCCTCCACCAACCTAGAGCAGCAGCATCAGCAGATCGCAGACCCCGAAGGGAGAATACCTCCAGAAGATCGTGCTCTTCCCTTGTGCTTCTTCTTCGTCCGCGAAAATGAATAAATCCTGCGCCCGCTGCCAGAAGGTGGTCTATCCGATCGAGGAGCTGAAATGTTTGGACAAGGTAAGCCCCCCCTCCCCCTCCCCTCTGGTGCGGTGGATCGAAGATCATCGCGCGTCTCGCGCGCTCTTCTCCGGCAAGGGCTGGATGCCGCTACTAACCCTAGCGAAAACATTGGCCTGGAGAAGAGAGGCTCATGATCTGTCTGACCGTCGACCAGCTGCACGTAAATCCCACGCCCAGCACTGTAGCCTCTCTCTCTCTCTCTATCTCGATCACGTTTGGTTGACGATCGCTCGCTCGCTCGGTCGCTCGCTCGTGTGGGTGTGCCTGGCGATCTTCGCTTTGATCTGTTCGTCTCTCGGTGTGTGCGTGCTGTTCTCACGTGCGTTCTCGATCACGTCCTGTTGCTCTCGCGGGGCGAGTTCGAGGGATTTAACGAGTCTGGAATGCCGTTGTTCCGGTCCAGTGGAGGAAGATCGATTCTATTGTGTACGGCCGAGGGTTTTGGGAAAATGGGGAATTCCGACGCAAGCGGAATGCCTTCCGGAAATGGCATCATTCTTGGTGTGCCATTCCAAGTTGAACCCCTTCGAGCGATCACCAAGGACGTTACGATCGAAATTCAAATTTCTATCAAAGCAAATCTCATAACGTCACTGACGACGTTCTAAGAAATCGGCTTCCTGGTCGATTGAATCGGTCGTTAAACGCTAACCTTCACTATCGGATTCCACGAATCCGTGGATTTAGTGTTTGCTGTGGCGACGATGATAACCCGCAGGCCATGATTTCCCAAAAATGGAATCGATTATGGAATCGGGAAATAAATTCGCGACCCCCGAGAGCACACGGCGCTGTGTTATGTTCCCGGTTATCAGCCTCATGAAAACTCGTAGCACCAACAGCACCCCGGTGTCATGTGACACCGTTATCGGTCGGGAATGACATTTCGCTGTCGCAACCCGGCTCTGTGAGTGTTTGTGCGTGCCCTGATAAGATAGGACGGATTGGCAGATGTCGCACGCAATCGCAAAGACGCTTCTCGAATATCTTGCGATCAACGGGACAACGATCACCTTCCAACCCCCAAAACTATGGTCTGCTACAGAAAGTGTGACCCTGGGAGGTAGTTATGCTTATCAAAGATGGATGGAAGAGACGTAAAAATCATGCCGCAGTGCTCGTCGTTTTATGATGCCATATGCCGCCAGATCTTTTTACTTCCATTAACGACTCCTGTCCCGATGATCAGCGTTTACCGATGGTTTTGCCAATTCATCATTGGCATTCATCATAATTTTTTGCGCAATTAAACCATTATGAAAACATATGTTATACCCGCCCGCCATTGTGTAGCAAGAGATGCCATGTGGTGTTGCTGCCCCGTTTGATAAAGGCCCCGAGGCGGCTGCTGGCGGAAAAGTGTGTGGAATGTGGAACAGTAGCGCGTTACAAACTGGCGAGCCTCTCACCTACACCTCTGAATCGCGTTGTTGCAGCAGCTGCTGGTACGTGGCGGGGGAAGCAACCGCCGGTCGCCGCAATAATCTATTATCGCAAACGCTCGCGACTTGCCGAGTCGGTTGCGGAAATTGGAATTTTCTGTTTTCTCACCCCCAGCACTATTAGTGCGCAACCCGGTGGATATGTGGCGGCTCTTGCCACATACTAGCTTCCCCCATTACCTCTATTACTTAATTTACATTTTTAGCTC
Organism: Anopheles darlingi; assembly: GCF_943734745.1. Classification (NCBI taxonomy): domain Eukaryota; kingdom Metazoa; phylum Arthropoda; class Insecta; order Diptera; family Culicidae; genus Anopheles; species Anopheles darlingi. The sequence goes on from NC_064875.1 coordinate 65,076,105, forward strand.
ACACAGAGACACCCACACGAGGACTGGTGCACCACCGAAGTATAAGTAATTGAAGAGAAATGATTATTTGTTTTGCGACTGTCTTCTCCTCGTGTGTTTAGCTGCGGATTCCATTTTATCTGAGCGTTTTATTCTTGGTTCTTGGCCATCGTCGTCGTCGTCGGTTTCCTTCTAGCAAACAATGTGTTTACATTGTGCCGCTATGTGTGTTTTGCCTTTTAGGCATGCCTAACGGAGTCAGTCCGGTCGCCACACATACGCCATACTTGTGGGTTGCGCAGGAGGTTTTGTTTTGCATTTTCTCAGCCTCGTGGTCGTCAGCCTTACCGGCCGGTGACCTTTTGTTGCTGGCAAACGACTGGGGAAAACTGGGCTAAATGCAATCGAGAGTGTGTGGCTGCGTAACACACACGGAGGAAGTTGAAAAAAAGGGGCCTAAAAGGCGTCAACCTGGTTCCATCTGCGGATGGGGGCCGTATGGAAGCGATATTTTTAGATTTCCCGCCATGACACTTCCTTATCTTCATCGGTGCATCGCTTGTCTAATGAGCTATATTGTTGTTTGCTTCATGGACAGCGCCAGCAGTATCAGGAGGAGAAGGGCGTGTGTTTGATGAGTGGCATCCTGCAGTTGCACCGGCCGGAAACTGGACCATCTTTCTGGATTAGGCCAACCAAGTGTCAACCTACGAAGGGATCCAAGCTTTGGCTTAAGTTGTCAGCACAGGCGCGCTCCGTCTCGGTGCTCTTTAACGCCGCGTTGTGCTCGTTGTTGACACCCTGCTGCTAGTTCGTAGTTACTATCAGAGGCTTAAGACTCTAGGCTCTATCTAGACTTGCTCCAGTGTCTATCAGATAGCACGGGTGCGCGCGGCATTAAGACCACTCAGCATACATATTTACTCCTTGACAGCAGCCAGCTCAACGTATATTATGACGCCAGTGCGTGATTCACTAGTTCCACTTAATAATGGTCTGATACATTTCTCTGGAAAAAAACGTTTCCTTCGTTCATTACGCATTTCCTGGCACGAATAACCGAATGGTCTAAATACTGTTTGACAATCACAAATGGTATGCGTCATTTGCGTCCCAATATGGCTAGAAGAGGAGTGCTCTCGAGATCAATTTTAAAGTGGCCACGGCTCAGCAGTAGCAGTAGCAGCATCCCTCTGCTACGATCTGCCTACGTCGCGAGCAATAAAATGCAATCAACCGGCTAGGGGGTCTTTAGCAATTTTCATCAATTGTCCCTCTCCCTCTAGGCCCTGGTCAATACTGTTGCTTGGTTGGGTAAAATATGGACAGATCGTAAACCAGCCAACCGAACCGTACCGTTGATTGGCCAGCTTGTTGGTTGGTGGGCATTTGATTCCGAAATTCACGCTAGAACGAAAAAAAACCTTAATAATCTATCCGGTGCGCCCCGTTGAGTCAGATTCGTACTGCGATCGTGTTTTTGGGTAAGAAGGAAGTAGTTCCGGCAGCAGCCAATCGCCAGGGAATCATTTTAAATTCTCGCTAAAGTTCGGTGAGGTAGTAGGCCGATTTAATCAAGAGCGCGGCACCAAATGAATCTCCGCCTGTTGTCTGCCATTTGTCGATCCGCAGATGCATGCGCGGTGGTATGCTGTACACTCACTTGTCCTACATACCGATCCGAACGTCCTCCAGAAGCGCTTGGCAGCCTGATCGTGTGTAGGTGTGCAGGTTGGAGCCGGTGCGTTACGCCCAATTTTCAATCTCCTCCCTCCATACACGCACCACCATCATCATCGTCGTCATCATGGTCGCCAATGTCAGATGACGGCGCCTGACACACGAACACAGATTGGCTCGGATAATTGCAGATTCATACAGAGACGATCAACGGGTCGACGGGGATGACGTCAACCTGCGCGCAAGGCACAACACAGCAGCAAGCAAGCCTTCAGCATTTCAGCCTGTCGCACCAGACATGGAGGGCAATATGGAGGAGATTCTGATTCTGATGAATACCACCAAGATCAGTCGGAATGGATCACGTCACTTTGAGTGCTCTAAGTCGATCGTATATTTAGCCTACACACAGCCACAGCCACCGTGTTTTACCGAGATGAAGTCATGTTCCGAGTTCTACGCGTCATTTCGCGATGAACTAATCGTGCCTCCCCCCCTCCCCCCACGGGGTGACCCTAGGCGTGTGTCATAAAAACAAACTCCCTCCCAATCTGTGCCTTGGTTTGCGTGGAGTCGTTCTACGTACGGTACTACTCGGCGGATTTGTGCCACCACAGTGGTGGTATGTCGCGCGGTCGTAACCGCGTTTGCATTGTTAATTCGCCTTGAATACAGTCCGTGAACAGTCTCTGCCCTCTGCACACTGGCCACACACTGGCGGTTGTTTGTCGTCAGCGTGTCACATACAGCTGCCACGAAGGGGACAACAACTTCACCTCGGCACAGACATGCACGGTGCGAGGCGTTAGATGGATTATAATACCATTTTCCCTGGGAGTTGCTGAAAATGGCAATTTGGGTTTGGTTTGGCCTCCTCACCCTCCTCGCAATGCTGGTGACGCACGCTCCAGGGTGAAATCGATTTGTGCGCTGCTTCTCTCTCTCTCTCCCTCTATGATCTCCCAGACCTGCACGAAGGGATGGGTGCTGCTGCATCTGTCCCAAAAACAGAATGCCAGCTGCAGTGCTGCACTTCTCCAGCCACTGCCCTAAAGGGAAGATGTGATTGATGTATTGATTGAGTTTTATTGTCTTTTGGCACACCACCACCAGCACCAGAGCGGAGAGTGCATGCTACACATCATAAACGGGTGGGGATGTGTGTTTTGAATGCCAATTTGGCACGATATGGAATTAGTCATTGTGTGCCGTTCGTGGATGGATTGCAGTTGATGCGAAGAGTCTGTGGCCGATTTGCCAGTTGTGTTTTCTTACGTTCCTTCTAGCGTGTCGGATGACGACACGAACGAGGAGTTTCGCAATGTGATGTTGATACAGGAAGAGAATGTTTATGAGACTGGTTATCAATTCGTATTTCATCATTTATTTGCTTCTTTCGTATCGAGCTCGTCGACTATGGTTGTTGCGTTCGATCGTGTTCGTGTTGGCTGTCACTCTGTTTGCACCATTAATTGTTTGCTTAATTTAATTTCCGCCACGCAACGGTCAGCTGTCAGCGAGTGTTTTGACCTTTTATGGAAGGTTTGATCGTGCAATCGGATGTGTGTGAATTAACCCGTTCAGTTTTTTTGTTGTTTAATTTTAAATTTCCAATATATTACTACCGCAATCGTTGACCGCTACTTTTACTTATTTTTCGGTTAATTGATGAATGCCATATCGAATAATCATCTTTTGAACTGATGCAATCAGAAACTCTTTATGTTTTTTTTATTCTGACAAACGAGGTATACAGAAGGATCAATATACGATGGACACAGTACGTTTAATATCCCCTTTGTGTGTAATATTTATCAAACTGTATTTGATCAGTCTTGTGAAACGATGGTAAACGTTATCATGTTCATCGTCAAGTTTATCATGTCTGTTATCTCCTTGTGCTAATTTTGCGATCATAGTATACTCGAGACATATTGTTGTCAATAAAGATTTCTTTACACAGTGTTTCGATTTTACACATTGATTTCATATCGACGATATCGACGTCGAAATCTTTGTAGCATATCGCGTTTCGTTTGTAGAAGAACCGTTCGCTTGACTTTACTCGGGCCTATTTTTTGTTCACAATGCACTCAATTGATTCCACTTCTTATCCATCGCAACGATTTGATGCAAAATTCACTTTCTTTTGCTGTTGTAATGCATATGAGCTCCTAACAAATACGGTTTATCTGGGTCTAAGTTGGTCATTTTCACTACCATAATAAATTTCGTTCTGTATGCCTCATCCAAATGCCATGTGCTCAAAAGGAAGCGCCATAATCTGTGCCTTGTGGACGCGTAATACCGATCGAATGAATTCCCTGAACTGAAACATACAAACCGCGATCAATACGTAGTACGTAGCGATCGATGGCGCCGCCAAGTGTTGGATGTGTCGCAGCAGATAATCGTCGTCGCTGCTGCTGTTGCTGCTGATGTTGCTGCTACCAATGATGATGATGATGATGATGATAATGAGTGGCTGGAAGGAATGTTGATGTGGGGAGGAATATTTAAAATTCCAACGCGCCACCGCATTCGATCGATGGTAGTGTGACGAGATGAAGACGCCGCCAGCCCACCAGCCAGCCAGCCAGCCAGCCAACGAGCAGCAGCTGGTGGCGGTACGTGGCGCAGGAACCAATGGTTGAATTTCAACTTTCGTCGCAATGGGGCGCGACCTTACCCCACCAAAAATGGGGCGCTCGCCTGAAAAGGAGGTACGCCAAAGGAGGAGAGGTGGTTTATGCATATGCCCAGGGTGACAGGGGACCACACAATGGATGTCCGGTCGTTTTCTTTTCACTTTCATCGGAGCATTCCAATTCGGGAGCTGGCATAAACTCCAAATCTATTCGTGTCGCAGCTGGAATCCTGATGGAATATCGCTCGAAATGCTCTCCAATATGGCTTCTCGCAAATATTAACAAACATCTTTTGCTGTGGATCTCGCATAAAACGAAACAAATCGCCCGGATAACGATTAACAGCGCGATTGGTCACGCGGACTATTGGACCACGGTCTCGAGGTGCGCACGGATTATGTGTACAATTAAGGTCAGCAAGGCTTGGCTCTCGCGAGGAGGAACTGGAAAGTTGGCTGCGCTGCGCCGTCATAATATCGAAACCGAAAGCCGTCGAACGGGTTATACTCGTCCACGACAACGACGACGACGACGACGACGACGATGATGACGACGGTTCGCGCGATCGCGATCGAGCTGATGGAGTGACCATGTTACAGCCAGCCAGTCCACGAGCTTGCCACGCACGCACGGGCGTTGTTCGCGAACCACCAGCAGCTCCGACAGCTTTCAGCGTGTGTCCCATTTCGTTAGCGTTACGTAAGACACGGAACATTAATCGAGCATTAAATGGGCTCGATCAGCGCGGTCACCGATGGTGTGTGTGTGTTTTCTTTTAGAAAGAATTCAAAAACAAAATTTAATGAAAAATGACATTTCGATGGGGAGCTGTTTGTTTGGCCTCAACAATGCGCCAAAGGAAACAAATGAAGCATCACAACCATCTCCTCTCTCTCTGTCTGATGTGGTGGGGTCATACCCACCACACACACAGACACACAGAGAGCGAATAATTCAGATCTGGTTCCCCTTGAGCAGCCTTCCGGAACCCCGGTTGCTGCTGCTGTCCGTCGTCGTGACTGTCTCTCGCTGCGTGTCTATGTGCGGCCGGTTTTGGGGAGAGACCACCGCATCGCGTGGTATGTGGGGTTTGGTGACTACAAAACGGTGGTGGCCAATCAAGCGAGCTCCTCGGGCGCTCGCACGCTTGAATCGCGTTTGAACTTGAACTCTTGGTGTGCGAGAGGCACACAAGAGGCGAATGGGAAACCAACGATCGATTGATCGAGCACACACGCGCACCCAGCGACCCCAAAAAAAATCGCACGGTTGCTGCTCGTGCGTTGGATGGCATTACCGGGCATACTTTGGGAGTGTACATCCCGCAATTTGAGGGCCTTCGGAGAGTCTGCGTTTTCGCGGTCAACAAACCGAAAGTGTCTCTCGATCGATGGGCTGCATGCCCTTGCCTGCTTGTTGTCACTTTGATGTGGCACAAAACGTTACAAAATGGTGCTGCTGCTGCTCATCGGAGGTGTGGTGTTTGCTTCCCCCTATATTTGTTGAACCGTGACGCGCCGCGAGTAGTGACGGCTTGGAATGTGGCCTCTGGTGGGGTCCGTTTGTGATGCGAATAGCGCATCCTCTCTCCTCCTTCCTCAAATCAGCAGTCTCCCCAGGGGAGGTCAAATGAGTTGTGCGATCTTTTAACGTTTGCGGTTTGCGAAAACTGGCCCGCAGTGGCTGCCACCATTGGCTCCTTCATTAAGTCTTTTTGTTAATTAATTTGAGCTCGTTCTAAAGCAATACCCAGCATCTTGGTGCTCGGGAACTGGAATGTCGCGATCTCCCTCGCCGGTCTCCATAATCGTCCACCCACCAAAAACAATGGCCGATGGCGGACTTCCGGAAGCAGGTTGGTTTGGGGCTTTTTGGGTGCTTTTCGCACGATTAAAAATGGATTTATTTCTCATTTCGTCATCGCATCCACGGGCTGGGAATTGATATCGCCGTTTGGCTTGAAATGACTATCTTATTTGAATAGGATAACTCTTCATGGATTACACAGCATAGAGTAAACTGTCCCGGGGGCGTAAACTGTGAATATCTTTCGGATATCAAACCACAAACGACAGAAGGAAGCCAAAGAGCCAAAGCTAACGACGACAACGACGAACGCCGCATGTGTCGTGTGCGCTCGAGAGCCCGAGCACTGCACTGCAGGTGAGGATTAAGGTAACGGTTGTGGTGGTTGCGTCACTCTGCCGTTTTTGGATCCGCCGAAGAAAGAGTGTCTTTTCCGCTTCAACCGGATACCGTACTTTCACTGCAGGTCACACCACCACATTGCCGTCACAGACGAAATCGTGCACGTGTTGCTCTGCTGACCCCGCACCATATTACGCATCTGCATCTTCAGATGTGTAAATGTCTCTTTTTTTTCAAAGCAAAACATGAAGTCTATCTCCGGTATAAGTGATAACACACTCTCCCGGTGGATTGTCTAGCGGAATTGTGAGTTGGACTACACGGTTCGAGTGTACGCGACTTCTCGACGAAAGCTTCGCTACACAATCTGTGATGGCGCACAATGTCGCTCCCGGGCGATGGGCTACGGCCTGCCAGCTAACCACTTTAGACATCCATCAAATGCCTCGCTATGCTTCAGGGACAGAGAGAGAGAAAAAGAAAGAGAGCAAACTCTCGTAGCAAACGACATTATCCTAACGACAGGTAACGCGACGCTTTGACGGGCACGATACCTGGATACACATCCCCTGCGCGCAGAGAAGGTGAAAGTCACATTCCGCTGCAATCAACTACGAATGGCGGCCCTAACCGGATTTGTTTGCAGCTGGTTCCGAAGTGATGGCAGTGGCGTTTTGTGTCAAATGCAAGATCCCGCCAGATCCAAGATCCATCTAATTGTGTTGAGGGATAGCGAAGAGCCGACCAACCAACGACTGCCGGAGGCGATGATCTTATGCAATGCACCGCGGATGTCAACGGACGGTATTGGCTACACCATTTCCACTAACCAATCTGAAAAGGCCATTGCGCCATTTCGGGAGGAAGTGCTTGTCTCTTGTGGTGGGTGTGTGTGTGTGGCGGTGACTTACGACGATCGCAGCACTTTCTCGCGTTATCCATGTTTGGGAATGGTGAGCTCTTGGACTCCAGGTGTCGGCTTGTTGGTTGTTCAACAATTGAGCAAGGGTCGATCGGGTTGTGGACGACCTGTACAAATTTCCTGCAGCAGTCGGAACTGTTGTCATGTTTTGCGTTTTGGTTGTGCAATCTTCGGTAACTCCATGCTATCGTGCTATCGGTATTGATCCGTTATCATCAGGGCCATCTGTCAGCGGCTGGTGATGATGGCAAACCTGTCAAGACAACCGTATGTATCAATCAGCAGACGACGCTGCTCCTGCCATTGATAAGACGATTAATTGATGATGAAGAGAGGACACCTCGTGAGCGATGCGCATGGGTCTTCGGCGAATGTGGCATCGGAATACTCGACAAAACCCCGACGAATGTTTGGTGTGCTGGGAAGGTTAAAGACACTCACGACCGTACTTTATCCACTTCCGCCATCAACTGCCAGTGATGATTGACTTCCCGTAGTGGCGTAGAAATCACTTTGGAATCACTTTTTGATGAGCTTTCGTGTCGAGGGATACAGAGCTCTATAGATCACCACCTCCAGCGTGGTGAGGTTTCGTGATCGCCTGACGATTGACCTCGTTTGGGCACTTGAATCCACAGAGGGGATTCAATCACCTCGATGTCTGAGGAAACGCGCAGGAGTACGTCCACTTGACGTCACCGAACCCCGGAGACCTACCTCTTGTAGCAAACTGAGCCTTCAGCACAGTGCACCTTCCCCGCAAGAGGTACGATTGCGTCTAGGTACTCTTCGCAGAGACTTCGCCAAAAGTGCGCGTGCATGGAACCATAAACCATCAGGTTCCTCCGAATTATTTCGCGCGCTCTGGCATGGTTTTCAGCGTGCACACAGGTCACGCCACAGAGTCGTTATTCGGCTCAGACGTGCATCTGTAGTGTGAACGGCGTGTTTTGCGTTAATGCGTAACCGCGTCTCCTGTCCGTGCGTCCGTCCGGTCACGTCCGTTAATGTCTCCGGGACCTACACCACCGGACGAAACGGTTTTGGTCGATCCAGCTCCGGGTGTATTATCGCAACCGCGGTGTCATGCTCTTTAGCAGCACACACGAAACATGCTTTCCCACCCAAAACGTGCGCGGGTGCGTGGACATGTCGCGCAGGAAAATAAAGAATTTTCCGAACAAAAACAGAATCGCTTCGCCGAACGACGAGCGGCCGGGTATAAAATGGAACAGTCGAGCAGTTTCTGGAATTCAGAGGTTCATCGGAACACACCATGATGGGTATCATCACGACGACACGAGGAGCTATCTGCTTGATGGCCGCTGTGATGGTGATCAGCTGTTCACCGTCCTCCGGTGCTCAAGTGCGACACAATTGCCCGAAAAGTAAGTAATCTTCTGGCGTACTCATCGTCGAAATCCGTTCTGTAATGTGGTTTTCCCTTTTTAGAATGTCCTGCGAATGAGGTGCTCCTGTGGTGTCCACCGGTGTGCGAACCAACCTGTGATATTGACTGCGTACCAACGCCTAGCGGTGATCCGATCGAGACGTGTGTCTGCAAGCCCGGTTATGTGCGGCACCAGGGTCAGTGTATTCGGCGGTGCGACTGTCCACCGAAACCGACCACTCCGGCACCTTTCTGTGCACCCTGCTCGGCACTAGCGCCCGGTGGCAGTGGAGAACGGCAGCATTATGTCCCACCGGTCAGTAATTACTATCCAGGTCACCGGCAGCACTATGCTCCGAAACCGGAACTGGAAAGCTCCGGGGTGCCAGAATCGTACTCGATCACCTCGCAATCGCAGAACCTGTCCAGCCATTCCAACTACCTGTACCGGCGGCCTGGACCCAACAAACCGTGCCCTCCGTTCCGTGGTCCAACGACGACCGTTTCACCGTTCGATTTCTGTCCACCGAACGAGGTGAGCACCCCTTCGCCGATCTGCTGCGAACCGACCTGTACGAAGTCGTGTGCGGCCGTCCAGTGCAGAACGGATCCACCGACCGGACCGCATGTCTGTACGTGTGCCAGCGGGTTCGTCCGGTATGGCAAGAAATGCATCCGACCAGAGGAGTGCCCAGTGGAAGAGAAACCCAAGTTCTGTGGACCGAACGCTTACTACAGCCCGTGCACACCGTGCTGCCAGCCGACGTGCACCGAGGATTGCAGCCGGATCCGGTGTATCGCTGCTTGCTCCGGTCCACCGACCTGCGTGTGCAATCCCGGCTACGTCCTGCACGAGGGTAACTGCATTCGACCCTCGGAATGTCCGGGCAAATGTCCAACGACAACAACGCCACGACCAACACCGACGACCGAATCGCCGGTTGATGAACCATCGCCGTGTTGTCCACCCGGGGCCACACTGCGCCCCTTCCGGCCGTGCTGCGTCGATAGCTGCACGACCGATTGCCGAACGGTGCGATGCTTCGAGCAGTTCAAGGGACCACCGACGTGCGTGTGCGAGTACGGGCTGGTGATGCACAACAATTGCTGCATCCCGCGCGAATTGTGCCCCAAACCGTGTCCACTGACGACAACAACGCCGCCGCCGTCGCCGCCCTGTGACGGTGATGGTGGCCGTCGCGGTGCTGGTGGATACCAGCGCTTCTATGGTATCTCTCGTCAATAAAGAGGAACAGCATCATCTCGCGATGCTTTTATTTATTTCTGATAACAAATTACAGTACTGAGTTGGGTTCTTCTTTTTGGCAAATTCCGATTACTTCACGAAGATTTGTGTCCGGCTGGCCGTATGCTTGTTGTTTGTGCTCCTTTCACTCTGATATGCATTTTCATATTCCTCACTGTCTATTTTTCTCCTTGTTCCTCTTGCAGACATGGCACAAGACGTGCTTCAAGTGTCACGAGTGTGGCATGACGCTCAACATGAAGACGTACAAAGGATTCAACAAACTGCCGTACTGTGAAGCGTAAGTACACCCTCTGCTCCGATCTAGGCGGTCCCGGGCGCTGCGCCATCGCGCTTCGTGTGCATCCAATGCTGCACCGTCCTTGAATTGGGATCCTGTGGGATGGTGCGGCAGATTCGCCGAAAAGCGCAATGTTGTGTTGGATTCATGATCCCACGGAGCAGCAAACTCTGGGGGGTTTGGCGAGTGTCCCCAGCTCAGGCGCTATTTATAGACATGGCGATGGGTGGGAAATGGGGCGTCGTTTGCCTTGAAGACTCCCATGCGATTTCAGAGGGAATCGATCGCTGGAGAACACACGGTATACGCGATCGAGCTCCACGCCGGACTGCCGGCTCTATGTTCTGACGTAGTGTTCTGGCATGGGCAGCATGGGCCTAAGACCTGTCGTGCTTATACCTTTAGCGAACACGTTCAGTTCAAGGCCTTCGCCTTTGGGGGGGTCGCAGAGGATGGCCTCTGTGTTTCGCTTGTGCTATGGCTTCAGCGGAGCACAATTGGATTAATACGTGACATGGGTCACTTGCAGTGTGTGCTCTGTACCCGCACAAGTCTTCTGCGAATTGTCATTTGTTTGCATTATTCTTGGTGGTTATTGATGGAACTGTCGAGTTGCGTCATAAACCCCGGATGGATTTGTCGAAAACTTATAGCTTCAGCAGTTGATGGTGATTAAGCAGGTTATTATTTCAACATAAATTAACCGAAAATTGCTCATTCCTTGGTAAGAATCCCGTAAAACCCTATACATTAGCGTTCGATTGGAAGAAAAAACATCTTCCAACAAGCATGCTCAGGAATTGTGATGCAGACCTGAACCAGGGATTATTTCCAAACATTCCTCTACATTTGCATATTTTGAAGGCCTTTTCCAACGTGCCTGCGATGCATTCAATTGAAAGGGTACCGTGTGCTGCAGCAACAAGGCGTGGTGTTTGTAATTTGATATACTGTAATGCAGAATACTCTGGTTCGGCGTTGATGGACGGGTGGCAACCGAGAACCGAGCACGTACAGCTACGGTGCATACCGAGAGAGATCGTCAAAACATAAGCAGCAATCGAAAGGATTGTTGAAGGCTGGTGTAGATGATGTAGAGGATCACATTATGTAGAATGATATACGATCAGCCAGGTAGGTCACCTAACAGACAACACAGAATCATGTTCATTCTCGTTCTTGTGGTTGGCTGGTTGTGTTTCCAATTACACCCGGATATGTTTTCTGGTTTCTCGCCAAAATCGGGCGTTTACCAATCGACAACACTCGAGTCAAATCATCGCCCAAATTACGCTCCAAATGCGTGTGGTTTCAATTGCCGAACGGGCACATACCTGCCAGGCGGTTTGCACCGTCGGACTTTGGACTGTTTCGCAAACAGAAGCCACGTACAAACGGCCAGACCGACAACGTTGTTGTTTGCACGCGTTTGTTCCTGTCTCTGCATAGCTTAATCATAACAATACGCCTTTCTGGCGAAGTCTCTTCAATGTCGAAACCGCACACACATACCCACACGCCGTCTGATTCAATGTCATTTGATATCTGCATAAGAAGCCCCCTTTCAGACCCTCGGTCCTTCCCTTACTAAGAACCAACCTTCGTGTTTTTCATTCTCCAACCGACAAAGCACATGTGTGTATTGTTTGGTGTCTCCTCTACAACTGCTGCAATGACGGCATTTTAAGCTGTGTTGGCTCGATTGGCAAAGAGGGTGGCCAAAAGCTGCCAAATTAACTAGGTCAGGGACACCGCAACCTGGGCGTGCTGTTCTGTTTGTTCTTCTTCGACGCGACGACGCGTCTTCGTCTGTACGCTTTGCATAGCCCTTGGGCTCAAAGTTTGGGTTGTTGAGCGTTTGAAAACCTAAAAATAATAAATAAAAATAAAACCTCTACCGGACGAAGGACTTGTTTTTGGCCAAAGGTGTGTTCACCCTTGGCGCATAGCGTGATTACGATCGCAACCCCGGAGGGGGCGGCGCTCCCGAATGTTATGTTACGCTGCGTAACACGTTCTTTGGTTTTGTTTGTCTTTTTCTGTAAACACCTCGCGACACTCAGAACCGTTCTTGCGTCAAGGATAGAATAGACGACAACAGGATATATGGAGGGGTGAAGCAATTACTTGACTTGATGGAAGTGACGAAGGACATACTTGATGCAGGCGCGAGGAAACTAATGCACTTAAAAAAGTGTCGCGAAAAGGGCGAAACGTTCATAGTATCAGTTTCCAGTGTGAGACTTTTCACTACGTCCCTATATGATGAAACCAGGGAGCTATATGAGTTGTTTGTCGAACTCTGCGTTCTTTCGGTGCTTTCCAGGTCGTAAATACGCGAGGAAATAATAGGAATAACTAAGGAATGTAAACGATTGGTCCATTTGCGTGCCTTGTACTAGCTCTGGTACATGGCATATGGCTCTCCCGAAAGGTCAAGCAGCAGCAATAGAAATATATCACGCATAAACCGCGGTGACGTTAACCACTGAGCAGCGGTGCAGTCCTGCGCGCGCCCTCCATTCAGTAATCGCTACCGTCTCGGGTGGGTTGCAGGAAGAAGGTGTCGCTAGTCACGATCGGCTCGGGATTTACCACGGGTAATGGTACCACCGAAACAAAGCGATAAGAAACCGTTGATCATAATTTATGTGGAACTCTCAACTATAGTAATTAGTTCACTGCTCGACCAACGCTTCTGTAGGCAATGTTGGGTTCGCTTTTCACCCCCTTAATCCTTTATAAGCGCCACGCCGACTGGTGATTTTCTTGGTCGCGATCATGCTCCGTTCACGACATCGAACTCTCGGTGTGAGTGGCGGGTAGCAGTTGCCCTTTGCTGGTCTCCGATTGTGCGCCGCAAGTCAACTGATCCCACCGAACCTCGATTTTGTGGATTTCGGGTGTTCCAAATACGTGCAAGGCCAGACGAATTGATATGGATGGTGGAGGGCTTAGGTGTGGCCGGCTGCCGGCAACGTATCGATCCGCAGCCAGATTAGCGTCAAAAGCGTGCTCCCTCCATATCTCGTCGAGGTCATAAATTGGACTCCCCAAAAAGGATCGAATTCGTTCGTCACACAAGCGGAGAGTAGTCTAGACGAATGTAACGAGCTGGATTTGATACGTTTCAACGGATTGATAGGGATATCTAGACTTCTACAAGGTTCTACTATACGACGCCACAATTGAAACCGAACCGAACTTGCTCTCGGCAACCGACAAACTGCTTTCGATCTGGAAAGGTTAGAGCGAGCGAATGATAATAAATCGTCGCGTGCGTGTCGCTGCGGAACTCCACCACGGGAGAAGGCATACCGGGGAATATGCTCCAAAATGCCAACCTCCCCGGAGCAGCAGCAGCAGCAGCAGCAGGCGAAGGGTTTAGCGGTTTGTTGTTGTGGCGCGTGTTGGCTGGCGCTCACCCTAGAGGCGAATCGTGTTCCGGCGTTCGAGTTTCCTGCTTCAAGAAGAGACGCGAGTGGTCTGGGTGGCAATCTATCAATTTTCACCTTTTCCTAGACCATGATGGTGGTGGTGGAAGCTTTTGGCCGTTCCGTTACTCTGGCAACTGGTTGCCTGTCCCTCCTTTCCGCACACCGGAGGTAGGTAGGGTATACTCTGACCGATGGCGGCGAAAGTGCAATCATAGCCGTGCCTCCCCGGCCGCGTGCACAGAGAGGCCACGGCTTTGTTACGGACCGTTGCGGGGGGTGGGGGGTGGTAAGAGGTGGGTTGGTAAGAAGCAGAAGAAAGTTGGTTTCGGATCACCTCGCGAGGTTGGTTTTCTCTCCGATCGTCGATCGACATTCGCGCCAATCCACCACACCATCACCGTGGGGAGTGATCGCTGGAAGGGCCGACGGCGGGTCGTCGCCGGTCCTCGCGGGCAGGCATTTAATCAAACGGCAAGGTAGGTTGCTGAAGTGCAAGCGGGGAGGGGGGCCACTTTTGAGCAGAGGAGCTAGATCGACGGAGGGACCAATGAAGGGAAATTAAGAGTAATTCGTCGCGAATGCGAGAAGAGCCCTTTGGATGGACCCCCCGGGATCTCCAATTCTCCTCGGTTGCATAGAAAAGACCTTCGATTCGTAATGCTACTTGGTGTCGGCACCATTAGACAGAGAGAGCGAGTGAAAGTCGTTTGCTCATGCCAGCGAGGAGGACATGTAGTGCGAAGTGCATAAATAGAGCCCAGGGTACGATCACGATGATATGTTGTGTCTCCAAGAGGAGACATCGATCTAGAAAGAGATTTTTCCATAAAATTTTGGATCAACTCCACGCCTTCCACGCGATCCTGCGAGATCAAATCAATAACGCAATTGTTAAAATGTCGCCGCCACTTGAATGGTTATTGCCACACACCCTCCTAATATGAGGTTGCTGGTCTGCTAACACCCCTGCAATTGGCGGCCTCGTCTAACTCGTCCGTGTCCAGTATTTGTGGCGGATACGCGATGGGGCGGTGTTGCTACGTGTCTCAGACGGTTGGCACGTTCACGGTTCACCTTCTGCAGCGAGCGATCGCGAGCTCTTTAACTTCATCAGCTGGACTGGACTGGACACACAGCTGGCGGGTTGGATGGACGTGCCGCGTGTTGTGTTGGTATTGCTGGGGGGGGGTTCCTCGGTTCGATTGAAATCCATCGAGGGAACGAGAAAAAAAGCATTCCCATGTTGATGTAAACATCGTCGCCAAGTTATGACAACGTCGTCAATCCTCCTGCTACTCCTCTCCTTTCTCCTCCTCTTTCGCATAAACAAACAGCAACCACAACACCATCAAAGTATGAAGCGCGGAATCGACGTCAATCTCGTTCCGCTCGGCCGATCGGTGATCTTGCAACAGACACACCGCCTGCCGTGTGCTGCTGGAACTGGATTCGCTTCGTTGTGGGGTGTCAATGATATATGCCGCAATGTTGAGACACGACGCGGGTTTGAGGGTGCAAACGCCCCTGCCGCATGTGTGCGCACCTTTTGCACGTGGACTTTGATAAGAAACGAGGGCAGCGCCGAAGGGGAGGTTATCTGGCTGGTACCGCCTCGTGGTCAGTTTTATGGTTTCGTGTGACCGCCTCCCTCAACGATGGCGACGGCGGCAGTGAGTGAGTTAGGCAAGTTGCAGTTGATCGCCGTCGTTGTCGTTGCATCGCTGATAATGGGTGGCGGCGAATTGAAGGCGGGGGACGGTTTGCAACATGATGTTGATAAGGAGGAGGTCTGCCGCTGGTACGCCTTTGGCGCCGAACACTGCAATCTGTCCGTCCATCCGTTTGTGTGGTCCGATGAGGGGCGAGAGTTGAGAGGTGACGGATGGTTTGAAGTTTAATTCAGTGTCTTTAATTCACTAATTAATTAGACACTCCGCTATTAGATAGCATTGAGTGAAGTTTTAAGGTAGGAAAGAAGATAAAGAGCTGCTATTTGGGGTACTGCGTAATTGGAGATCGCCAAATCTGATACTAAAAGTGTTTGTTCATTCGACTGTGATCATCTGACGCGTGCTGGTGACGTTGCTACAGTTCGGTCTTGGCTAATTGGAGACATAGCAATGAGTGAATGGTATCTATTATCTGGTTGCCGATCTTCAGCAACCTCGTGACAATGCGAAACGTAAATCCGTAAGTGTCGCAGAGGTAGATGGCGACATTAAAAGGCTCTTGACGATCATATACCATCGAAAACTTATTGTAGTTAAAACTGTAGGTTATAAACTGGCGATAGTGGAGCACTCTACTAGGCAAAAAGTAATTCAAGATGCTCATTTGCAAGTATTGAGAGTCGATGGTCCCAAGGAATTTAAAAGATGGACTTTTGGAAGTATTAGCCTTTACTAGTCGCTTAAACGAAATTAATTAATTTACTGATGCCTTGAAGAGGAGGTTCCAACATCCAATTGAATTATAGATGCATTCGCCCATTACTGTAGCTTTGTGTTCCGTTTGCTATTTCCTATTTTTCATCTGCCTAGCGACGCAAGACCTGAGTTTTGCGCAATTAGCAGCATCGTTTAGCAATAGCAAGGAAATTATCCATGGCGCAGTCGATCATCGGCCGTCATCTCTCAAGCACATTAACGGCAACTCGGTTGATCGGCACTCGGCAGAGTGTTTGTTACAATTGTTTGGCGCTTTCTCTCGTTCGCTTGCTCGAAAAAAAAACATTAAACCCCCTCCCCCGGTCACTGGAGGCTTCAGATGAGATCATTCGCCTAACGCTCATGCGATCATATCCCTATAAATAAACGATTAAATGCTCATTGTCTAAACACGACGCAGCAGCAGCAGCAGCAGCAGCAGCAATGGTGAAATGGCGCGGTGCGGCGCAATCCGTGTTGATCCGCCGGTAAACGGCGTGTAAATGGTTACGACGGGCGCGCGCGCTCGCAATCTTTGCAAACAACTTCACCGCACGCCAAATAGATATAAACCATCATGCTGCTGCTGCTGCAGCCTCCGGACTGAAGAGAAGTACGTGCTTCGCGCCAGGAAGCCGAGTGTTTTTTGTTATTGCAATCCACTCCAGGCCAGTGTCTGGGCTGGGCGGATGCAGAACCAGGGGTGGCGAGGGTTGAGATTGCTAAAAATATAACACCACACACTTATGCGCAGCCGCTGACGCCGCCAACGCCACGACACGAAGCAACATAAACAAATCTCACTCTCTCTCTCTCTCCTGTCTGGGCTTGGGCTTGGGTAGGGATTCCGGTGCATTCGGATTCGTACAACACTCGAGGAACTCGGCCAGAACGATGGCTGCTCGTCGGTGTTTCGGTTTTTTTTTTACAATTGAAAGTAGAACCACGAAGGGAAGGAGTAGAACCACGAGGTGGTGTGGATAAGAGTAAAGGATTTGCTACTTCCGCCAAGCGGACCCGAACCGAACGTGCCGAAAGTTCGTTGCACTTTGTGTGAAGGTTGGTGGTCAGGGGCGCCCCCCGAATACTGCATTTTGCATTTCATGCTGAGCGGCCCGCAAACCCCAGACCCTGTGGAAGAGGCGGTAGTGTAGGTGGTGGCGGAGGTGGTGCATGATTTAATAATCGTGTCTGGCGTTGCAGCGCGCTCGCTCCGGTTCTGCTTCCAAATTTGCATTGCCGTTGCCGCTGCAATCGCTCCCGGGGTTTGTCGCACGCCTCACTGGGCACACACACACACACACGCTGCAGGGGCCTCGGGACTTTTTCCATTTCCGGCGCTCCGGAAGCAACCAAAACGCCTCCCAAACTAGAGCTCGCTCGTCTCGGTGGAGTGGAGCAGAATCGCGGGAATCTCGGACTCGATGTTTTGCCAAAAAAATGTTTGCTTCGAATTTTAATGCGAATCGATCCAACCGACTCCGAGGCTCCGAAAAACCCGAGCATCAAAAACAACCATAATGTTAACGTGGTGATGTCGTCGTCGTCCCCATCCCATTTACATTGTCGGCCATCGTATGCTGCTGCCATCACTACACTGCATTGTTCCGAGAGCAAACATCGTCCAATTGACCCTTCCAATTTGGCCAAGATCCAAGGTATTTGGCTCGAGCGTTGCTCGACGAGACGCGACAAATCATGAATGAGTCGCGGCCAAGAGTAGTAGCAGTAGCAGCAGCAGCATTGTAATCGGCGTCGTTCCCTCGACAGACACAAGCCCCTTGGTGTGTCGTATCGATTCCATCACACGCCACGCGACGGCGGCTTCTGCAATGCGACGAAACTATTGCTCCCTTGATCCGCTTCCCTGACGCAGTCCAAACAGATGGTGGTGTAAAGGCTGAAAGGTTTTAATGCGCGCGCGGTTCCCTCCCTTAAATTGATAACACGCGAGACGCGTAGCAAGGAGCAGGGGCAGAAGATCTGTGACAGCATATAAGTTTGTTGAACTTCTTCTTCTGCATGAGTGTGTGTGTGGGTGTCTATTAATTGCCTCCCCAGGGGCCGGGGGTCCGGGGGTATTACCGGGGGTGCTACTTCCGCCAAGCGGACCCGAACCGAACGTGCCGAAAGTTCGTTGCACTTTGTGTGAAGGTTGGTGGTCAGGGGCGCCCCCCGAATACTGCATTTTGCATTTCATGCTGAGCGGCCCGCAAACCCCAGACCCTGTGGAAGAGGCGGTAGTGTAGGTGGTGGCGGAGGTGGTGCATGATTTAATAATCGTGTCTGGCGTTGCAGCGCGCTCGCTCCGGTTCTGCTTCCAAATTTGCATTGCCGTTGCCGCTGCAATCGCTCCCGGGGTTTGTCGCACGCCTCACTGGGCACACACACACACACACGCTGCAGGGGCCTCGGGACTTTTTCCATTTCCGGCGCTCCGGAAGCAACCAAAACGCCTCCCAAACTAGAGCTCGCTCGTCTCGGTGGAGTGGAGCAGAATCGCGGGAATCTCGGACTCGATGTTTTGCCAAAAAAATGTTTGCTTCGAATTTTAATGCGAATCGATCCAACCGACTCCGAGGCTCCGAAAAACCCGAGCATCAAAAACAACCATAATGTTAACGTGGTGATGTCGTCGTCGTCGTCCCCATCCCATTTACATTGTCGGCCATCGTATGCTGCTGCCACTGCACTGCATTGTTCCGAGAGCAAACATCGTCCAATTGACCCTTCCAATTTGGCCAAGATCCAAGGTATTTGGCTCGAGCGTTGCTCGACGAGACGCGACAAATCATGAATGAGTCGCGGCCAAGAGTAGTAGCAGTAGCAGCAGCAGCATTGTAATCGGCGTCGTTCCCTCGACAGACACAAGCCCCTTGGTGTGTCGTATCGATTCCATCACACGCCACGCGACGGCGGCTTCTGCAATGCGACGAAACTATTGCTCCCTTGATCCGCTTCCCTGACGCAGTCCAAACAGATGGTGGTGTAAAGGCTGAAAGGTTTTAATGCGCGCGCGGTTCCCTCCCTTAAATTGATAACACGCGAGACGCGTAGCAAGGAGCAGGGGCAGAAGATCTGTGACAGCATATAAGTTTGTTGAACTTCTTCTTCTGCATGAGTGTGTGTGTGGGTGTCTATTAATTGCCTCCCCAGGGGCCGGGGGTCCGGGGGTATTAGCAGCAGCAACACAGACCTTATGCTCTGACCTCGGCTTGACGTTTGATCGAACAGACAGGCGGGGCATAGTGTCAAACGTCTTCGAGTGTGTTCAAGGGTCGGAAGGGCATGCCCGGGTGGCGTTCGTTTGTAGGGTGGCCGCTCAAGTGCCAGGGTGGCGCGTGTTTCTGGCATTCTCGAGCACAGACAAAGCACGGGACGGATTTTCTGGATGCCACGGGGATGCCTTTAATTGATTCTAATTATAACCAAATTTGGACCTTTCGAGTCTCCCGTATTTCGTTTTGGAACCCTGATACCGATGGAACTGGCGAGGAGGTCCGCTCATTAATAATCCAACCAAAAGCGCCGTCTTCGAATGATGGTGATGATGATGATGATGAGGGCTATGTGTCTCCTGGTCCCTACTGAGGGGTTACAAATTAACCGTTTCGAAGCTGGCGTCCAGCCCCTAACTGACCAATCGGTCTAGTGTGTGAAGCCAGCTTCCACAGCCAGCCAGCCAGCCAGCCTACACACCCACTACCGTTAGTGCAATTGTCACGCCGAATTCATGAAGATTAATTGGATCTTTTCAGTGGCTTCCGTTCGGGCCAAGCTCGCCAACTCGCTGCTGATCACGTTCATTTACAACGTTCCAACGTTCCCGAAGTCGTTGTTCTTCTGCTCTAACGATCGCCAGTGCTATGCAGTAGAAAGAGGAGGATAGTATTTATGCGCAGACACGTGGGCGGCTGCGAAGTGTGGATTATCGAGAGGTGAATTATGGAATCCCGCGTTTCCGTCCCGCGAAACGATCATTTGCATTCATTTGTAGTCCACCAGCCAAGATCAGTCGGGGGTCTGCAGAGACCCGGAGTCCGAGAAATACTTGAGACACTAGTGGGAGAAAGAAGCTGCAGCCAACATAAGTAGCACCGGAAGGAAAAGTGCCTTTTCATGTTTTCCTTGTTGAAACGCGGACGGCGTACCAGCGCTACCGTATTTCCCGTTTGGCTTCTGTTGATCCAGACCTCTTGCCCCCCTCCCCTTGTAAACCTCTTTACCCAACACCTCATGGTGGTGCAGTATGGATGGGCTGAAATCTATCTACACCGCGCATCTCCTCTCCCCGGGGAGCACTTTAAGTGATCGTGATCGCGAGAGGTTTTTAAAAATAAAAGATCAACCGCGCGAACGAACTTATCGCAACCTCTCCCGGTTCCGCTCCTGCTGATGGTGGGCGATCTCTCTAAAACCTATATTGCACCCACCACAGCGTGTCGAGAGGAACACTTGTCTGCATGGGAAACGCTAGCGGTGAAGAAAATGTGGAGAGTGTAGTGTGTGTGTTTTTAACGATTATTTCGTTTCGGAGATTTGTTTCGCTGTGCGCTGTGTACCTGGTGTGTTGTGTACCTCCCCAAGCACTCCACCTCACATAAAATCGATAGGTGAGAAGAGGATTTCCATAAGCTTTGTGCCGCCGGGCGCTTGGTTCACATAAAATCCCGCGACCGGTTCTGCGGGCGCGCTGGAAACACATTCCAGTGCGTTTCGTTGCGCCTCCCCGGGGCCGTGGCACATTTCTTTTTCGATCGCGCGATCGGGCAGTCGATCGCGCGAACGGGCGCTAAATGTGGGCCTTGAGGTGAAGACACCGATCTGTGGTGGTGTTCCCCCTGTGGGTTTTGTGTTTGTTTAATTGTTACAAGCAACAAGCAAGTGGCGTGAGAGAACGATACGGTGTCTTTTTTTTATGAGATCCTTCGTTTTTGTTGCTTTGTGTTTTGTGTTGGGTGCTTTTTCGGAACGATTCGTTCATTAGCGAAGAAACGGTGTCCTGATTTTTCCTTTTGTTCTTGTAATTTTATGTGCAGATAGCGAGAGGATCATGATCACCGGTAGTAATTGGATCAGCGTTTCTTGGTCAGTTGCTGTAAGGGTGCTAACGTCTTAAACATTAAAACGATTAAGACTTTTACGCTCTACGGATCGTTTTTGGTATTATAGTTTTCGAGATCCATTAGTTTCTTTTAATCGATCGGGTGGTTTAGACCTCCGGAGTGCGGTCCAAATTTCCACGAAATCATTGATGTTACGCTACGAAAGATCAGTAGTACGATGTCGATCACTTTAGAGTAGCAGTCTTCTTCACATAGGTTTTAATTCTTTATCCTGTTTGATACGTTGATCTTATTTAATATATTGATTAAAGGTTGATTAATCTTTTAAATTAAAGGTATTAAAAGGCTCCTGTACTGTTCTTTGGAGAACAGCCTTTAATTAATCATGTTCTTAGTCCATCACAAATTCGCATTCTGTTCGACCTTCGGCTATACTCAAGCCAATTTTTCTTCGTTTTGTGCTAATATGCGGCACGGCACTTAGCGATATTTAGCGATATGCTTTCTCGTGTATATTGCCCTGAAGGTTTTATTATAAGTGATCATAAACTCTTTCTAGCTAAATTGTTCCACAAAAACCCTTAAGCGATCATGAAGCAATTATGTCGGCCACGGCCCAGCCACGAATAGTAATTCTTGTAAATCCAACCAAAACTGCCACCCGACCGACTGTCCCGAACTTCAAAGGCGGCCCCCGTGTTCGGTCGCGCCGTGACAACAAATTGAACGACCGTATTTTCGATCCATCGTATCACCACAAATTGAGCTATTAGATCAATTAGTATGTTTGCGGTGGCGCACCCTCCGCCGGGGCAGCGCGTGATTTCCAATTCGCTCGTACGGTGCCCAGTTTTCGAAGGACACACTTCATAACGCAGCGCGACGAATGCCTGCGGCGCGCAGTGACCAAACATGGACAAACCGTGGCGAGCATTATATAGCAATCGATTACTCCGCCATCGACCTAACGCAACCACAACGACGACGACGTAGCCCGCTGCGGAATTATATTTTGTGGCGAGCTGGACGGACGTACGGACGCACACCTGCTGGCGGCTAGTAGTTAGGAAGGCCAGCAAGGAAGGCAGGAAGGAGGACAGATCCTTAAATGACTTTGGATAAATCGAATTTCGTGACGGGACACAGACGCACCTGCACCTTCCGTCTTTTCCTCGTGGTCACGACGCGCCAAACTAATGCACTTATATGGTTGTGTACCGTTTATCGATTGGCAAATGAGGTGGAGGGTTTCGCCGCCTCCCCCCCTCGATAGGAGCGACTGCATTCCTTCACGCATCAATCGTTCCATCCTTCGTCGCTTTCACTCTTCTAGCGCGTTCCAAAGCTGTCTGCAGGGACTGTCTAAAGGGACACTCGAATCGAAACAGTGGACGAGGCCACAAAAGGAAGCCCCCGGATCAGCCTTGCCGGTTCCAAACCACAAAGCCAATCAATTGCTTCGTCCTTCTCCTTATGCTCTGCCAGTGACAGTGGTCCCCACTTGCAGCAAGAACTCCTCCTGCACCCTCAGACACACACACACACGGGAGGGCTGACGACGCGTGTTTGATGTCAGGAGTACCTTTCTCCGAAAAACGGCCCATTACCAGCGTGCGCCCCAGTGTGTGTGTGTGTGTGCGGCGCGGTCTACGGCTGGCATGTTAATTGGCGCAGGCAATAGATTACTAGGTCACTGTTAACTGTGGTGCTTCACGCTTTTCGCCCGAGGAGCTAACAGCATATGAGAGGCGGAGACGCGGCCTCCACAACGTCCTGTTCTGCTGAGAGGAATGTGCCCACGATGGCTGGTGAATGATCATCACCACTCCCCTCCCCCTGTTGGTAGTATACTCGGCCCTTTATGCTTCCTCTACACAGTGGAGCTGGCCGCTGTCGTACTTGCTTACTCCCGGGTCTTTGGTAGTTGTGTAGCGAATTCCTTCCTTCGTTGCGGCCCAAAAGGAAAGCGAAAAACGGGGAAACTACTTTCTTGCAAATGTACTTTGTCCGCTTTGTCGTTTTGTCTTCTCCGTGTGTTGTGCAAAACGGGTGTCTATAGAGCAAGCTATTTTTAGCTATTTAATACCAATTAGGTTGACATATGTGTCTAGGTTTACAAGATCCTTTGTTGAGTCGAAAGTACTTAAGCAAGCGTGGAATAAATAGGGATTGCGATCTCTCTGAATTGACTATCAAATTTGTCTAACAAACTCACGATTTTTCCTGGTGGTTTCTCGATGAACGAGAAAGAAACAGCTAAGAGGCGTTTAGTCTTGTTTTTTTTTTCTATGAACCGTAAGCATCAATATTATCCTGTTTATTCTGCTGAAAAGAAGGCAGTTTCTCATCGCTTTAGATGCCTAGGGTTCTGTTGCACCTAATCAGGGTGTTAATCATGTTCAAATGAAGATATCATTTCGTAATTAATGTATTTTTTAAAACCTATTAACTTTTAAGAAATAATATAAACATTTTTCGACGATATAGTATTGCAACGGCTGTATTCTACTCCTTGTCTTTGTCCGAATTAATGCCGATTTACTCCAAAATACTTCTCAATGACAGAGCATCACTTGGCGAAATTTAAATTTGACTTCAAAATTTCCAAAATTTCAAAAACCCGCGATAAAAATTGTACCATGAAATGGATTACGAACCTCTTTGGAAAACCATTTCTATCCTCAATAATCATTCTGATTAGTATCAAACGGACTGATAACGGTGTCTCACTCTTGAGTGCTCTGTGTTTTAGTATTGTAAATTCAAGCTTTCTGGCTGAAATTCCACTGCCCCAAAACGTACGATAAAAAAATATATATATAGCTATAAAATATGCTCTTAACATCCGCTGACCAAGTTGCTTTACCTCTCGCTCGCCGTACGGGACCGCAAAATGCTCTCATACCGAATCCCCGT
This sequence comes from Anopheles darlingi, assembly GCF_943734745.1. NCBI lineage: Eukaryota > Metazoa > Arthropoda > Insecta > Diptera > Culicidae > Anopheles > Anopheles darlingi. The sequence continues at coordinate 65,100,264 of NC_064875.1, forward strand.
TAGCGCACATCCTTCAGAGCGGCTATTCCGAGATTCGTAACAGTAACCGACTCTTGATGGGTGAGCAAACGAGTGCCCTGGCCTGGGGAAAAAGTGGTGGCGAGGAGGATCCGTTAAATTGATTTGTGCTAAATGATGCTCTCCGCGGGAACTATCCGCGAGGCGAAGCGCTAGAAGAGTGTTGTGGCCAATTCACTCACTTTTCGACGAACTTTTCTACTTCCTCTCGAGCTCGAGCTCGAGCTGATAGTCTGGCCTGTGATGTGTGTTCACGCGCGCGCGTGTGTGTGTGTGTTGATCTATGCTGCCGTTATCCCGTTTACCCCGTCATCAGCTCGGTAATTTATTATTTATTGCTCTTCAGGCGCGCACACAGACACACGCGCGCATCACACGCCTTCTAACGCCCACCAACCATCCGTTCCGTGGGGCTACGGACGGACAGTGTTAGAACCATTTTATGCTCCTCATCACTGCCACCTCCACACACGGTGCTGCTGTACGGTTGGCATTCCATGCACACACATTCGCACTGTGGGCGAGCGCGCGCGCCAGTGTTGCCTCGTATTGCATGATTATTCAATTTATCTCAATTCCTTCGGGGTGGGGTCCCCCCGAATGGTAACCGGCAACCGAGAATCTCTCGCACTCCAAGTCTCACTTTCGCTCCTCCCCCCTCGGACCATCCTCTCCCAGTTCGTTCGTTTCCGTTTTATTCTGACTCCTCCGCAACCATTTGCGCCACACGCTTTCCGGTGTATGGTGTGTGTGGTGTCTGCCAGCCATCCTCGACCGACATCCGACCGACCGGTGGTGCGTCCGTCGGTCTGTCTGTCTGTCTGGCTGGCTGGATGGCGTGTCTGGAAAGGAGGCACAGGCCGGGGGCTCTTCCCTGCTCGGCATCATGTGCATCAGTAAATTGCTTCGTTTTGTGGACCCTAGTGGACCATATCATAGGGAAGAGAAAGGAAGGGTTATGCTCCAGTACTACTCGCGTGCCGATGCAGGAGAACGTCGACGGCGACGACGGGAGCATTGCGTGCTAGTGAATGAATGAGCTTGCATATGCTCGCTACTACCCCAAGAACCGCTCCATCATCCATTCTGACGTTTCGCTGCACCGGGCCGCCCGAGTACTCATCTAAAGCCTCTGCTGCACTTGGCTGGTCCAGGAGATGCGCCAGGCCGATAGGGAGGGAACCTGCCTGCCTGCACCAACGAGGTACGAGACACTGCACGAGCACAAACATTTGCAATGCAGTTCCTCCCTTCCCTGGTTGTGTGTGTTGTTGCATTTACGTTTCGCGTGGACGCAGCACGACGACGACGACGACGACGACGACGACGAAAAATGGGGTTGAACCGAGTGAAGTTTGTGTTCCGAGTCCGAGACTGTTTGCCAACTACACTCCCGGAACGCGGAGGAGAAAGGAGCCTCTCCCACCCCGTGTATTCTCTCTTTCTTTCTTGCTCTCTATCTAGCTTTCTTTCTGTTCTGCTCTCGGTTTCGGTTCCCCCTTTAGGAGGATGCTCGATGCATAAGAATGCGCCGGATTCGTGCGCTTTACGCTCTTCACCGTTCAGCCTGAATGCGGAGGATGCGATTTATGGACAAGAAAACAAGGGAAGGGGGCGACCATTGTACGGCGAGACACCGGAAATGGTTTTCCCTATTTTCACCTACCTTGAATTCCCATTTTCCGGCACCCTTTTCGTCGGAAGCAATGATCGAGCACAATAAGCACTAGCGCGCGCACACATACACACACAGTTGCATTTGATAGAGAATGTGCCAATGGTGTGGCCAAGATTCTATGCTCATTATCTTTGCTACTATCAGCATCAAGTTCTAGCTAAGATTAAAGCGCGCTTGTAAATTGTCTTGAATGAAGTGGAATCGTCGAGGCAGCATCCCCTTTGGTTTTCGAAACAAATTCACGGTGGTGCAGCATCGCGAGCAGATGCTGCCAACGGATGGTCAATTTTACGTTTCATCTCGAGCCTGCTCTTCGAATGAATGGAGCTTCATTCACAGCAACAAAACCAACCGTTTGCGGGGCCTGCCTTCCTTATTAACAATCGTCCGCGCAACATATTTGCATTTTTTTGTGCTCCGAGGGATGCTACCTGTACTTGGGTGGAGAATACAGAGCTTAACGGAATGCGAACGGAGGATGAGTGATATGCGCTGGGGTGAATGATGAACACATGTTTGGATTGTTGGACAGGAGTTTGTGCGTTGAGGGCGCGTTGGAATGATTAGATGCCAAACCAGCCGTGAAAGTGTAAAAACATGTTCCTCTCAATCGGAGAGAGATAGAGAGCGATCATACAAAAAGTTTGCTTTCGATTGTTTAAAGCTGTTTGTTCCTTCGATTTCGTCGAGCGGGACTTTACGCTAATCGATTCCCTAGTTATGTGGACGCCTGCAGGAAAACGGAATTATACTTCACTCCGAAGTTCACGCAGCACGTTCTTACCTCTTACCTACTGTCGCCAAAATGACTGTGTTTGGCTTCCTTTGGCATTCGACCGACTGGCAGGATTGGCAGGCGAGACAACTGCGATGGTTTTGCTTCCCCTCCTTATAATCCCCAGGAGGAGAGACACACATCGTCGCGCCGCATTGCGCCTTTGCAAATCGACCGTATACGGGTATGCGCGCTGTGCCAGAGTGGCCACGGTTGAGCCATGGTTGTGGCAAGTGGTGATGGTGATGATGGTAAGCAAACACTAAATATGGAAACACTCTCGCTCGAGCGGTTCGTTCGCGACCATCATAAACGCAGCGGCAGCAAGACTATGAAGCGCAGGTTCGTGAATCGTGAAGCGATGGTTTCAATTTCCTTGCGGCCAGCATTCCAGCATGCACTCGGAGCAACGGCGGGGATCCTCTGCGTTCGAAGGTATCTTCTTTTCCTTGGCTTCTAGCTATAGGCCTCGTGAGTGTTTGATTGATTGCCGGTGGTGTGTTTGTCATCGTTGCATCGGAATGACATTCTCTTTACGATTCACTCTCTTTTTCTCTCTCTCTCTGCCTGTATAAGGCACCGCCACTAGCACGGCATCATCGTTTGATTACCTCCATCCATATTGTTGGCTTCTCTCCTGCATGTCGTTCTAATGATTGTTTCCCTTTTTTCTTTTGACTCCCACAGACATATTCCAAAAGCCAAAGCGACGACAATCGCCGAAACGCCCGAGTTCAAGCGGATTGCCGAGAATACCAAAATTCAATCGAACGTAAAGTACCACGCTGACTTCGAAAAGCTGAAAGGAAAAGTGACGCAGGTAAGGTTTCTCGTATAAATGTATTCGTTACTGCGCGGTGGCTGAACACAAGCATCAACTGAATCGCTTAGAACGAACCGACGATTGGTGCGGAAACGGGTTCGTCACTTGCTGTATGTGGCACAACCCAGTCGCAAGTCTTTCGTTCGAGAGCAGGTTCGGTGAGCAAAAACCAACAAAAAAAAATGGAAACCGGGTGAAATGAATCAATGGCGCGATAATTACTTTCACTTCCGGCACCCACTGATAAGCGGAGAGCGACTTGTGATCATCTTCTCAAACAATGAAACACACACACACACACACACACACACACACACACACACACCTACACTGTGTCTAATCATCGACGGCAGTAGAAACAATTGCCCGCCATCCGGCACCCGGGGATCGACTTTTACTTGACTTTCTCGGCCTCAACCTCAGTGTACACAACCCCCCGGGCCCCTGCGCGCGCAATTGTGTGTTTGTTCTGTATGATATTTCGGGGACGCCACTGAGCCGCTTGGCTTATCGGATATGCGTCTCTCACTCTTTCTCCTTAATTACTCTACCGAAGCATCACTTACCTGCGATGATCACTCTCGATCTTCGCGTTCGCTCACCGATTTCGTACCCTAATTAATCCGGATCCGGCGTTGCTTGTTGTTGTTACACTCCCTTACCTTGTGTGCGGTTGTTGCTGTTTCACTTTGATATCCGTTTTGTTCATTTCCATTTCCACTATTGTCTCTCTCTCTCTTTCATGTAATCCTCATCCCACACGCGACGGGTTTCGGAATGCTGTAAAGGTCGCCGATGATCCGGAAACGTTGCGAATCAAGCAAAACACGAAAAACATCTCGAACGTCGCGTACCATGGCGATCTACAGAAGAAGGCGGCCATGGAGCGCCAGCGCGAGTGCACCGAGATCATCGACAGCAAGGGTGAGTATAGCCCCACCAAAACGGGGGACAAGATGGGGGTGATAGAGAGACAGGAAGGCGGGAAGAGAGAGGGCATATTGGAGAATTGGAGCACAACACCAGCAGCCTGAAGAGAGTCTGTGTTGCTGTTGATTCTGTTGCCTTGTTTTTGGTGCTGGAGATCGAGGGAGAGACGCCTCACGATATCTTAAGGTGCTGCTACGTGTATTCGTGTATCCCCAATGTTTGTGTGCGTGTGTGTTCGTGTGTCGATCGATGGGTTTTTTGGTACCATTTTCGACGAAAAATGACTTTTCTCCAGATGAATTTCAATGGTGGTGGTGACAGAATGGGTAAGATTGAAATTTTCCTTCCTCCGCTTTGATATGGTGTTTTGGTTTTTAGATAAACTGGTGGTTTACTGCAACGTTCCAATTCTCTACCTTTACGATCGCTCGGAAACACAGCACCGAGCCGCGCTCTAGTGGTGTTTATGTAATTTCGGGTTCCGGGCGGTCAACAAACGTTCCTGCCTTGCCCCCCTTTGATGGACGACGCGACTTGGTTGCATCGCGTGGTTGATGTATTTCCGGCATATTTCATGTTAATGTGTAGCGTCCAATGTCCGTGGCAATTACCAGTTAGTCAGTCAGCCCTTTCGCAATAAAGTGTAGCCGAAAAACATGTGTTCCTCGCTGCGAAGCGGAAGCCAGCAACTGTGGTCAGTGGTGTGTCTCTCAAGCAGCTAGCTGTAACACCGTCACTAATTCATTGGCGAGCTTACCACATACCAATAGAAGAAACACCAGTGAGTTTGTGAGTTGGATCGTGGTTTCATGATCATCATGATGATCCGGAGTGAAAGGCGACTTTGATCGCGTTTGCTGGTCTGCACGACGGACGATTTTTTTTTTACAAACTAATGCCGCCACATCAAAAGGACAGTAGTGTATTGTTGAGGGAATGAGGAACTGGGCTGCTTGGATCTCGCACTCAGAAACACACCCTGTCTTGTCACGTTTTTGAACCAAATCGACTTGAGGTACTCTTCCAGAGACATGACCCCTCCGTGTATAGATCGAGGGGTTCTTGCTTTCTTGTATCAACCCGACCAGCATTGACAGCACTGCTGTTCCTCAACTTCTTCCTTTCGCTTACCACCAGCATACCAACAAAACTTTTGTCGTTTTGTGTCTGCAAAACTCACTCACCCCGGGTGCATCGTGTTGCGGTTCACTGCCTTTGCACTCGCGTCGGTTTATGGATAGCCGTCGTGTGATTGTCGAAGAAGACAACCCCTAGAGAAGGAGGACGGACCGTTCGGGGCACCCTTTCCGACGTCGAAGGCTGGTACAATTGTTCCGAACCAAATGTGTAAGTCAAAAAGTGAGGGGACAAACACACAGCCAGGGTGTTGGTTTCGAACTTTGCGGAAGTTATTGCTCTTTCCCTTCCTAGTTCTGTGTGGTCATGTAGCGCGCTAACTTTTGGGCGGCAAAACGCTGTCCGCTGTTGTAGCACACCCGTATGCAGCAGCAGGTAATGCCTAGCAGCAGCAGAGCACTTCTGATCGCATCGCAGTTTATGATGTGTCTGGTCGAGCGCAGCTTTATTGCTCACTGCAGAGCGGTGCAATCGGCAGGCAGGCTGTGTTCGGCTGTGTGTCGGTTGTAAAATGATGGTACTCGTCGGTTTGGAACCGAGGCTGGCCGGGGGGGATAGTCACCGCGCAAATTGGTAAAAATTGGCGAGAGCAGCAATCAGTTGGGTGTTGCGAGACGTCGTTGTCTGTCTGTAAAACCACCGGTCTTTCATCTCATCGAGCTCGAGTTTTATTGGATGCGAACTCTCAAGGTCTGGGCCTGTTCTGGGCTTTGGCTAATTGCTTGTTTTTGGAACCTGCATCGTTCTTGACCCCCGCTGATGAACGACAAGCGTTGCTCTTTGCACAACGTGCCAGGGTGCTCTGCGATGACTGGCGACTCCTCGTCATTAGCCAGCGACCAGGAAATGAACTGTTTGCCCGCACCGTTTTACCCGGACACATTGGTCCTAGGGAGGTCCATACGCGAACCACCTTCTCTTCTACACCTTACGAATGGTTGTTCTTCTCCCACAACACACCACTCTAGCACCATCGTTTCGGTCTTTTTCGGTAATTGTTTTTAATTTATTCCATAAATTATTATAAACCCCACTGCCTCTATCCGCCTATGCCCACCTCGCGAACAAGAAAGGTCAAAGCCGCTTATTGGTGTCGTTTTTCGGGGAAGGGCCAGGCACAGGGAGAGAACCATTCCTCCTTCCGTGCTCTCGAGTCGAAATGGCACGACGAATGGTGGCACTTTTTCCCACGGGTCTGGGAAAATGACCAAAATGTTCACACCAAAGTGCACGCATCGACGGCTAACGATCGCCGTGAAGAAGTCGAACCGAAAGGCTTCGACCTTAAGATGGTTCTGAGCCCGGGGATCATAAACACCTTCGCACGCACGTATACACACACACACACACACACCCATGGAGAAGAGGTCATTGAGAGAATCTTAAATCATACTTTTGGTTGAGTTGGCCCGCGATAGAATGAGAGTACCGTTAGAATGATCATTAGACGTTAGCAGCTTACTAGCAGAAAGCTGACGTTCCTCGTGTGATCTCTCGATGTAATGTCCAGTATCCAAGATGTATCTATTGGTTTCGGCTCGAAAGATGTACCTATTGTTGATCATGGCTATCTGTGTGTATTCGTTATCTAGTTTTTTTCTCTCCCTTATCTAATTGCTGTATTTTCTTTTTTTTTCGCTTCTATTTTCATCGCTGTCGCCGCACCATTATCACGTGTTACTTGTGTGTACTTCCTTAACATTGTGTGCCCGTGTTTACGTCATCCTGTTATGCTTGTATGGACGCTTGGATATCCTCCCCCATTCAACTCGCTATCTCTCAACCGACCACGTTGCTATACCGCTCTCGTACACACGCTCGCTCGCTCGCTCGCTCATCATTGTCATCATCTACACAAAACGCACCACCAAATGGCGTCACGCGACACAATAAAATCATGTGATCAACACCGCAACATTGACGTTAAATGTACGCGAATGTGGTTTGCCCGGCATACACAATTATACCGCACGCCTACAACACACACGCTAGATAACAACGAGCTCGAATCGGAGTACTTTTCCGAGCAGCTGGCCGCTGAATCATTGCCACACTATCAGCCACCACCGCCACCGCCAGTTGTTGCACCGGCAGCTGCAACATCATCGGCTGGTTCCAGTCCGCAGCATCACCATCAACAGCTAGGGAATAATAATGGTGCAGCGGGGCTATCCGTTGGTGGCCCAACCAATGCCACCTCGCAGCAGGCGCAAATCATCTCGACCGCCAACATTACCAAACACAATCAGGCCAACAACTATCATGCATCACTACAACAACAACAGCAGCAGCAGTATCAGCAGCACGCTGGTATCAACAACAATAAGTCATCCGGTGCCTACCATCAGCAACAGCAGGCTGGTTATCCTGCAGCAGCTCCTGGGTACCATCACCATGCCAGCAACAATGGCGGAAGTGCTGAGCTGGTGCGCCATTCGGTGCTACAGAACTCGCAAACTCCCTCGGGGGGTGGTGGCGGAGGAGCGGCCACACAAAAGTATTACGATCCGTACGAAAACTATGCCCGGCCGAACCCGGCCGCCAATCAGGTGAACAACAATGGCAACAACAACAACCATCTTTATCATCACAGTCAGCAGCAGCAGCAACAGCAACAGCATCTGCATCACCACCATCAGCAGCAAGCTGGTGGTGGCGGTGGAGGTGGGGGATTGAACGATCGTGCCAATGGATCAGCTGCAGGCAGCTACCCATCACACCATCACCAGCAGCAGCATCATGCACAAAGCAACAACCATCACCATCATCAGCAGCAGCAGCAGCATCACCAGCACCAGCAGTCAGTGGCGGCATCGATAGATCCGTACGCTCAGCAGCAGGCTCAGCGGTACAGTGCCAACAATGCTGGTGGTGGTGGTAACCAGTACGGAGCCGCAACTGCCGCGGCGTTGCATGCTCAGCATCAGCAGCAACAGCTGTACCAATACAACAATGGCAATGTTGGCAATGGTAGTGTCGCTGCTGCTGCTGCTGGTGGCAACATTGGTAAAATTGCTGACTACGATCCGCTGACCGATGGACCGCGGAACATGCCACAACCGAATCGCCAGAGCGCCACACTGATCTACAGCTCCGGCAGCAGTAAGTACAAAGAATGTAAACAATGTAGAAAGCGCATAAGCAACGAATCATTTTCACGCAGAGTGTGGTATCGCTTGTTGGTACCCCCCTCTTATCATCATCAAACCAAAGAGGTGCACCTGTGCGGTGCGACCTTCGCTTTCCTTGTCTTGTGTGGAAATGTTTTGGGCCGAGTAGTGAAACAAACAATTTGTGTTCAATGTACGCTTGATTTAGCCTCGGGTCAGCATCCGGTATCATGTTGTGCTGTATTTACACGTTCTAGGAGATGATGTAAGATTCGGTGTTTTGCTGCTTCATTATGGTTAGATTTTATATCCTTTTTCTTTCAGAATAATTAATAGATTAGAAATTGTTTTGCAAAATGTCGAGGTGCGGTTATCTGGGGCCCACTACTATGTATTCGCTTGTTTGCACACGGTTTCGGCCTCGCCTTGGGTTCCGCTGTTGGCATGTTTCGAAGATCACATATTCCATCATCCCCCTCCAGCACACAACTTGCGCCGGAATGTTTTTGGCCGAGATTCGATCGCTCACAAAACAACCACCAGCAGCAGCAGCAGCGCACTATCTTATTAATGCACCGCACGAATGGCGACAGTAATGGAATGTGCTGTTTTGTAAGGGACTGGACTTTCACAGGCTTTTTTTGTTGAAGTTGTTCTGTCGTTTATACTGTTTCATTCCGTCAAAGATGGACTGTCTTGTGTGGTGCTACGGCAGCGGTATCGTTTTTGTTTCTTTTTTATTTATTTATGTTTTTGCACATCCTCCCCAGATTCCCGGAGGGACCCGTTTGTGCATTGTGCGTACGTAATTTGTATGTGTTTTGCAATCGTAAACGATCTTTCAAAGCACATGTAGCGGTCTCGCGATCGCTTATCTTATCGCTCCGATATACCGTTCGACTTTCTTTCGTTTCGGTCTCTCGGACTCTTTTGCCGCTCGTCGTCGACGTGCCTTTAGTGGAGCTCTTGCAGCTCTTATTTGCCGCGCATCATCATTCGCCGTATCGCCCGTGTGTGTGTCGTGGGAACTACTACTGTCACGAAACACTGGTACAGGGCACCGGGAGGTCGGCTCATGCGATGGATGCCTTTTTCATGCAGCCCTGGACTCTTACTCTGCGGCTCTTTCTAGTTGTGTCCACATTTTTGCGCGTAGAACAACTCTTTCTGCGCACTCTCTCCCTAGCGGCAAAGAGTGAGATTTCATTTGAAAAAACGGCAAAGAAAATCGCCTTTCGCAAACAATATCCGCTTCTTTCTCTTAACACGGTCGGGTGTAAGATTTGTGCATCGATAGGAAAGTGGCCAAAGAATGGTAACAGCCACGACGGCGACGACGGCGACCATGGCGAACTTTTCTCAACACCGTAGACGATGATGAATGATGATTGGATGTACGTTTATGCAACCATTGCGCTGGAGTGTGTTGCTTAATGCGCGCGTGTGCTCCTACGAGGTGGTAGAATCTCATTTTCGCGGCCATTTAAATAAGCATATTGGATTTTTTTTGCGGAAATGCAGTGCTGTAAATTGCAATTTATGTGGTAGGTTGAGCACCATTGAGAAACGGGGTCGCATGTTCCTAATGATAATGGGAGTGCATTAGTCTTAATCTAATTGCGCTTTGCTTCAAACCTTCGGCTACTTTCGTCAGCAATACAGAAAGATGTTTTCTATTTTTCTCTTCTACGACATGCATTCTAATTATTTACGTTTGCTTCATTTTAGTGGCATCGAACAATAATCGACGAATTGGTTCGGTGAATGATATTGATCCGGTAAATGGCTACTATGGTTCGGTTGCTGAGAATGCGCAGGCCGCCGCACTGTACCAGCAACAACAGCAGCAACAACAGCTGTATCAACAACAGCAGCAGCAACAGCAACACCGACAATCGCAACAACAACAACAGCAACCACAGTACATCCAGCCACCGCAGCAGTATGCCGCTCCTGCTTCGAATGCGTCCGCCAAATCGATGGGCAAAGTGGTAAGTTATTACTAGATGGTCAGCACCGCTTTGTTTGATTCTTGAAGAACCTTGTATAAATAAAAATGCTTGGGACCATAAACGATGATATAACAGAAGGACGGAACGTTTTGTAAGCTGCAAAATAAATTAAATTTTATTATACTCGTATGATGAAGTTGATGGTACCCGTTCGTTTGCCCCTTTTGCGAGAAGGGTTTACAGTTGATAGGGGAAGCATGGTGGCGATGGGTATCTTATGTAAGGCACATCGATCGGTTCGGGAGTTTGGCTTGTGGTAACCGGCAATTCTATGTAGGCCTGATCTTTGTGCACTTCGTCCAAGGTAGACTGACACTGCTGTGGGACGAATTGGTAAGGCACGTTCACAAGTTGATCGCTAGGGTGATAGTACGGATGTTCGTATTGAGGTGATTGAGTATTTGCTACAGTAACGCTTGTTGGTGCTGGTGTGGTGACAGTATGAAGAGAGGGTAGTTGGTGTGGAGCTATGATGTAGGGGTCCTTTGGTTGGTTGTACGTCGCTTCTAGGTAGTGCGGCTTTACTGTATGTTTCTCACACGGTGCAGGAGTATAACGGATCGGATTTCCAAGCCCAGGAGTAGGATAATAGACTACGGGTTTCTGTTGGTTAACAATGCTATAAGAGCATTGCTTCAGTGCCGGGATAGAGTAGTAGGGTTGATCTTTCTGCGCCGATGCGACAGATGGGACAGGAGAGTGCTGTACCGGATGCTTGGTTTCTACGGAATGGGGACATGGACTTTTACCGCATCCACAACCTGTTGGTGGTGCCGGCTGTGCGATATGGGGACAAGGGACTCTACCGCATCCACAACCTGTTGGTAATGCCGGCTTAGCAACATGGGGACAAGGGATTCTACCGCATCCACACCCTATCGGAAGGGCAGGCTGTGCGACATGAGGACATGGACTTTTCCCACAACCACACCCTGTATTAAAGGAGGAGGGTATTAAATAAGGTGCAACAGGAGGTGGAACGGTAGGTTTGGGGGTTGTCGGTACAGTAGGTGTGGTCGTCGGTACAGTAGGTTTGTGTTCTATCGTATACAGACACGGGCGGCACTTGCGGCAATTGCAACTAGCCGAGTGTGGTGTTTCGCACGGCTCATAATGATCCGAATAGGCATTCGTCTTCGATGCTGCAACATGAGGCCTCTTGCAATGGCTGCAATAGATGATTTTCGGGGATTCGGTGACGGTCTCGGGTATATATGCTGGCTTGACCTTCGGGCACATTTCCTTCCGTATGCAGGTTGCGTTATGTTTGACATACCCCTCCTGACAGACGCAGGCCGGTTCACCGTATCTCTCCGAGATGCAGATCACATTGCTACAATCGTTAGCACACGTTGGTTCGCAGCAGGGCGCATGCGATCTTAGGGTGGCGTACGGTCCACACGTAGGGCACTGATCGACGCGAATACACTTGCCTTTGTGGCGACGGTAGCCCTTCCTGCAAACGCACGTCGGTTGATCGATGTAGCGCGTATGGTAGACGCTGCTGGAGCAATCGTTGGTACAGGTCGGTTCACAGTTCGGTGGCGATGGTAGTAGCTCCTCGTTCGGTCCACATTCGCATGGCGTCGGTGGCTTCCGTGGGCATTTCGATCGGTGAATGCATTTGCCCCTATGTCTTACGTAGCCGGGTGCACAGACACACGTTTTCCGGCGGACGATCTCGACCGGACAGGAGGCCTTCGAGCAATCGTTGTCACACGTTGGCTCACAGCACGGTACTGTACACTGCAGGATCTCGTGCTTCCGACAAACTAGTTCTGTTCGGGAAGAAGTTGATTGGATGTTTACAAAAAAAAAGTCGCAGCAGTTCCGCTAACCAGTCCGGAATCCCCCGTACTTACCGTAACCACCGGTCAGTGGCAGTGTCTTGTAGTGCGGTCCTGATGATCGGGAAGCGCCGAGAGCGCGATCGAACCCCAGTTGCAGCAGAAGCAGGGGCAGCACGACCCGTCCAATGCTGCTGCTCCCGAAGGAACGGTACACTTTCATCTCGCCGAATGCTCTTTCTTCTACCTTTACCTCACAACCCTCCAATCAGCACTGCCAGCTGTACAGCAGTGACCGTCACTAGCGGATGCACGTACCATTTTATAGCAAACAATGAGGACGATTAAGCTGGATAATGCTGTCTACAGCATGGTGTTCTAGCGGCGCATAGAATAGAACCATTTTCTTTCTTACAATTTGTGGTGCTTTTGCTTTAGAAGCACGTCGCTTTAGTTCTGCACGGCTGTTATCATTACTCTTTGGGGAGTCCCCACCGCAATTTCGATAGCTACCACCATCACCACCGGGGTTGTTGGTATGTTACGTACGACGAGCAGCCTGACAAATAGTCTAAATCGCTGAGGGTTTTCGCTGTTAAAGCAACTTATCATTAAATGGCAGTTGGTCACGTTTTAGGGAAATGCCATACTATCGACGGACGAGTCAACAACTACCTAGCCGTAGGCTGGTTCTTATTCTAGCGCTAATAACTACATTTGAGAAATTTGATTCCCATTCTAATGGTAGTTTTTGGTTTTCTCTCCTTTTTCTTTGTAGCGCGTGTACCGAGCACTGTACGACTACGAGGCCCAGGACAGTGACGAGGTTGGGTTCAGCGAGGGTGATCTGATCATCGAGGTTAATTCGATCGATGCCGGTTGGATGACGGGACGCGTTGAACGCACCGGCCTGACCGGAATGCTGCCAGCGAACTACGTCGAGCTGATGAAGATCTAGACACACTCCCCGTGTGTAGCTGGTGAACTGAAGCTGGATTACTCTGTGTCACACTACTCCTACAGCTGGCGTTGTCCTCAGGCGTGAAGCGATCGTCAGCAGCAAAATCGATACAATCACCGTAGATGCGTGGATTTTGATTTAATCCTTGTTTGGTTTCAAAAGTCGAAATTCTAATCCCATTTCTAAATCGAATGTGCGTGCGAAAATGTGCGTGCGAAAATGTGCGTTTAAAGCAAGTTGTCGGTAATGGTGTAAACAAATAATTTTCTTTTGTTTGTTCGCTTGCATAAATGCAACCCAAATTCCTTGTAACAATACGTAATGTGCGATGGCCGTATAGTTCCGTTGTTGTAGCGTTGCTTCTTGATCGTCTAATGTGGGTTTAGCTACCGGCACGCTCTACACATCCCCTCCAGAGTGAAGATGCTATACGTATCGCTATTTATCAAGAAAGGAGGAAACTACAATCAATCGAAACAGCAGTTGATAGCCGACGAAGAGAGACGGCTACACCGCTTACGCGATGGTGTAACGTTCGTTGGTTTTAATTTAATTTCTTTTTTGTTATCTGTTTTTAATTAATATTAATATCTATGCGTATTTACTATCTATAATATTGTACCGAAACACCGGAACAGAACGCAAAACGAAAGCACAGAAAAGCAAAAATATCGCTGTAATCAGGAAGTTATCACAACGAGAGATAGTGCTTACCCAAGGGTTCCATTTTCTGGTGTGGTGCTTAGTTTGTTTATGAGATGGAAAGCAAAACCGAGGGGCAGTCCGACAAACACATAACAAGGAATAGGACATAGTTTATCATGAAAACTGGAAGGCATCATGAATGGAAAAAGGGCACTAGGCCGTTCTTCCGCGGCGGAGGTTTTATCCTCTTATTCGACGCATGCGTCAGGTGCTGTAAGTGTCGTGCGTCATTATGCGCAACGATTCTTGGAATACTAGGAAGCAGCTAGGAAGGAAGAGGCAGTAGATTTTTTGTAATATTTGTACCGAGTAGTGTATCGCATGCATTTTTTATACAAAACCCTGTAACGATGAAGGTCAGCAAAAACCGAACCACATCCCGTTCGATTCCGCGCCATCATCCGCATGCCTTTCCATTGTTGTAAACATTAAAATGTGCCTGTAACAGTAAGCCGGAACTGGAGAGACGGGTTTTTGCTGCTCTTGATGGCACATACCGCTAGTAATTGTACCCTTCCCCAACAGCAGCGCATGTTAGGAGTCCCTTGCCAGTCGGCATGAGACCGAAAAAAAAACCGTAGACGACAAGTGTATACAAACAGCGTTATCGATAAGCAGGCATTACGCGCATAATCAATGTTAGACGATTTAGAAAAGAAGTGCGAGCCGAAGTATACGCAGATAAGCCTGTTTTCGTATTTCCTGGGCGAATATAGGGCAGGATTACGATAGACAAACGAAGTGGAAATCGGTGGAATTTTTGTAGCATTGTGGTGGTAGTAGTAGTAGTTGTAGAAAGTGGATGGAAAGTGTGCTTCCTTAAACGAAACGGAATCCAATTGAAGTGCGGTATAGTTCTCGCCCTTCTCTCGACCAACGAGAAGGTCGAAGAAGTGCAGTTCTAAGAAGTATATACAGATATATATACAAAATATATACATATAGATATAGATACAAGGACATCATCAATACACCACATTGCGCCTTAGTATATAGAGCCGATCGGAGCTGACCTTCTTCCCTTTTTGTCTCGATGCTCTATACCAACACGTGCTTTATCCGGTTGACTTGAACCTCTCTACTTAGCCACAACCAACCGGAACTAGCGGATGCCTACCGTGATGAGATGTACCGAGACAGCCCGTCAGAAGAACCTGTTGTCGTTGTGGATGCGGAGAAAGTTGAAGATGCAAAACGCGCGAGCCTCGAAGGTGCAACAGTAATCTGTCCCCGTTTGCCCTGTTACAATTCCGTTACTGATGATATCCGTTTTTTGTTTTCTAATGTAAAGTGAGTAGTGTATAGCGGCAGGCAAGAGTAGCAGTAGTAGAGAGTAACTAAACTATTTCTTAATAAAGTCATCGTAATCCTTGGAGGAAAAATGGACGTGGGAAATCAAGCTAACGGAATGGAAAGAATAAATGGAATGATGAACCTTAGATCTGTTGTTCTGATGATTATTATTGGCCTGATGCTAATGGATGCGGGAATGCAATGTTGAAAATTGTGCTGTTGACCAAACTGCGTTATGGCTTCGGTTTCCAAAAAAGGAAAATCTGTAGAACCGTGCTACACCACTGGCTCATTGTTATGAATGACAACCGAACTGATAAACACAATATCACCCTCGTTGAAGCAGAAGTAGAACGTGCAACAATTCAACATCGCCTACGAGTGTTGTACGCGACCGTTTGTTGTGCCGTATCAAATGTAAAGATAACCTTGAATAGGACTTTGAACATGCAGCAGCGGCGAGAGTTGGTCCAAGAAATGCTTTCAAACATTCCAGGACTATCGAGCAGAAGATTTGGTGCAAGGGCTTTCTTCTGGATCAACGTCACGATCCACCGCAACATGGCCAACAGTGGAGATCGTGCTGGTTAGCATAAATAGCTGGTGCGCTTCTAGCACGCTTTAATCGCGGTTGCGTATCGCGTTGCGGTGGCACACCACCGACGCTGCCCCTGGTTTCTATGGACAGGGACGTATAAATTGTGAATGAAATCGAAAAAGTTGTAACATTGAAGTGCATCGGAGGGAACTGCTGGTTACGAAGGCTTGTCGCTGAAGGTTTCTGAGGTCCCGTTTTTGTTGGCCAACCGGCTAGCTACAATGATTACGATGCGGATCAGAGTGGCGCTAGGGATCGTGCTGATCCTTGGGGGATCTACATTCGCGGCGAGTCCACCGCTTGCGGTAAAATATGGTAAATGCTGGCGCATGGAAGGAAATTCGCTTTTTTTGACGGCTCGAGTGCCATTTCTTAGATTCTTGTCCCCCGTTCGAGACGCTACACCATTCGAAACCGTACTGTGAACCAACCTGCGTCCAGGATTGTTCGCAAACGCCGCCTCGTAACCAGTTTCTCATCTACGATCCAACGTGCGTCTGCCTGGAAGGATACGTACGGCACAAAGGAGCGTGTATACTGAAGCAGCAATGTCCGCCGTCAGAACACCCACAAGAACCTTGTGAAATAAAAGTTCATCGTGCCCCTAGGATCACGAAGTTACTGTGCCAGCCGAAGCCGAAGCCACCGTGCAGCAAACCAAAGCAATATCCACCTTGCCGGACAATCCTACTTCGTCGGATCCTAAAGACCAAGCAACCGAAACCGTGCCAAAATGTAACGGTGCCTCCATGTAAACCGACGACACCAGTGCCTTGTAAGCCCACGACTAAACTGTATCTACCACCAACCACTAAGCCACCGCCGCCACCACCAGCACCACCAAGTAATGTCTCAATAGTATTCGCACTATTTCTATTTACTCAACGGTTGCTACTTTCAATAATCGTTTCAGAACAATGCTCGGCCTGCGAACGGTTAGTCGTAGTGGCACCTTGCTGTGAGCCGACCTGCGAGAATGATTGCTCCAGCGTATCCTCCTGCCCAGTGGTGCTTGTCGCATCGCAACCTACCTGCGCCTGCCAGCCCGGACTTGTTCGACACCAAGGACACTGCATCGAACCGGCGGCTTGCCCAAGAAGTGTATCGAGATATCAATTATACGCGCCCGTCGGTACGGTGTGCGCTCGATGTTCCGGAAACACGATCCAGCACGGTCACCATCCAGCGATAATCTCTGCTGTACCAGCGGAATGTAACGAGGACCACTATCCTTCGTATCTGCCGGAAGATGCTGTGTGCTAGACGAAAAGCGGACCATCGACAGTGACCGTAAAATGGCCCAAAAATAAATGGAAAATAACTTCAGTAAAAAATTAAAATGATTTTTTGGAATTCAGTATCCATCCCTTCACAACAGGATTGCTCTTTTTATCGAAAGTTTTCCGCTGACTAATGGTACGGCCGATCGATCGATCGATTAGTCTCTGGTGATCGATCGCGGTTGGTTGGAAAATCTTCTGCCCCTCTTCGCAAGAGTGCTACGTTGAAAATATTTTCTACTTTTTAGTTAATTAACAATGGAATCTTAAGAATTACTGCGAACTAATAACTGTTGAAGACTGATTCTCTTATGATCAGTAATAATAGGTTATTCCTTACCGCCTCTTTATCACAGAGTGAGAAAGCTGATGATGATGATAACTAATGCGATCCAGAGAACATACCTTTGAACAGATGAAGAAGATCACGTGAGATGCTCTGTTTGACGAGATATCACATAACGATGCTGCATATCCTACAGACGCTTTACTATGAACTATCGCAAAGAAATGTTTTGAGTAGTTAAACGTACGGGCAACTACGGGCAGTTATTCAGCTTCCAGTTGGCCTGTAAAAGCGTATAGAAATTGTACCCAGACTCACAACACGACAACGCAGGACCACGGACGAAGAAGGACTACTAGCCTCTTGTAGGATAAGACTACTGAATACAATACACAGATAAGCAAAAATAATAATGTACTTCATCTCACGTCCGAACGACTAGCATCTGGACCATTAATCTCAAGAGCTTGGTCAGCTCGTTGTTAATGATGTTTGTTGTAACACCAAGAGAGTGGTGTTACAGGTGAAGGAAGAGAACATACATCAGTCTTGTAGTAGGTGCCACAGAGAGAACACATTGTACAGTTACCCGGAGCATCTCCTATTTGTCTCCATGGGAGGCACGTTTTGTACTTATTGTTATATCCCTGCTATCAGCGACGCTGGGAGCGCCGAGTGTACTGGAAGCCTGGCGACGAGGGAATCGGTTTTTTGCCCAAAAAACTTCCCCAGCCTAATCATGTTGTACCTCCCGCAAACGGTGCATTCCGCGCAAGGGCGCACGCTGCGGAACGTTCCCCCTTGGAAGATAGGCCACTGCCCAGCGCGTGTTTGGTAGTGGCCGGCTTTCAGTGCCCACGCCACGCACGATCGAACGGGACAGGAAGCGGCCTTTGGCATGGCACGCTTTGAATGTGCGTGGTATCGTGCGGGGCTGGTTGCGAGCCCCTGTTTTTTGTGTGTCATCGAAAGGCTATGATTGCTGGGATTGCTTCAAACACCATTTATACCGGGATCGTGCTGGAATGGAAATAAAACGATGGCAGCTTGCTTGGATGTGGGGTATGGTGCTATCGTGTTCACCTGAGGAGTAGGTGTTGTTGGCAGTGTGGGTGGGGCGGGGACAGTGTGTATCGGGACGGGTTGGTGGTATAAAACACGGGCGGAACTGGCAGGATAGTATCATTCGGCTTTGCATTGGCCAGCCGGTAACGTAGGAAGAAAGCAAAGAGAAACCATGAAGCTGTACATCGCCGCACCGTTGGCGATCGTGCTGATCATCGCTGCTGGGGCGGAAGCCGGAAGGCGAGACGACCACAGTTAGTAGAGACGCGGAGTACGAAGGACGAGACTGCACGGATCAATATTGAACTTTTTTTTATATCGTGTCCCATTCTCCTTTAGCCAATGAATGTGGCGAGCACGAGGTAATAGTGCCATCGCCGCCAGCGTGTGAGGATACGTGCGACTACGAGTGCGATAAGGATAAATACAGTTGTACCAACGTAGTGTACAAACCGACCTGCGTCTGCTTGAAGGGATTCGTGC
Organism: Anopheles darlingi; assembly: GCF_943734745.1. Lineage (NCBI taxonomy): Eukaryota > Metazoa > Arthropoda > Insecta > Diptera > Culicidae > Anopheles > Anopheles darlingi. Next base: position 65,119,205 of record NC_064875.1, read on the forward strand.
GCCTGCACGGCAAATGTGTGCCAAAGTCGCACTGTCCGCCAAGGTGCGAATCGGAGTCTTACGAGCATGGTGAACGGCCGTACTACCGCAAACAGGAACCGGAACGGTGCCCCTGTGGAAAGACACCCATCACGTACGAAGACGACAGCTACGAGTCGGAAGAGGTGCTGCCGTGCGGTTGCCATAAACCAACTTACCGTACCTACGAGAAGCCAGAGCCAAAGCACAAGAAGCCCGAACCATGTTACGAAAAGCCGGAACCGTACCATCACAAACCTGAAACATACAAGCACAAGCCAGAACCATGCTATGAAAAGCCGGAACACTACAAGCCAAAGCCAGAACCATGCTATGAAAAGCCGGAACACTACAAGCCAAAGCCAGAACCATGCTATGAAAAGCCGGAACACTACAAGCCGAAACCGGAACCGTGCTATGAAAAGCCGGAACACTACAAGCCGAAACCGGAACCGTGCCATCCCAAACCGGAACCGTGCCATCCCAAACCGGAACCGTGCCATCCCAAACCGGAACCGTGTCATCCCAAACCGGAACCAACCACCACGACTCCTGCGCCACCGCCCAAAACCACACCTGAACCAAGTGAGAACGTTCGTTCCACTGGCCGGATCGCGATGGATCGTACGTGTGGCCCGTTGCTAATGTTGTGTCTGCACTCTTTTTTATTGCTTCTTTTCAGAGAAATGCTGTGCCTGTGAGCATCTGGTCCTGGCGCGTCCCTGCTGTGAACCGACGTGCGACAACGACTGCTCGGCGGTTAACTGCCCGCTGCTGCTGGTGCCCGAACCAACTTGCGCCTGTCTGCCCGGATACGTGCGTTACAATGGACACTGCATCACGCAGGCATCCTGCCCTCGCAGCGTGTCCCGCTATCAGCTGGTGGTTCCGAAGACCGCTGCCTGCCAGCACCAGTACGTGTACGCCGTTTAGAATCCGCGAGGTCGACCCGGAACAATACTCCAACAATGTAACAGGACGAGTGGCCAATTGATAATAAAAACGCCAAAGCGCATTGCAAACTAGCTAATCGATGTACCAATAATTGTTTACATGGGTTTGGAAGCGGTTCTCGGATCGGAAAAATTGCTTTCCGTAGGTTCTTCTAGTGATGGCTTGCTCGTGATCACAGGAGTCTAGTGTGATGAGAAAAATTTTGTACTCCTACAGCCATTTTTGTACTTTTTCATTTGTGCAGATCCATGATAATCATGATGCTTACGGTGGCGCCTTTAATCACTTACTGAAGTTTCTTTGATGCTTCTCCATATCTCCATAACAGAGTCGTCTACTACAGTTCTGCTGCACAGTATTATAAAAGTTAATTCATTCTATTGCTTGGTCGTTTATTAGGACTTTACAAACACAGTTCTAGGGTCAATAATGCATATCTAAGCTTCACGTAATTCCCTTAGCTTGACTGATTTGCACATTCTTCCACTGCATCCTCCTTCGAAAGACAAACCATATCAACTCAATTACTGTAGTAATGCTAAACATTTTCAGATACCTGAGAATTCCTTCAGCTGTGCATCGTTCACAAGCATGTAGTGTTCAGCTTAACCCAGCAACGATTTACAAAACACATATTGGTAGCTTTATGCCTATGAATTTCTTCACATTCAACAAACTTCTCCTTATAATCTATCTGTTTCTTGTTCAAATATTTTTTATTCACATAAACTATCCAAAGATATATCTCCTTCCAGTTGCTTTTTTCGACTCCAGTGTTTTGTGCCGTCGACAGTACACAGCGAAACAGCTGGGACGGATGTTTATGTTCCAACAGCATACACGTTATCTTGTAGTAGACCCGACCGTACTGCTCAGCCCAGCTTGAGCTATAGCTACCCCAAAAAATAGGCAATGTCGACGGGGCCCCATTCCTGACCGAAGCTGGTTCGAACTTATCAACCCAAGAGGGTCTCGTGCAACCTTGCCACTTTGGCTATCATCCAGCTACGGTGGTAGTAGCATGGTGATGCGGTTTTCGGCGCAGGCAAAAGAAAGGTGAGCGCGTGCGCGTATGGCACGCAAAACGTGCCGGCCCGCGCGCTTATCTATCGCAGCGTAAAACACCTATAAAGCGAAGCGATCTCACTGCTGGCCGGGCTATAGCCCAACGAGCAGCAACCGCGGGCACTGGGCATGGTGTCATCTTGAGCGCGAAACACAGGATCCATCGGCATCATGCGACGGTACAGGCAACGCCACTTGCTCGCGACGATTGTCTGCTGGTATACCGTAGTGCTGATCAGTGTACAGTGCGCCACCTATCCACAATGTGAATCCTCCGGATCTGGTAAGTACGGCAAGAGCAAGAGCGAGTCGTTGGGCTAATCATAGCACTAACTGCAACTACAGATACCGAGTGCTCACCGTACGAGATACTGAAGCCCGACAAGCCATGCTGTGAGCCGACCTGCGAGGACGATTGTTCACATGCGATCTGCCGACGCAACCCGGAATACAGTCAACCGATACCAACCTGTGTCTGCCAACGGGGATTTGTGCGACACGAGAACGTCTGTATTCCGCGGCACATGTGCCCTGGCGCGGAAGGCAGTGATTGTAAGTATTCACGTCGCTCGTTGCATGGATAGATCGTCTTTAACTCGAACCTTTCCTTCCAAACGTTTCATCTAGGCACTGGTCTACGTTTCCATCAGTCCTTCCGTCCTGTGCCTCAGGTGAAACCCTGTGTGACAACGACGACATCACCTCCTCCACCACCGGCAACTCCAACAATAACCTGCGGTAGACACGAACAGCTTAGCCAGTGCCGGCCACTGTGTGTGTCGACGTGTGAGAAGGACTGCAGCAAGGTGGCCGTTCCGGAGATCTGCATACCGGAAACGAGTTGCATTTGTAAACCGGGATATGTGCGCCACGATGGTGCCTGCATCAAGAAGTGTGACTGCCCGAGCCGGCCTCCACCGAAGCCGGTGTCCGTTGAGTACGTCGATTTTGAGGTGATGTCCGCGGGCTCGATGGAATCGGACGAGCTGTACGATTATCGGCCTGTGCCAAAGTTTGAACGCAAAAACGGGAAACAACCAAACGCATTACCGGCGGCGGTTGTTTCAACATGTCCCAAACCGGAGAAGCACACTACACCTAAGCCATCTCGACCGCCGTATAGGGGCCATGATGGTCATGGGACGGTTTACCCTTACATTTATCCTCCGATGTGTCCCTGTAAGTTGCACAGGCCCCTAATTACACCGGCCAAGCTGCCAGACAAGCATTCATACGAAAGCACCGAGGAAGATACGGATATTGTACCGTACGCCGTACCGGCTACGAGCCGTGCGGCAGCTTCCTACCAACAGTTGTCGGATCCGCGAGGGCAGTTGGTGCCACAGAACACGCCATTGGTGGGCCCGGATGTGCACCAGCAGCCACGATTGACTCTACCGCGCAATCGGGGTGGCTGTAATGAAGAGTTGAAGCAGTTGGTCAACGCGCTCGATCGCGCATATCATCATACCCCATCGAATGCTCCTTCATATGACGATTTCCAAAAATCCAAGTTTGCTGCTCTTGCCAAAAAGTCCAAGTTACCGGAGATCAGCGTGATCGGAGTGCAGCCGTCTCGGGGCTCCTTTTCTGAGATAGTTCGGCGTAATTAATGTGTGTAATAAATTATTTAAACTATTTTTAAACATATTTCACACCTGTGCAAAGAGCTGGATAAATTATTCGTGCAAAATTTTCGCATGCTGGTACAAAACCGCCGTTTCAAATTTCTCGATGAAAAGATAAAAAGTTTCGTCGACTGTCGAACGATGGGTCGTAAACACGGGACACGGGTCCCGGTGTTGACGTTTCGTCGGTTTGTTTTGTCCACGTCAAAACGTTTCACGAAATCGGATTTTTGGAATTTCTGTTCAATATTTTGCCTGATTTTGCGCCGGTTTTTCGATAAATCAGTATTACCAGCACGTTCACAATAGCCGCGCAACCATGGACTCGTTATTGGTAAGCATTGCCGCGGCCTGGCCCCTGTCGAACATCGCTGAACCGGTGGCTTTGTTCTGTTGCCTTCTCCAGGAACCTACCCTGTACACCGTTAAAGGAATGTGTATCCTGGACATAACCGGTGAGCGGGTGCTGGCCAAATACTACGACAAAACCATCTTCCCCACGGTCAAGGAGCAGCGGGCGTACGAGAAGAATCTGTCGGAGAAAACGTACCGCCAGGACACGGAGATCATCATGCTGGACGGGTTGACGTGCGTGTGCAAAAGCAACGTGGATCTGTACTTCTACGTGATGGGCAGCACGCAGGAGAATGAGCTGATACTGCTGTCCGTGCTGAACTGCCTTTACGACACCGTAAGCATGATACTGAAGAAGAACGTCGAGAAGCGCAGCCTGATGGAGAACCTGGACATCGTGATGCTAGCGTTTGACGAAATTTGTGACGGCGGGTGAGTTATTCGATTCCGGTTGCCCCTGCGAACCGATTTTTATCTTTTATGTGCCTCCTCATTGCAGCATCATCTTGGATGCGGATCCATCGTCCGTGGTGAAACGCGTGGATCTACGAAACGACGACATTCCGATCGGCGAACAGACAGTTGCCCAGGTAACTAATGCCATTCATGGCTTGTTTTGGTGAACGAGTTGTGAAGCCGAAGCGCACCGCCATATGCACCCGTTTGCATCTGCACTGTGATCGATGAAAGTGATACCTAAACGAGCACCAGACCTGCCGTGAGATTCATTATTATTCTAATGGGCGTGCCTTCTTGCAGGTGTTACAATCGGCCAAAGAACAGCTGAAATGGTCGCTACTCAAGTGAATCTGTTCCATGGTGGTGGTCGGTGTTGTTGATGGGAAATCCCGGGTGACTGGAGGATCGGATGTACTAGTTGCGAGCCACACGGTACGATGTAATCACCTCCTGTGACCGGTAACCGCTGTCATTAGCTAGATAAGTGATGGAATTCCATGTAAATCGATTATCATCATAGTAGCCGGCGATTGCGTTTGCTGGCTGATCCGATTTTCATCGAGTGTTTCGCGAGACTCGTTTCAGTTGCAGATTATTTCCTGAAACTAATCTTAAATATTAAGTATACCAAAACACACATACAAACGGCCCGGTTCACTGATCTGTTATGAAACCTCGTATCTGCGGACTAATCCGAAACGCACGCCATCGTCTCGTGCGTGATCTCAGTACCCCTGCACCAGGTGAGTTAACTACGTTACTACGCGTCGCGAATATGCATCGAATACGCACACTACGATCGTGAGCCGCCGTTAGCGCGAGAAAGAGGATTGTATAAACTTTAAACAATCGATACTTGAGTCAATTACGGCAATTTAAGCGATAGCAATGTAAGAGGTTTGTCAATGTTTTCTTCTCTCCTCATAACTGGTTCATAGGATACGGAATGCATAGTTTTTGGACACGACGGAAGAACGTGATTCCTTTCGTTCTTCCCATAGTCATAGTGAGCAGGAAGCGATGTAGCGAGTAACCATCATCAATACGATAGACGGCGGTCTATTAATCACACGGTTACAACAGGTCAGCTATGAGTGTTAGGACCTTGGGTTGGAGCTGACCAAAGTTCGCGGGGAATTTTCTCTCCACCCGAAAAGAGCACGTACGATGCGGGTTGCGTACTTCAAGTGGCAGTTTCGTTATCAGCAAACTTAAGTAATAATTGGATTAGCGCTACACCCACCATCGATCGTGCTATCAGTGGCACCCGCCAACCGCATTACGGTGTCCCTTGGACACTTTCACCATCATAAACCCGATCGAGTGAGAGAGTGGGGTTCAAAGAGGGGAGGCGGCTGCAGATAATGGAACGTAAACAATAATCTTCCCAAAAAACTCCCCGTTCGATAATTGTCCCTCCTTTTTGTGCGCTCCTGGTGATACCACACGACACGGTGGGGTGCCTCTTCCCGGATGATGATGGACCATCCCAACGTATTGTATGTGTGTGCGTTTGTTTGCTGTCCATGGCGGCCTCATATCGACCTTCTTTTTCTCCATTACTATCACCGATGGAACGGTCCGATCTGTTGGGGCTGATAATGATGCCCCTTGCCGTCGCTTTTTAACGAAGAGTATGCTTGTGTGCTTGGTGCTGCAGCACCAGCTGCGGGGCCCTTCAAGTAGGTTGTCTACGCCGCTGCCACCTCCAACCATTTTGAGTGTGTATAGTAGAAGAGTGTGGCACGGTACCCCATTCGTGGCAGTTGCAATTCGAAAGCGGAACTCATCGGAGGCATCATAACGTGGCTAGGAAAAAGGTGTGCGCAACAAACAACAGAGTGATTGTTCTTTGGAGTTACGATCGAGAACCGTAAGCCAGAGCGTGTGGATATAACTATAGTTCGGTTCGAAAAACAAGTAAATTCGAGATACGAGAGCCAAGAAGGACTAACAACTCATTGGTGACCTCAAAACAGGAAGAAATTGTTAAGATGATCTGAATGTGATAAGTGCACTGGTTTGATAAGTGCATTCGATACGTGCGTGCACACACGGAGCAGGTCGGTCGTATCGAGTTGTTAAGTGAAAACTAACTCTTCAACAAACTCCCCACCTCGTCACGAAGTGTTTCACTTTCGTTATAAGTCGGCGTACAAATACCGTGAAACGATATTCGGAGATCCTTCTTCGGAAATTGTTTAGATCCTTTTAGAAGGTAAGTTATACCCGCACATTAATTTGGGGTAATATTCTATTTAAATTCAGCCACGGGCTGAATCGCCTACTCGATTTCGCATTCGTTTTTCGTGTCCACATTTGTCCTTGAAGAGCAGCATGTGCGCAACACTCATTGAAGCTTCTAGAGAATTGATAAATACCGTAGTACGCCCGCGCCAAGCCTTTCTAATCCTCCGATGCTTCACCGCAACGGCTGCAGCGTGCAGTCACCGTAATTCACCGAATGAGTCGACGAGCCCCCATCTGTCCATCAATCCATCCTGGTTCTGGTTTATGGGTAAAGCTCTTTTTAATCACTGAACGACAGTGCTTCCCCCACCGGCACCGACTTGTGCAAGAATACTTGTTGACCCACACGTGAAAGCCTTTCAGCTTAACAGTTGTACTCAATGTCTTGTCATGTCCCGACATCACCGTATCGGGTAACTAGTTCCTCATTAAATGACGTCAACGGTTGGCATCATCATCACAAAACGCGGATCCTCATAAATGTTCTTCCAGCTGCACGCCTTAGCGGCCTGTTTTAGAGCTCATTTCCGGCAAGTGTTTTCAAGAGCAATCGTTTCCCAGCATGAATGAAACTGTTTGGAGCTTGTCAATGATGAGTCAATGCTGGCCATGTGTGTCCTGGTCGCGGGTCTACGATGGTAGACACGAGTGATGACGATAATGATGATGGAGTGATATAAGGCAAATATTGTTTTGCCTAATGACGATTGCGCTGTATTCGCACGCGGGCTAAAAGTAGACCCGGGGCAGGCGACCAACGGGATCACTAGATTGGCCACTTCAGGACACGGAAAACACCGGTTTTCCAGACATTGTCCCTACCACTTCTTTTCAGCCCTTCATTATCATTCCGGGTATGCGCTTATTGCCTGCCGGCAAACACTTGTTAATGGTCGATAGCGCAATGTTCGTTGTGTTTTGCGTGCTGATAAAGCCCGACCGTCAGCAATCAGCGTAATGAAGTTTCACGCACCCGCGGGATATACCCTACGGGGGCATTATCTCGTGGAGAAAGTACTGTGCTTGTTGATACCATCGTTTGCCAAGCACATTGCACAATTTAGTAGCCATATTATCGTGGGCATTAACATATGTTAGAACATCGGAGCAGGAGTAATATCAACTTAATTGGTGTGTAGTTTTGGTTTACTGATTGCAAGGATTCTAGAATCTTGGTGACCTTACGAAACATCTACATTACATCTTACAATCTTATCTGGAACATTTAAATTGTTGCAGCGATTGTGCTCTGAAATGCCAGAGAGAATGCGTCATCCTTTGTTCGATCTAAATATCATTTGCCCTTGCGCGTGTTCGCGATCACGTGTCCTTCCGGTACGATAGCCGATATCAAGTTTTCGGCATCTTCAAAACTGCATCTCCCCATCGACCGGCACAGAGATATGTTAAGCTGACATGGTCCCAACAACCGTGGTAGCCCGATCGCAACTCAGGAAATGTAAAAATCCCAAGTTCACGTTCCACTGGACACTGGTCATCGGTTTTGTTCGGTCTGCAGACCATAGACCGCCGTGCTGCCACGACCACAGAATCATTTTGGCCAAGATCATCAGACACTGATACGGGAGCGAATGATAACCAATCGGGGCTCCAATCGGCTGCACAGTACACACACTTTGTCTGCGACGTCCTGAGACTGACCAGAAGTTAATTACATTAAAAACTCACAGGTTTCTCTGTCACTCTCGCGTGCATTGCTATTTTTAATAGACACTTTCGGCACGAGTCCGGCCATTCGGTGCTGTGACAGTCAACCGGATCGACGACCGACGACGACATGCTGCTGATCGACTGCTTCCGTCGGCCCTCGCATGAACTGCAGACTCGCAAGAAGCAATCCTCGAAGGAGATCGTCCAGCGATGTCCCTCGATCCGTGATCCGGTGAAGATACTGCTGCTCGGTGCAGGCGAATCGGGCAAAACCACCATCATCAAGCAGATGCGCATTCTGCACGTTCAGAATAGCTACAGCTTCGAGTGAGTATACAACGAAGTACACAGGGTATGTGTCCTTGGTAATCGTGACTAATACATGGGATTCCATTTTTCCCTATGAACAGTGAGCGGTTGGAGAAGCTGGCGGATCTCTACGAGAACATCCACGAGTCGATCTACGAGTTAGTACGTGAAGCGATCCTTCTCGATCTCGAGTTTGATTCGGCCACCAATCAACGATGTGCGGAGTACATCCTAAGACTGGGCCGGCAGCCACCTTGGACGCTCTCGGTGGAGTACGTCCAGTGCGTACGGTTGCTCTGGGCGGATTCGGGCATTAGACGGTGCTACAAACGGGCCAATGAGTTCCAGCTCAACGATAGTGCCAAGTAGTAAGTAGTGTCCTTGTGGATCGTAAAATCCCGATATGCTTACCCTTCCTTGTGTTTTCAGCTTTTTGGATCGTGTAGAAAAGATCTCAATGCCCGGCTACATACCCTCGAACGGGGACATACTGAACTGTCGGAAAACGACGACCGGTATCCAGGAGACGCGTTTCAACGTACGCATGCCGGCGTCGGTCGGTGGAGGCTTCCAGGAGTTTCGAATGTTCGATGTCGGTGGCCAACGGCACCACCGGAGCAAGTGGATGCAGGCCTTCGAGGGTGTGCACGCCGTGCTGTTCCTCATCTCGTGCGGTGGCTTCGATCAAACGTTACGCGAAGATCCGAAGCAGAATCGACTGACCGAAGGTTTCGAGCTGTTCCGTGGTGTGTGGCACAATCGGTTTTTGGCCGAAACCGGCGTGATCGTGTTCCTCAACAAGCAAGACGTTCTCGAGCAGAAGTTGCTGGCGGGAAAATCGATTAGAACGTACTTTCCCGAGTATGACGATTACGTGGCATTCGCTGATAAGGATCAGCTGTACGACGAGCTGGCACGTACGCGATCCTTCATACGCTCGAAGATGGTGGTAAGTGGCTTGGCCGTAGGCCGGCGTAAAGCCAAACAAATCTTAATTGCACAGCTAATGTTTGTTCGCTACATTACGCAGGACATTACAAATGAGCCTCCGCGAAGAACATCGCACCTAATCGGACGGAAACGAAGCTGTTATTTCCACTTTACCATCGCTACCGATACGCAGAATGTGCGAACCGTGTTCAACGATGTGCAAAACATTGTTTTAGCGAAAAATCTCTCCAACATCAGTGTACTGTAACGGCAGCCAGACACGTGGCCGATAGTTGTGCTTCCCGTTGCTCCGTTTATGTGTTTAATGCAAATCTCAGAAATAGCACCACTGCATAGATAGGAATCGTTTAGAATCAGGGAGATACAAATTAACTGAAAGGTCGATGTTTCTGCTAAACGAGTCTACAAGCTACAAGTGGTAATAAATTTATTACAAAGCAATTCTTTTGCATGTGCCGTTACTTAACGTTAACTTAGGGTAATATTTCATGTCATAGAAAACGCGTTTCATGTTCTGGACCACGTTATTATGCAAAAATCTACCGCGGTTAGAAAGTTAATTAACTTAAGTTGCGTATCTTGTTTTGTCGATGATAAAAAAATGATAGAAAAATAAAATATTATTTATTGCACTGTATAACTATCAATTATTGTACATAATTATTAATAAAAATTTTTGTTCGACCAAAAGTATTGCCATCTCATCAGCCGTTTCTTTCGCGCTCATACACAAAACTGCTCGATCTGGAGCTCGTATAGCGCTGTTTCATCGGAAGTCTCGCTCTCTCCTACACTCAGCATAGGAATCGTGGTTTGTAGGGAAGTGGTGTGCGATTTCGAGCGCTTGAGCGCATTCGAGCAGTGCTTAAGGCGTGTGTCAACAACGCGCGTGTAACTACACGAATTGTTTAGGGCAGGTATATTAGAGGCACCTCAGCCGAAACGCGTGCGTATTCGTTCGATCTTGTTGTTGCTTTTCTTGTTGTTCTCTTATGCCGGTAAAATCTGCTGCTGCTGTCCGCAATTATTGAAAATTAATTTCCGGTGAATCTCCGTTTTTCTCGGTGTCAGCAGGTTGTTGGGTGGAAAAGCACGGTTCCAATCCACGGAAAAACGCGCGCGCGGTAAGCCTTCAATTGCTGGTGTGTCCTGGTGCCCGCCAAATGTGTGCAGGGCAAAAAACACGGTCGTGCGGTGGGGGTGCGGGGATTCTGTGACAAAACGTGCGCTTTAGTGACATCAATTTTGGAATGCAAAAACAAAAGTAAATACCGCCGAAGAGTGCGTGCGTGCGTGTGAGTGTGTGCGTGTGCGTGTGCGAGTGCTTTCTCCAAAAAGAGAAACCGTCGTGTCGAGCGGTTGCGGCTGTCCATTTTCTAACATCTTCCTCCTCCTCATTCACGGTCCAGCTTTTCGCATCCGTAGACTACGTGCCGGGGGTGTGGGGGCGGTGGTGGTGGTGATGGTTGCGGCGGCCGTACGCAACCGAAACCCCGTATCCATCCATTTGCACCCATGAGTAAGAACGAGAGCTGCAGCTCAGCGCGAGAGCATGACGCGCCCGGTGATATCATAGCCGGATCAGCACCAACAGCAGAGATGTGGGCCTCCACCGGTCCATGGTCGAAAAACCGTTTGGAACACCGCTATGGGCGAGAAAATCTCCACTAAAATGCATTTTGCAGCGGGACTCGTCTGTGGCATTTTATTGGGCCCCGTGCGAATCTAACGGACACCTCACCGATGCCACGAGCCACGCTCACAGTTATTCCACGTTTTGGAATAAATTAATGATGCCATTGAGGGGGCGAACCCCTTGAGCGTAAAATTAATACGGAAATCAATCCAAGAAGCATGCAGTTGCTGTTGTTGCAGAAAGTGAATTGCTTACCTTTTCGCTTGCCCTCAATCCATATGGATTTATTAGCGATCACGCGATCATGGGCTTTTGCAATATTTTTGCTTTTCCACTTGCGGAAGTTCTAAGTTTACGCAGCGAACGTGCAAACAGCGGGTTTCTCGATGACGATTTTCAAATATCCCAGAATTTATATTCGAATCCAGCCGCCGGCTGCATTCCATATCCCGTCGCGCCCCTCCCCCTTCGATCGTCACATGGGTGGCAGATGGGGTGCAAATTGATTTGGAGGGCTAGATGCGTCTGGCTCAAGAGGGACAGATGGCCAAGGGGGAGGAAGGGGAGGGGTAATGAATCATATCACGCCACAACGTTATCACAACGCACACTCACGCGCTGGTGCGAGAGCGAGGTTGCGCGAGTTGGACGCCTCTCCGCGATTCTCTCACGCACTCGGTTGCTCTCTTTCCGCGGCGAGACTTCCAACACTGGGTGCTGAAATGTTAGCCAGTTGTTTGTTTTTCCTTTACTTGTTTGAAGAAAAGCATTCATTTTATAACAATCTTTAATTAAGTAGAAAATGGTTAAATTATTTTAACATAAAACGATCAAAACAGCATTGACATAAATTAAAATTAGCGATCATACCACGAGACAAACCTTGCTGCGACCATCCTTTTGGAACGCATTGTATTGCGTCTCTCTCTCTCGCTCAACCTCCCTCTCGCGAGCTCTCTCGCGTATCGCTCTCTCTCAGGTGCGCGTACAAACACATGCGTGCACGATGAAGGGGTTGACGCGACACGCATTCATTCACCGATTCTCCGTGGTGTTCGTGGTTCCCAGAAACACGCCCGGCGCCTAAGTTGGTGTTCGTTCATATCGGGGAGCCTTAAAACCGTGAGCCTCGCACGTTGTTTCGCACGTCAATTACCGTCGTCCTGATCGTCGTGGTCGTCGTCGTCGTCGTCGCTGCTGGGTGACACTCCGCCGAATGCTGTCTCGCGCCCAGGTACTATCGCTGCTGCTGTCTTGTGCTGGTGTGACTCTCGTGAAGAACCCCTTCGTCTTCCCTTCGCTGAAAATTCGCGAAAACGAACTCTGCTGTTCCCGTGCTGTTCCAGAGCCGCAGGCGGTGTTCCAGCCAATTGTGCCTGCGTGTGTGTGTGTGTGTGTGTGCTGTTAGTGTGACATAACCATAAGATAATCGACCGATTGGCCCCCGTTGCTGTACCCTCGGCTTTTTGTGCCAGGATCCCCGACCAGAGGCTGTGTGCAAGCTTGTGTGTGTGCGTGTCAGTGTCCTGCCAAGTGTCTTCTACTTCCCGTTTTACCCTCTTCAATCCTTGCGAAAAGCGTTCGTCTGCCGGCTCCTCTTGCTGCACGTCGTCTTCCCTTTTTCATCCTTTCTCCTTCTTCGCCTTTCCACGATCTGAAAAGTTCATTCAGCTTCCGGTTGGTCCCCAATTCACCGGAACCACATCTTCCAGCTTCCTTCTTTCTGTCTTTCCCCCTGATATGGATCGATATCCCCGTGGGCCACGCTGCTGCTGTGCTAAGAAGCGATGCTGGACGCCAATGGGTGGAAGCATTGCAACTGAACTGGAACTAATATGATGAAACGCAGCAAGCCATACCGGCGGCCGGCGGAGGTCCACCCATTGAGGAGCAGTATCCGTTTGTGGAGGATCTCGCTCCCATTAGTGTGGACCACGACCACGGGGGGGATGTGCTTGCGAAAATCGATCCCCGATCCGTTATCCGCCGGTATCGCCGCCATTTGCCATAACCACTATGTTTTCTCTTCTTCAATTTCCCCGAATTCCCGGTGTCAGGATACGACGAAAAGTGATTCCCTTAGCAGGTGCTCCTTCTGCTGGTTTTCTGTCGGAAGTGGACAAGGGTGTTTGCCCGTCGTCGCGTGAGTTGTGATTCGCGTGCTCTGTGCGTATCTAGTGCGTGTGTGTGTTGTGTCTGCTGCAACTGCGTGGTTGAGTGGCTGGCAAAGAGCCCGGATCACGCCAGAGTGTTCCGACCGATCTTCCGATCTGCTGCTGCTGCACCTGGTACAAGTACTTACCCTACAATAACTCCACTAGTCCAAGGCTACCAACATCAACGAGTGCCGGTTTCCGGGTTAAGCTGTCAAGATGAATGTCGAAATAACGCCCAACTACTCGTACATCTTCGATTTCGAGAATGAGTTCATCCACCAGGACACCCGCGTCTGGATGGTGAAGAACTGGACGTACGTGTTCTACTACTGTGGCATCTACATGGCGGTAATCTTCGGTGGCCAATGGTACATGCAAAACAGACCAAGGTAAGTCTCTGGATACTTTCGCTGCGTTCTAAGTTTTATGTGTCTAGGCCTCGAATTGGTATAAGCCGTCCATAAATGATGATTCCGTCGTATATTCATGTCATCGATCATTAGTGAGGCAAATTGCTAATCATGGGATCGCGAGTTGCCATACTGGTCGGCATTTTGGCCGATGATTGCTTGATTACGGCAATTTCTCGATCATCCATCACGTCACTGTTCTTGAAGGTATTCCACGGGTTCTTGGACATTAGTATTCAACTCTCTAACACGCACACACATCACACTCAGCCAGCATGGAGACGACGATCGTCTGTTCTTCCGTCAGACACTTCGTCAGACAGACAAACGGGATATTCCCCGTCTTTCTGACTAGTTGCCCGTTCGATCGTAAATAAAGACGACTGACACGTGCCAACGAGATGGAGTGTGTCGGCTTCCCGGTCTTTTCACACTCCAGGCACGTCCTTCTCCGGGAGTTCCACGGGGGAAAGTCCTTACGAAAAGCGATAGGTATGATCCATCCACATCTATCAAAGAACCACCAGCAGACCGTAGCTCAAACGACGGCGCCACCGGCCATGACTTAATGCGTTCTGCAGTAGTTGAAATTAGCAAATTCACAACTTCCGAGATGGCCAGAACGCTTCCGTATCTCGACGTCTTCTCGTGTATTGCGAAGGCATCGCACAGCACGCGAACCACAAGACGATTGTTGAAACATTTTAGGCGTTAATTTGAGGAGTGTTCTTGACCTCGATAAAGAGCCATGCAATATGGTGGCCTGTGGCACGGAGCAGCCTTCTTTTTTGTCCGTATTCAGTTCCTTAATCGCCCGATCGATTGCGGTACAGTAAGCTTTTAACACTCGCCACTTGACGCTGGCGCGGGTTCTTAACAGTCACTACAGACACGATCCATTGCGATAGCGAGTGCTGCTTCACCTTGATGTTTGGAGCGATTGCAGATGGAAGCAAAAACGCAACAACAATCGAGCATCGAGTCTTTGTCTGTGCCTGTTAGAGCGCGTAATTTTGTGCATGATCATCGGCCACGATCATCATCCACCATCATTAAGGTGCTGCTCGGTGATGTGATGAGCCAAGGAATTGTGTCTTTTTGTCACGCATCAAATTGTTGGCTTGGTTGAAAATGGCAAGACGTCTAGCTCACGTTCCAATGTCCAATCCTGACCGCACACGGTGTGCTTGTTTGTTATTGCTGCTGCTGTTGCTGCTGCTGCTGCTGCTAGAGTCGCTAGTCGCCAACAGAATGATGCAGGCCACAATACGCTGGTTTTAATGTGTTGTGACGCTTTCCTCCCAATTGTTTCATCGCAGGCAGGGGTTTGTCTGCCTGTCGGTGTGCGTGTGTTGGTACGCACATGCCACTTACGCGACGATGGCGATGTTTGCGGAACACGATCATCATCATCATCATCATCAACAGCAGCAGCAGCATGGGTGTTGTCATGCTGTTTTTTGCATTTTTTTTCGTGGTTGTGGTCGTCATCGTGTGGTGGTTTGTTTCCTCGACAGCGAATGCCGCGAAATGGGTAGATCAACAGAAACCGTTCCCCCGAATTGACGTCAGCATAAGGTGATCCACGCACGGGAGGGGGGAGACCAGCAGCCCCCGTCAATGTCGCTAGACTGATCTCCTGGTAGTCTCCTGGGGCCGGAAGTTTCATCTGGCTACCCTGAGTGCCGTTCATTGATCTTTGGCAGCGTTAGGTTTATGCCCTTGAAATCTTTTCGCTCGTCGTGGTGCTCGCAAATCCGTTTCCGAGTGCCAATTATCATGGCATGGGATTGGAGGGGGGGGGGGGGACCACATGTGTGGCCAAAAAAGATATCCAAAAACCAATGCGAGAGAGCGTCGGCAAACAATGGTGTTTGCCCAGCTGAGGAGATATAGATGCTGAGGCAATGTGCCGATAAATAGCTCGAGAACGCGACATGAAATTGACACAGGTGCGCGTGTGCGGTGTGACTGATCATCATGTGACGAGATCCGGAACCAATTCTATTATCCATCACGGAATGTGAAGCGATTCGAATTCGTTCGGCGCGAATACTGGCAGCTGTTATCACAAAAAGGGGAAGTTTCCGCAAATCAGTTACGCCACTTTCGGGCTCTTTCACTCATTCGCCAAACCATGATCCGGTGTTCAGCACAAGTACCAAAGTACCTCTGCTGGCCGTCTGTTATGCCCTACCCTAATCTCGTGTAACTCATCATCGCGTTACGCACACATAGGCGTCCAAACGTTTGCCGCCAGTTTCCATCCTCGGGGAACATTACTAAGCCGCTCCGCATGTCGCTGTTGGTGGAGGAAAGAGACGGAGAAGGAGGAAGTTGCTAATCACGAATTATATATGACACACGATGACAGCATGGTTGGTCGCGCGAAATCGTCGACTCCGGCGGTTGGCACATGGTGCACGGTGTGAGCACGTTTATTGGAGAGAAAAAGGGTATGGGTAAAAGAATGGGGCGCGATGCGGCTGATAGGGGGACAGTGCTTATCAGAGCGTTTGGCCAGCTATCGTTGCTGAGTGAACCGGTCTTCAATGTTGCCCGGGGATGGACTCGGTACATGAAGGAAGTCGATAAAAGGTACACGCTTCGCGTTGAAGGAAATTGAATATCGTTTGCACCGGAAAAGCTGGGATGAGCGCCGTTTTCTATGTATACTAGTTAGGATGTGAGATGTCAGACACAAATAAATACTCCATCATGATCCGATGTTCTTTGTATGCTCATGATTGGTTCGATAGACACCATTCTATGGCTTTACGCCACGGATTACGATCTCATATCTTCAATCAATGCTAATCCTTCTTAATGTAAACGTGTACAGTGTATCGACGCATTACTAGAGTATTAACTATCCCTTGTCAGTTATCATTAGTTTTTAGATAATCCTGGACATCCAAGATCTGCAATATATGATACTTTAACTTCTTGTAGTAACTTCAAACATAGCACACCTATCCTGCATACATACCATGGCACATAGCAAGCTGTGACTGTTATGTGAACATTCTTGCGTAGTCGGGCTCAGGTAAACGTACGTCTATGATTTCGGTAGGTTTTTTTAAGTTATTTAACCGATTTTAACACCCTTGTGAAAAAAATGAATTGAAGTGATTTCATGAAGATTTCGCGAATTCTTTCCCAAGTCGTCCCTATAGTAAGGGTTTGTTTTTAACGGTTGGAATAGCGTTTTTCTCAGTTGCACGTTTTCTCCTTTCATTTACCGGTAGTGAATGGTAACTAGCTAGCTATTGTGTGGTTCGTCAAGTAGTGAGAACAATGATTAATAACAAATGGTGGAATATGCATAAAAGTATCATTTTGTTTCGAAAAAAATATTGCGAAACTTGCTTAACGAAGCAACTACAAGTACTATGCAGCCTGAAATTTAGATTGACAAACAGTTAGAATTTGTTTTCTTGTTGTGTTTTTCGGCAAAAAAAGAAGCAAATTAAATACCGAAAGCCAGAGATATAGATAAGAGCTCTATTTTGAATCTCTGTCACTGCACCGGGTGTCTATCCATTCTAGCTAAATTATGCAACAAACAGAAGACCACCTATCTTACTTTGCACGTGCCTATTTGTAGGATCGTTCCAGTGACAGACCACCGAGGTGAGCGAAAGAATTTCTTCCCTTTCCGCGTTTCCCTAGACCGGAGTGGTCGCCTAAAACGCCGGTAGCCTGAATTCCGTTACGGTTCCTTTTGCTGGTTGCATAATTGAATCATCCAGAGCTGTATGTATGTATGTCCCCTTGTCTTTCGGTCTCGGTTAATAAAGCCATCGGCATACCAGGGACGACTACACCGCTGCCGTTGCCGCGCTACCATTGGCGTAGGTTGCTGCTGTTTTTGCTTCGCCAATGTCAATGGTGGACGGGGTTTAGCGGAAAGTCACCTCTCCCTCCAGCAGTCTCCGTCTAATCGTGGTACCCTGTTCCGGAGATTCGCTCGATGAGATGATTGTCACCATCGTGCTCGCCGGTCTTCGTGGTCGTCGTGTGTTTTTGCCGGTGGATTATGTGGTCGTTTGTCGGATGGTGCTGCTCACCGTTTTGTTTGATGTTGCTGCTGCTGCTGTTGTTGTTGTTGTTGCTGACCGCACAATGTGTGACGCGCACATGCCGACGGAATGCTGGATTATGAATGTCTCCAGGCTCCGTCGAGCATAGATGATGCCGAGCGACAGACAGAGACTGAGAAAGAGACAGCGACAGAGACAGAGACAGAGAGAGAGAGAGAGAGATAAAGCGAGTAAGAGGAGGCTGCGCCGATTACACTCGTTCTGATGTGCAGGACTGATAATTTGTGATTTCATTGAGGTTGGGCAAAATTAAAGCTGCTGCTGCTGCCATCCAGCGGACACCGATTGGGATGATGATTTAATGTGACAAGTTGCCCGTTGGGATAACGCGAGCATATTAGCATATGTTTGTTCGTCCAATTAAGTGGACAGTGAATGATGGTGCCCGTGGATCAGGCTGTCCCATTGTTTGCGGTACAATTTTGTGTGTCTTTAAGGCGTTTAGCTAAGCTCGAAGGGCAGACAAAGCCACACCGAGCTATGGTTAAAGGTAGCTGCTCCTTCATAATGGTCCATCGGCAGCAGCAGCTTGCCGTTCTGTTGAATATCGTGACCATCGTGTGTTAGTTTGGCGCATTGGTTTACATTATTCACGAGACCATCTTTTTCTTTCAGGGGGAAACTCTGAACAAAGCCTCTGATCCTTAAATTACACACTCGAGTGCCTCTAGTGTGCGTGTGTGTGCCATCTTTGTCGAATCGGAAGTGGCGTTATAGTTTCTTTTGGTAGGTCGAAGGATAAGCAGCAAGTTTTGCTAAGATTGTGGCTCTTTATATAGTTCACGTGTCTAGCCAACGAATGGGGAACTGACAGCGAGAACACAACGATGGTTTTCACACCTGAGCGACGAATGACCTGCGGGTAAATTAGTGTGGCATGATTGACACATTTCATGGCATGCCAGATCGCTAGCCGCGATGTCTAGTGGTGCGCGCGATTCATTGATTAATTGGCGAAGCAAATGCAATCGCGCCTGAAAGCTTGCGACATGCTCCCTTTGAAGCTCTTATGAAAGCGAGGACATGAAAGTCCACTTGAAATATTTTTTTTTTAACTTGAACTCCTCCAGCAGCAGATTAACTGATTTCGTATCTAATGGAGCGTGCCTGGAGTAGCTGGAGAATTTTCATCGATTTGTGCCCTTCTAAGCGATCTCCTCCCTTTCATGTTATTTTTTTTGTGTGGAACTCAGATTGTATGTTCGCGCTTGAAAATGTAGTACACGCTGGCGACAGTTAGCCGGCCGCCAGCCCCAAACACCACTGCCGGGTGGTTTGTATGTGGTGTGGAAAGACAGCGGTAAATAAGGTGGGGGGGACGAGGTGGAAAAAGCTGTTGATTTGGCCATTTGCATTGGCCGTCCCGTCTCCACCCCACGAAGCGGAAACCCTTGAGTCAGCGCGACGTTACGCGGAAGCATTGATCGCGTGACTTGAGGCCGTTCTTCCACCAAAAACGCTCTCCACGCCATAGTTTACCACGAGTTTATCGATTTGTGAACGAGTGGTGAGAAGAAGAAGAGGGGGGGGGGGGGGGGAGCGGGATTAGCAATCAGTGGCAGTTCACTCCGGAGCCGAAGTTAAAGTTAAAAATATCCTTCAACAATGCAAAGTTTACATGCTCAGTGGTTTTGTGTACGTTATGCTGTTGTTAGAACACTTCAGCACCCTGGGGGGGCAACGAAAGCGACACGAAATCGATGATAGATATACATTGGCATAATAATCTTTCCTCCTGCCGGTGAGGTGGTGATTGTCAAAGCATACCGAGTACGCGGACAATCGTGTCACGTGTGTTATTTAGTTTTTATGCCCACTCCTTTTCCGGGGCTGCTCAGGGTCCACGAATTTCCCCTTTGCAACTAAACCATTAGCGGTGGCGATGATCGCCCCAGCCGATGGTTGGTGGAGTGATGGGTTCTAATGGGGCATATGGGGAGGGCGAGGGCCTTCCGGACTGCGTGTGTGCCTGCAACTCTGTGGATACCATTGCTGCACCGTTGTGTGGTGCGTTGGTAAAGGTCAAGATAATATGATTCGTCGTCGGTCGGTCGGTCGGTTGCAACGAATCCAATCTCTGCTAGTGCACAACATGCAGCTCCGGTGAGGTGCGCTGCTCTACGATGTACGCTTTCAAGTATGCGCACAAATATTGACCAGGAGGAAGGACAAGCAACGGGCAGAAGCGTGGCTCTTATCGTGCTGTGCTATCGCCAGGAATTCAACTTCAGTGCGCGCTCATTTGCGCTCATGTTTAACTCATGCTGTTGTTGTTGGTGGCAGTAAATGATTTACATCGAACGTCCTTCAGGGGCACACCTTATCATAGGCTGCTAGGGCCCGTGTATTGAAGGTTTTTTTTTTAAATTTTTTTTTTAAATCTCTCAAAACTGATGATCTAGTTGGTTGGGTATTGTACCGCTGGAATCACGTTTTCTTCGAAAAAAAAAAAACAGAACTGGGGAACCCTGGCATTCTTTTGGAGAATATTGACCCCCGCGCCCAAAAGGAAACATCACGATATCGTGCACCCTTTTCGCCCTACAGGTGGTCCGCAGCGCACCGAAGCCCGGGGCCCCAGGGACAGGTTCATTAGAAATTCAAAACCCAAAGGTAGATTTAACGATTTTACAACGAGCCACGCGGTCGCCTAGCAACGGGATTGGTATTGGTTGTTGTAATCGGAGAATACTCCTTCGAGGTCTAGACGATTTTTGGGTCGGGGGACCGAATCCGTTTTCGAAAACGTTCTAATTGTTGCTAATTCACGAACACAATCAACGTGTGTGTGTGTGTGTGTTTGCGCGGGCGCGCGCGCATGCAGCTGCTCGGTGCTGTCAAGAGTGTGTGACATTTCGGGCGGTTTTTAGGTCCGGTTGATCATCGAACCACCCCGAACCGAAAGAGGAACTGATGACGTCAAGGTGAACTCTATCGTACAGTGAAGGAACTGGTTTGGGACTGGCCTCCTCTGGTCTGGGCACTCCTGTATTGTTTTGCAGGGTGATCCGGTTGTGTGTAGTAGCTTTCACTGCCGGGCACATCATTCGAGAAGATGTCCTCTTCATTCACAAGGTTGCATACTCAACGATTTTCGATTCGATTCCATTCGAAATCAGATTCACGCTCGATAGAAGCAATGTTGCTGCGGGGTTTCGTGGAATCAAAAAAAAAAAAAACGGCGAACAAACCAATCCATCACGCTATGCTACGTAAACCAACGCCGTTTCAACGCCAAATGCATGCGTGATGAATTCATTGGCGAACGACGAACGACAGGCAGGCAGTCGATTCGTAGTCTCATGCGAAAGAGTCTCACAACAACAAATCCATTCCAAAAACACTATCTACCTTTCCTTCTCGCGGTGTAGGCATAGCATTGTCTGTGGCCCTGCGAACGAAGCATAGTGTTCCACCATTGATTCCACCAACGGGCGGAAAGTAGTGTGGTCGTCCTCTAGGTATCGAGGGCACAAACAACAACCGCGCGCGCCTATCCTCGCCTCGAGTGTCATAACATGCCGGGGATTCGCGTTGGCGCGATGGTGTAGTCGTAAAAAAATAGTTAATTATTACACATCGCTAGGTTTCGGATTGTGTGCGCGGAGCCTCGAAGGCGAGATACGTTCAGGGGCATAAGACACGGACAGGCGATCGGCCGGGGAGGGGGGGCTAGCTTCTATCATAAAATGACATAAGGCCAATCGGACGATAAAGTTGAGGGATCATAGGGCCCAGGGCATTTGAAGATGGATTTGGAGAGGGTAAAAGGATTTCTATTGTTTCTTGGGTTGCTTGGGTGTTTTTTTGTTGTTTAGGTTTTCGGCACCGTGAACCAACAAGATCCATCATCGTTGATGTCCTTTTCGTCCGGTACAGTATGTCTGTCCTGCGGGCGTGTGTGAGTGTATTTGTGTTTGTCGCGTCATACTAAGCTACTCACCTAACTTCCCTCCCCTTAATATTGATCGGAGTTTGTTTTGCGCCAAAAACAATATGCTCCACTGCTGCTACTGCTACTGCTACTGCCTGTGCTGGTCGCTTTTTTGTTTGGTGCGATTGATCAATCGGTCTTTATGCTGAAATGGAAAACGCGGCTTACGTTACCCGCTAGCGGCAGGCGGGGATTAGTGGCCAGAAATTTCAAAAGAAAAAAAAAAACAAGCGCCGACGGAGAAGCTGTAGAGCCGTCGCCGAGCAAGCTTTATATTTGCTTCATTTGGCGCGTTTTGCCACGTTCTTTGCACATCCACCATGCGGTAAGAGCTTTCCCGTTGTTAGTTTGCCCAACAGCAGCAGCAGAAGCGGCAGCATATAACGATCCATCAAAAAGGCAGGCTTCCCGCTCAATTGATCACCTTCATGCATGTGTCCTCCTGCACCACGCCATGTGCTGGTGATGATGCCATGGATGGATATCGGATGGATTTTTTTCAGTCTCTCTCCCAATCGGCTTAATATCCATCTCTCTTCGTAGCTTTATTTACTTGGCTTTGGGTGCCAGCAGAGGACCGCCCCGTTAGTCTGCGTTCCGTTGTTTGATCCTCGCCGGTAGCGGGTGCCGGGTGTGGGGAGGGGTTTAGGTCATCAAATGGCACCAGGGGGTTTTGTTTCATTTTAATGATCAGGCAAAACGGTTCCATTTGGCGAACGGTTTTGCGTCATTTGATAAATAAGTGCGACGAGGCAAGGCCCCGGCCGCATCACGCACGCATCACCACCAACGCCAACGCCCATCGATTTATGAGTTGTTTATGCTCCCGGAGGATGGTCCAGAGCGGGGGGGGGGGGGGGGGGGGGGGGGGGCGACTATTCGGAAGGGTCGTTAGGTCGAACGTCATCGACGTTCCGAGGATCGCGGACGTAGTTCGCGCGTCGTACCATTTGTATCGCTTGAAAAAAACAATGGCACACTTGAATCGAGGCATAAAATAGGGGACAATCTATAGTACTCGGTGTCAGTTATGACTTCGTTTGTCGTTTCTATGCAAACTGTTGGTAAAACAGATCTTTGTGAATGTCTTTGTTTTTTTGACGTTTAATTGCTACTTTTTCGCAGCATTTCAGTTTGTAAGCAGAACTTAATTACATATGAGGCATTAAAACTGAAGTGCCTTCGAAGAGTTCCTTATCCTTCCTGATCGTCCTCGAAGTCTCTGGTGTACCCATTTCAGAGTCAATGTCGATACCTTCACTGCACTTTAATCTGGACCTACTCCTACGCTCTCTCGTCCTTCTGGTGTCATAAATTCGACATCATCTGGAATGCAACCAGCCCAAATTTGGCTTCCTGTGTTTCGATGTTGTAGTCGATTTGCGTGCCACCCGAAGACGCGCATTCCCACGACGTGCGATGCGTCCGCGTAATGTCGAAGTCAAGGACGTACCGATGGACGCGTCAAACCCTCAAAAGTACCACCTCCCACTGGAGCAGCCAAGCCAAGCCGTCAGCGGAGTCACGGGGACAAGGTTTCACGCGTCGTAATGCATGTACGGCCAATGGTTTTGACACCGTTACGCCGCTTGGTTTGTCAAACAGAAAGTTTTCCAATTTTCGATTACATTCACTCTTTGTTGGCGGCGAGCCCCGGTTTTCGGAAGATACGAAAGGGGAGAGGGAGGGAGGAGTAGGCGAAGAAGACAAGGGATCCATTCGATCGCCGTACGATTGCCGGTCCATGTGCGCGTACGTGTGTGGCGACGACGGCGGTGGTGGTGGCCTGAAAAGTTGGCGCTGTATTACAGCGTAACGCATAACGTAAGGTAACAGCACTGCTACACCATTCACATCACAGTAAGCGGCGAAGAGTGTATACTCGCGAAATGGTAATGGTTCATGCCGAATCGCGAAGTAGTATTTTCGAGTGTCCATCTCGTGGCCTTGGATTACGCTACTCATGGGACCGGGAGGGGGAAAGGAGTGGGTTGCGGATGTAATGATGCTCCACACACAAACACCACACTACTTTTTGCTCAAAACTTGTGGGCTTCGTGAGCGTTCGACGCGCATGGTGGTGGTGGACTGCTGCTGGGATGATGGTTACTTGCCTGAAATGCGCAAAAGCGCGTTACCCAACACCACCACCCAACGGACACACTGTGATGATGGTGGTCCAGCTGTGTGGAGAGTGGCGAATCTTATAAATAAACAAAATGATCCCACTTTTCAGAGGCGAAGGAAAGGACAGGCGAACTCTGAGAAAGATGATTTTTATTTATTTTTTTCCATTTTTGTTCCCATCTCGTAGTCTACGCTCCAGTCTACCAAGATGTTGCTTGCCATGTTTTGTGTGCGTGTGTGTGTGTGTGCTGTCGCTCAAAAGACAACTTTCACTTGCCTCAAGCTTTTCGGAGCAGTCACCACCACCACCACCCCAACCGTCACCACCAATGTGGCCAAAATGTAGATCATCGACCGCGCGAACAGGTCGAACTTTGCCGAAGCGACCATTAGGTAATCGAATCTCTTCGAGCTTCGCAGTAACGGCGGGGCGGGCGTGTGCGGTGCGGTGCGGTGCGAGGGAGGCTCGCAAATTGCTGCCGATGGAAATTAGAAAACTTTTGAAGGGGCCACCAGGCATACATCGGGATAGCATTTCGTCGTTTGCGTATTCGTGCGCTCGTGCTTAGCCAGCCGCCGCATGCTATTATCTAACCTCTACTACTGCCCGAAGGGAGGGGGAAAGGGGGAGAACCGCGCGTCCATTATGCGATGGATGGAAGAATGCCTGGGGGCGGAGTTGAGGCCTGGTTTGGTTTGGAATACTACAAAATGCCAAACACAAATCGATTGTCGGCACCCCAAATCGCAGCGGAAATATGGAACTAAGCGTTTTAATAAAGCGTTATCGTTTGACACAGCAGGCAGATCACCGGATAATCGGGTCGGGTATCTGCCGCGTTGTGGTGGTGGTGATCACGATGACAATCCTGGGAGTGGAAGCACCCCTCCCGGAGCGAAATATGTTGCTGAGCGCAGCAGTTATGCGTATGACATAACAGGCAAATGTCACACATTTTTTCTTCTTTTTATCAGTCGATCGAATCGGAGACGATGACGACGACGACGACGACGATGATCTGTTTGTTTACCGTGTGCTCCTTTCCCTATTTCACTCTTTCTCTGGTTCGTTTGCTGAAATCGTTTCGTTTGTTTATGCCGCCATGTTGGACGTGGCACACTTCCTTCGGCGGTACCTGCGATGCGTCCTGTGTCTACTACGATGAAAGCTGGCATTCCTGTTTACGATCGGTCAACTCAATCGGGCATAAACAGGCAATGCCTTCGCCTGCTGCTGCTGCTGCTGCGATGCTGCGATGCTGCGACCTCTCGTCCTGTATACGTCGCCGCAAGGAGAGGGAAACCTATATGTTATCGATGCACCCACTTTTCTAAGGCAAAGCATATACCGCTTCGCCATACTGACGCAACCAGCGCATACGGTGCGGGGGTCCCTTCCAGTGTAAGCGGATACAACCACAAGCGCACACAGCCGCGGCAGTATACCGGGCAATCGCAGCAGCGGTGCAAAAGTAGGGAGTGAACGAGTTGGTGTGGCGCACGATGCTTTCGACTTCTTCGCGGCGACCACGATCGGTGTCAAACATTTCGTAACACACCAACAGCGCGCGCAACCGTCGCCACCACTGTGGTGCGTCTGTTGGTCCATCGCCTTCGTCCCTCTGATGCTCCCTCTGGTGGCGGAGCAATTCGAAAATTGTTGCAAATTGGCGCGCGCGCGCTCGCGCTGAACACTGCAACTCTGACTCTGATCGCGCAGGTCAATAGGCAATGCTGCAACAAAGTGAACTCAAATTGTATGCTTGCGCACTGCACCGGTTCTAGAAAAGCTCCGCAACCCGAGCGGTGCGTGTGCGTACGAGTGAAATGGCCAGTCGTGGTGTCGTAAGAACGTTAGTTCTCACAACCTGATCCTCGAATCTGGACTAGAGTTAAGCAATGGCTAGGATTCCCATGCGCGCGTTAACCACAGAGCCGTGCGCAGTGCTTATGAAACTCTCACTTTCCATTACTGTTCACTAGATAAGCCAACGCGTATCCTTCTCGGCCGATATCTGCGTTATCTGTACGTCAATAAACCATTACCACCGCATAACGGGCCTTACGAGGTGCGTTATTGACGTTATTATTGGCCCTAGTAGTCGACTGCTACTAGGATCACGGTTAGCTGCGTCGCGATATATCCACGACGAAACTATTACGCGAGTATGACCGGGGCACCTGTTGGCATCTGCCTGTTGCCTCTGGGGGCAGAGCAGAGGTATACGATATGAAATGCGAAGCGAAATGATGTGATAACGATTAAGGGGAGCGCTCATACTACCAGAGCTTTATTGGTGGGGGGCCACTAATCGATGGCTAGTGGGACGCGACGTTGTATCGTCTTTCCGTGTGTCTCGTGCTGATAATGCGCATCGTTAACGAAAGACTGAAGGGGAATGGGCCTTTTTTCTTGATGAGGTTATTCCACGGTCGAAGCCCACGACGAGACGGCTACGATCGCATTACGCACCGAACACCCAATGCTTAACGATGTCGTTGTTGCTTTTCGCTCAAACCTCCTCGCTTCGTCTGCCACTTGCGTTATCTAAGAGGTTGATCTTTCGCTGGAGGGAAAGACAATCGGAATCCACTGTCTCTGCGTGTGTGTGTGTGTGTGTGTTTGTGGCGTCGTTCGCTATTTGTCGAAGGTGCATCTGTGGTCGACCAAACCTTGATCAGCGTGTAATGCGTTGGTAATCAATTAGTCAGCGTTTTGGCTTCGGTTTTCGATCCAATACGATCCTGCCTCCCCCGGCCACGCTTACCCCTTCGAACCAGCAAAAAATGCTGACCCGGATTGTCACCATGGCACGAGATCAAATGTCAATCGAATGAAAAGTGGAACAAATGGGGCGCATCCGCACCACCATTATCCGATCGTTACACTGTCCCCGTCAGGTTAGCGATCGCTAATTAATCGATTCCATTTTGATGCCTGTGTGTGTGTGTGAGTGTTGAGGATGTGGGTGTTGCGGGTAAGGGGAAGGCCACTTGAGGTGGTTGAAAATTTGTAATCATCCATATTAATTACAAAATGGTCGGTGGTACCTCTTCGCATTAGCATGCAAAATGTTAATGGCGTCGTCTGTCGTGCTGCCAGCGATTCCATTGCCCTCAGCCGTCGTGTCATCGTCGATCAATCACACCGAACTAGTGCTAGTAGCGAGGAGTTTTGTGTTGCTTGCATGAGTTGCCAAATTCTGGTCTAGCCTCCTCCGGGGTAGGAGAAGGCGTCTAGTTCCAGTGGCCATTAGGTTAGAACTAAAGTACTGGTGCCGGTGATGGCGCCAAACTGAGCGAACGACAGTTTGCATGTAAAAGCGTTACGGCTTCTTGACCCCTTCAACTTCTGTCGCGTCCGTCAGGTGAATGAACTACGAAGGGGGTAAAGTAGAGCACGGACAGAGGTGTGTGTGTTCATGTAATTGGATTCGTGTGAGCCAGTGCCAGAGAAAAGGAAGTGTGCCTGTCCCTGGCGGATTTGTCCTTTGCCCGACTTTTTAATGCTATTTTTCTGTTTGACACTGGTCACGGTCTACCCCTTCCCACTGGGTGGGAGTGGGTTTTGGATGTTGCGCTAATGGCAAAGGTATATACCATGAGAGATTGCAACCTTCGTCGCACTTAGATTTTTTTCCAGAAACATTAACACGAAAATTTGCGCACTTTTATTTTTTTAATAACTCGTGCATTAGTGCGATTATTAAAATTCGACTTGCCCGTCCTTATATATGCTAAAAACAAAACTAACAAGAAATTAACAGGAAATACATTTACGGAGCGTTCTAACAGCGATAACACTGCTCAGTGCTAAAAGCGTCCGCCATTACGAGTTATCACCCGCTCTACCGTGTTTTTAGTTACTTAGTTTCCAAAACTCATTAAGACGGTCCGAGAGAAGAAGAAAGCGGAAAAAATGCAATCAGTGCGTGCGACCTTCTGGCACTTTACAAAATTTAATTAAAACAATTTTTCTCCGTCCGTCTTGACTTGTTTGTCCACCGGAGAAGGGTATTTTGTGAGGCATACCAACGTCACGCCAAGTAAAGTCGAGTTTCGCTCAAATCGAAGGATCCAACTCTAGGCTCGGTTATACAATCCGCCTTACGGCGGGGTGCGGTGCTTCTGAATCCTCCGTACATTGCGATTCATCGCCGTGAATGCCAGGAAAATAGGTGAAGTCGTCTAATCGGCTCCTCCCTGTGGCGGGTGGCGCAGGTGATTGTCTGGGAATGTTCGTCATTCTAGGGCCCGGCAGTCTAGGGCAAAAAAAAAAAAAAAAAAAGAACCGGTAAACCCGGTGTTCCGGTGACAAGTCGTTCGGCGAAAATCGTTTGCTCTCGCCAAAAGGACTGAAAGTTGAGAAGGAGAGTAAATTGAAAAGAGAGTGTCTATGTGTGTGTGAGAGAAAGAGAGTTTGGTGAAGGGCGAAACTGGAATTTCGGCGTGAAGCATGTGGGATTCGAGCTTCGAAACTTCAAACCCGGCGGCGAAGACACACATGGCCGCCGCCATGCCGGGTTGCGCGCGCATTTTTCCATTTCTATCGATTCGGCCCCCGACCGACCGGGACCACGGAGACAAGCCTTAAACCTTCCTGCAAATATTTCTTCTTTTTCCCCGACCATGAGAGCGGTAGGGATCTTCTCTTTATGGCTGTCGATGCTCGCGGAAAGCAACCGCGAACAGCGTTCTCTATAGCGCTCTTTGGGGGAGGTTCTTTCTATTGTTTCACTTTTGGTTTGGGGGGATGGGTGCTTTGGGTTAAAAGGAGGCTGGTAACCATACCCACATAAATGAAATTTTCAATCCGTCACTCACACAGGCGAGCCCAGTCGAAGGCCCGCCGGAACGCGTGGATGATCCGAGTAGTTTGACTGGTGGTCCGTGCGTGTGGCGGCGACGATTCCCAACCGTTGACCGATATCCGGTTTTGTTGTTGTTGTTATTTTCCCGTTTGTTGGATCATTGGAAGTATGTCGTTTTTACATAACGGCCTTCTTCGCTCACCTTCCCTCCCCCCGGTGATATGAATGTCGCGCGTCGCGTCACACAAGACGTGGCTTTCTCTTTCACGCCTCAGCCTCGATCCGTCGGCGGAACCTTTGCTGGGCTGCGGCTAGAGCTTGGCAGGGTTCCAAAGAGCTTCGGTTCCGAGTCCGCGTTGAATGGTTGTCGCTCGCTGGTGCGCTCCATGGAATCCGGGAAAGAGAGCTCTCATTTAACCTTCACTTTTGGGACAAAATGTAGCGGTTTCCGCCTCACGATAACATCCAACTCACCTCGCCCGTCACCTCGCATTTGGTTCCCCTTCGAAGGTCACGGATCGATTCAATCAACACTCCCCGGGCTAGGCGGTCTTCGCTATGTCTTGCTGAATGCGGAGGATTCGAAGGCGAAGAAAGTTCCGATGCAAGGGCTACTTCGTCGTCGTGGTCGTCGTCGTCGTCGCTGAGTGCTGCGTTTGCGTTTACACAGCCCGGCTTCAGAAGTAACCGGTTATGCTTTGAATTGCCTTCACGGAATGGCCAGGGCCTATATTTTCATTTGGGTCGTTGGAAATGAAACAAACTTCAGCATATTTTTGAAAAGAAAATGATTCAATTTTGAAATTGTGATGGGTCGCTTCAACACACCCTAGACCGCACCAAGACCGCAGCGCGGCGGTTTTATGATGTTACACGCAGAAGGGGAGCTACTGAGGAAGCGTGAATCCTCTAGTACCAGGAGCGATTTCCTTGCGATACTGTCGGTATAGGTCTTAATCTGGCCACTCGAATAAGACCGACCGACCGACCGTAGCCCGGGGGGAGCGGGTGGAGGTTAAGGAGTAGTTAAACATTTATGAGCTCTTTCTTGTCGACGCGCGGGCCTTATGCGACGTCGTCTTCGTCGGCAGTTACGGGACGGTTCGTGGCTGTGAGCCATTAACTACAGACGCGTGCGGTACAGGCAAAGCGAAGGAAAGTGTACTATTGAAGCGGGAGAGCCTCTCAAGCTCAAGGTCAAGCTTTCTTTTTTGTGCGCGATATAGCGCCACGTCGCTCGCGACAGGGCGATATGTGGGTGATGCTTTGCTTCTTTCCGTTACCCTTGAGTTAGCGGGGTTGGTAGAAGGCTACTGGTCCAGAATGGCGGTGCATGATGGTGGTGTGGTTGTAGCACTCTACTAGCTGCTACTGCCGGTTGGTACAAGGTACCGCTGAGATTGTCTGGATCGAGAACTTCGTTCTTTCGTCTGCTGCTGAAGAACTTTTCCGTGGGCGTTCTCTAGAACTAGACTACCGGGGCTACTAGTAGGTTTATGAATGGAAGAGAAAAGGAGAGTGAGAGAGATCCTCTCCGAACGAGCAGTGTATGAATGAATCCTCCTACTCCTACCATAGACACACACTGTTCAGAAGAAGAGCGTCTCCCTGTTCGCGAAACGGCAGTTACCATGTGAGCGTCCGGACCCAAACTCGTTGACCTTGACGATAGATGATAGCGTGATGCGTGCATGCATTGTCCCGTGCCACCGAGCTGCTGGTTCGTTCTTATCCGTCGCGTTCGCTTTTGCGGAAATCACTTTCCCCTCTGTCAATACCGACGGCGACACCCCAGACGGCGGTACGCGACGACATACCTGCAGGGCGGCCCGGGTGGACAAAATGATGATGCACACACACGCCCAGACGGTGTGATACCATCCACGAGGCCTTATCGATTGATTGTTTGTTTGCGCGTGGAGTTGGCGGTCGCACACTTTCCACTTTCTTATCGCACCATGCGCTGCGGCAAACCAACCAACCAACAACAAAAAAAAAATAGCCAAAAATCCGCTTCGGAACAATAAATCACCAATCGCGGCCAGTGAACCGGTTCACGGACGACGATTCCATGGGATAATAGCCGCGATGGGCCGACATATCGCGAAACGGGTGATTACAACAGACCCAGCTTTCGTTCCCAAAAAGTTCGATTCAGGTGCGCGTGCAGGCGTCGTTGGCGTGCTCGACGGGTGATAACAGGCGGCCAATTGAACACGGCAACCGGTTAACACCTGTCACCTGTCATCAGACACGAGGGCTAAAGTCGGCTTGTCTGGACCGCCGCCTCCTCCCTTCGATTTCCTTCCACGTCTGAAGGTCTAGGTCTGTCTCTAGGGGGGGAGGAGGTTGCGTATCATCTGATAAGGGTCTAGACCTAGACGACAGCTCCTCGCTTCACTCGTAGGAAGGGAAAGTGATCGTGATCGATCAGCACGATGTGAACTGCGACCCAATGACTCATTCATCTAACGCTTCTCACTTTCTTCTCTTTTCTCTCAACAGATTCGAGCTGCGGGGACTGCTAGCGATATGGAACACACTACTAGCGATGTTCAGCATAATGGGTGCCTTCCGGACAGCCCCCGAACTGGTGCACGTTCTCCGGCACTACGGTCTCTTCCATTCCGTCTGCGTTCCAAGGTAAGTCGCGCAAAGAAAGTGCGGAACTAGTCGCGTCACCGAAGCCTGATACTGATACGGGGCTCCAAGCCACTTGTGGCGTAACATTCGTGACCTTCACGCTCGTCGCCAATCGCATCCTTGCCGGATGATTGTCCAGTGTCTGAGAGAGAGAGAGAGAGAGAGAGAGATAGATAACGCTCGTGTGCGGATCAGCATTGTTCAGTGATTAGCCACCGTGAGGCTCGATTTCCGCGGGAGGGACGTCTTCAAGATGTCCGGTTCTTCCCGGTTTTATTCCAGATCGTTCCAAGCCAACGTCTCTTTGAACCGGATTTTGGACATTCGTGATCAGTACAGGACACAGGCCACAGATGACCTTCTTGTGGGGAATTTGTCCGCCTATAGACATGCCTTCTATCTGTCGCTATGATCCAGTGGGCAGCACCACCGATCACCAAGCGGGTTCGTAATTACGGTGATCGACGCGATCGGACAGTTTTTTTTAATGATGCTTCATTAAAACACTAAACAGTGCAATATGGATACTGATAGTTCGTTCCGTAATCATTGTTATGGAATGACAATCAATCTGTTGCTTTGGCTGGGTAGTACTGGCGCGGCACAACGTTTACCGCACCCCGATGGCTGTGGGCGTTAGTTTGTTGATTAATTAATTGCCAGCTAATGGCTAGTGCACTAGTCGGTGGCGTTCCGCTGACCGGTGACGCACTGCTGACGACAGACAGAAGCTGGTAGAAACACGCGCATATAACGCGGAATTGTGTGACGTCTGGTAATGGGCACTTAAATCCTGATCTCTAATTGTGTCTCTCTTGATACTATTTCATGTTTTGTGAACCAAATCGTAATCGTTCGACACTGATTACAGTGCCGTGCACATATACCGTGCGCAAACGTAGCCTAAACATTCGAAGCGAAATTGCCAAATGTCGGTCATAAGGTGATGCCCCAGTGCACCGGACTCCGGCTGACTAATGATAAGCCGCCATTTCACCAGGAAACTCGGAACTGGTTGTGAAGCAGGAATCATGATTGGAGTAATGTGTGTGTGTGCGTCTGGTCGCCCACAGTGATACTCATGAGAGTGACACTAATAATGAATCGAGGACGAGAGCGAAGTCCCAGATTTGATAATAACCTCTTATGTGATTCGTGTGTTATATCACGCGGATACACGAACAACGCCGATGCGGCCGACCCGCTGTGGAACTGCATAATGATCTCCAAAGCGCGATCGACATGATGTAACTGATCCTCCGTGAATGATGACCACCACCGCGCATAAGCAAGGCGCTGATCGTCTGTTTTCGACGACGATGGATTCCGTTGGATCCAGCTCCTGGCTGATGTGAACTTGAGTGACCTCGAATTACTTTGTGACCGCCTTGTTGTGCCTCGGTCCAGCGACATCGGTCCAGTGCGTTGTGTGTTGTGCAATGTTTCGAGCGTTTTCGGGAGATGGTTGCAGTCCAAAAACCATCCCAAAAACAAAACTACTGGCGCAGTTCGTGCTGATCTTCTTCAACAGAGGCGATTGCTAGAGCTTGCATCATTTGCAGTTGGCCGTTTCTCGGTTCGCTGCCTGTACGTCCTCATTTCGCCTGCGGTGTGTAGTGTAAAGGAAGCGTCTAGAAGACCAAAGCGAATTTATGCGTCAGCTAAAGCGGTGCACGTGCGTCTGGTCGTGAATTGTGTTTTGTTGAATAAGCTGACGGTGTAATGTTTAGCATGCAATTCAATACGAAGCTTCACATGATGGGGATTAGATGATTAACTAATAAATGCTGTAATCATAATCAACATCATAATCATCATTGTTCATGTGATTAAACAACCAAAGTCAACGGACTCATTGTTCTGAGTTGTTAAATCAGATTTATAGATGACCTATCTCGCATTCCGGGGAGGGGTTGGTCGCGATTGTGCGGAGCATTGAACCGTGTGTACTTAACTCTAACGGAAGCACTTGACATGTTTGCCACTGCCACTTGACATGGTGCACCTGACGGTGAGGTTAACTGAATTTCCGATCTCGCGAAACTCGTGGTTACTGCCTACCCTCGCAGGAAGGTCCCTTCTTTTGTCTATTCCAATATTGGTTCCGTATTTAACCCCCCGGCTGGTTGATGGTGACCCACCGCTTTGGCAGTACCGTTGTTGTCTCGTTAATTACTGCGCTTCATTAGAAGTAGCACGAGATGGCGCGTGCTGCGTACCAGTGACTGATCAGAATTCCTTCTAGAAATAGGTCGACAACGCAAAAGCTCCCGCGACAACGGAAGCATGCCGCTCATACGAGGCTGATGCTGATGGCGCTTTGATGACTGCCGGGGCCGGGTGGTGTGCTCGCGATTCACTCGATGCTGTAACCTGTTTTCCGCCCCAAAGAGGAAAGAGAGATAGAAACACACAAACACAGACAGTGGCACGCATGAAG
>NC_064875.1:65158123-65213123 GCF_943734745.1 Anopheles darlingi
AGGCATGCTTGCCCCTTCGATCTAGCTTGATCGTTCAGATAGAGGGATTTTTCTATGCCCTTTTCTGTATTTCTCCCCCCCAAATCTGTTTGAATCACAATTCCGGGCCAAGCCCTCTCGAAACCGTTGTAAGACACATCCGCTTAGTGTTTAAGCCTGCAATACTTTATGGTTGCGATCATTGCTGCCTGCCACCGTACCCGCGCTGACACTGTGGAGATGTTGGTATTTTTATTTGATTGTTTTTCTGCTATTTTCTCGCTCAAAACGGGTGCTCTTGGTCTCGGGGGTAGGTAGGAGGGCGTCTCCTTTGCATGCGCAATAGGTAGCATCATTGTAAGTCACCATTTACGGGGCATCAAAACGTGGGAGGGGACTAAAGGACATAAGAAGAGCAGCAGCACTGAAAGGTGAAGCAGTGCGCTAGGAAGAGTATGTAGAAGTGCGAAGGTAGAGAGGGTGAATTGTATGAAAATGATACTATGCTTAAGGTGCGCTGAACTAACTATGATTATAATGTGAACAAAGTGAAGTGAACAAATAAATTAATAAATCAAGAAACAACAAGTGGAAAACAACACACACACAAGCGCGCGTCGCCACAGCGATCCTTCCCTAATCACCATCATTCACATGATCAACATCTATCCTTCAATCCATCGGCTGTTTGGCACGTTTAAGTCCCCGTGGCCCTTAGCATACCAGCAAGCTGCTTCGTCGCTTGGGACAGCAACGGGGACATATATTTGTACATAGCACAAATATTCAGCAAAGAGCGGTGTAACATTGAGGATGCTATATTCTGATGCATTCCGTGTAAATATATTAGATTCACAGGCGTTAATCCAGGCTGTGTGTCTCTGCGTGTGTGTGCATGTGTGGCACTGAATCCATCCGATCCATTCATATTCCCTCCCCCTTGAAGCTTCCATTTGGTCCGCGCAAAACAAACAACATTTCGCTTTTGGCTTTGGTGATCGCGCTCGTGCTGCTTTACGTTGCTAAAGTGTCAATTGTGGAATCTGTTTATTTGTGGGTTACGCATTTCGCAAGAGCAATCCTACAGACGATCGAGACAGGATGGTTGACTGTGTTCAAGTATAGCGGTAGCAATAGCGGCGCAGTGTTCTTTATCTTCATCATAAATTGCTTATCGTGTTCGCATGTGCTCATGCGTGTTTAATGCAGCAGTAGCATCCAAGCAACCCGTTCCATTCCCTGAGGCTGTATTTTGTGTTGGATGGCTTCAAAGCCTACTCTGCTGCGCTGTATTATGAAGGCCCTTAGCTCGTGTACGCTCGGCTCGCGGTTTAGCGTTCAGTTAATTACCTGGCTCTGCTAGCTATTGCCTGATTAATGTAATAAAAAGAGGGAAGAAAATGAAAACAAGCTCCAAGAGAGAGACAACCACAACAAAAAAAAAAGAAACAACAAATCAGTTACAAAATAACAAACAAGCAAGGTTAACAGTGGCTTAACGCATCTTAAAGATACCAAAACTGCGTAAAATAGTACAGAAACAAAAGAGATGCATACCCACATACAAGAGCTCACATGTAAGAAGAGAACAGTGAAGAGATCAACCAGAAACCGAACAAAAACAGAAGAGATGCCAATGCACCATCGTACAGATGGTTGGTGCAGGGAATTATAGAAATAAAGCAAAACATGGGAAGAGAACAGAAAAGCAAGCATGTTCATTAGTACACCCTTACAGGTTTAGCTTTCGGTTTCATTTGTTGCGATACGTCTCGCCTTCAACAATTTTGGAATGTTTGTGTGAACATAGAGCCATAAAACAGACATTAAAAGAAACACTTTCATTATCTATCAACAAAAGTGAAGGGGCTGAAAAAGTGGTTAACATCGGGCTAGAACCAGAACAGTAACAAAGTGAAAAGAGTTGTTCATTTTGTATCAAAATAAAGCTATTATTACCATTGACTTCCGTGGTGTGTTAGTGCTGAAAAGAAGAAGAAAGAAACATCCTTCCATCACGTCAATTTTAAACAGTAATAGATCAACGCTTGGTTTTTGGAAGTTCATCTGCAATCATGGGCCTATTGTGGATTCCTTTACCATTTTTTTTGGTTTTGATGCTTGGCCTGCCAGTTCAAGCAATCGCCGACCCCATCATCAGCCTGGCCTAGGAAGAGCGCACCGAGTGCCTCACGCTGCGGCACCAATTACTTTTAACCTTCACGGTGTCAGCAAGTACGATCACTCGTCGGAAGAGGAAACACCAGGCGCAACAAGTGGCGCAGACATGGCAGACTCTCTATTGAAGCATGAACTTCTGCCTCTTGGACTTAATAAAAAAAAAGCATAACGTTGACGTCACAGTATCGGCAAAAAAAAACATTTCTCGCTCTCAGCAAACCACATACTCCGCTACTCAGGAAGGTACTTGGAATGGGGCGGGTACAGGTGATTTGTTCTTTTTTATGAGAATGTGTGTTCCGGGTATCTGGGTGGGGTATGTCTAGAACGTAAGAGAACACTTGGCTCAGCAGTAATCTCAGCAAGTTATAAGAAGCTTTGCGTGTCGTTGACGATTCATGCGATGTACCTGACGTCAAACAGATATTGGCAATGATTAGATGCTTTCGTGGGCCAACTATTTACGCAGAAAGTTTCTCCAATTGCGTCGATGGCTTTTGCTGAGAGAGGTACTGAACACAGGTGCCAACTACGTCCTATTGCTGTGTACTTATTCCTTTGTTGACCTGTGCGATGGGCAGGGTCTGATCAGCCGTTACGTGTTCCCGCGATGACAACCTGGAGAAGGAAGGTTGTTGAAAATGACCATTCATGGCTATAATTAAATGATTGCGCGGATGCTTCGGCTTCGATGGATAGTTTATTAGTGCAGGATTTTTCCATTTGTGGTTCGATGGATTTGTTCCTTTTGGAGAGAGCGTCACGTTTGTTACAGTTACGATGGTTTAGAACTGTTCAGACAGAGGATTATGAGAGATGTTCTCTCATGCAAATGTGTATTTAAGGCACTTACACTGCGACTGGTTTCTGCTTTAGGCTCCTTGTGGCACGGATTTAAATACTGAATTACTATGACACATGACTTGCGGTAATAAAGAGCAAACAAGTCAAATTAGCTGAGGTATAAGGGAGGGTAAAGGATATGGGTTTTGAATAGAAATCACAATCAAAAGCAGAGGCAAATGGGGCACATCCGGGCTTACTGTAAAATATCCCATCGTGTGTATGACATTAACAACACACTTAAAAGTACTACTCTTACTACTTGCGTTGGTCAGATAGTTTCTAAAGTTTACAGCTCCTCCCCCCCCCCCCCCCCCCCACCCTGGGATGACCAGATGGTCAAAAATAAAATATGTTCATCATTGAGATGGCATATTCAGCGCTGGAATTGTTGATTTTGATGCAGACTAGATGCTAGATGAGAAGAAACTTCCGGCGGTGGGTGGCGCTGGGTGGAAGAATTAAAACCGCCGTTATTTTTTGAAATTAACGGTGGTGATGAGCTTCATTGCGTGCAAGCTCATGGCATGCAACCAAATTTTGGCTGATGCAAGCTCATGCATGCAAGCTCATGCATGCAAGTTCATTGCGTGCAACCAAACTCACCAGCACCATTAATTTAAAAAATAACGGCGGTTTTAATTCTTCGACCAAGCGCCGTATCATTTTCCGAGCAATCGTAGCAATCTGATTCGTATTATTGCCCTGCAAGGAGACACGGAAGTGTAGCATTCTCCCTGAAACCGACCGACGACCAAATGAATCCAAGTTCTTGCCGTCGACTCCGAGATCCGAGGGGGTGGCCACATTGCATATCTTTTTGTTAATAGAGCCAGGCATGCCAGATTCCAGAATTTAACGAACTTTAGTTTCTTTACCGTTTATTACTCAAGTCATTACATTAATCACCAGCATTTCCACCCCTGTCCGACCATACCGATAAACCTTTGACCCCATGCCGATCGCTCTGGTTATTATTAATAACCGAACGGTCCGTTGTGGTGTCGGCATCGCCGGGGTCTCCGATTCCCAGCACCATTAGGCACGCTGCCATTCAAACCGCGCGCGAAACCGAATCGCACCCAGTCCACTATCGACCGTATCGTCCGGTGGCCTGTGAGGATCAGTAACAATTCCCCTGCTGCTGCTGCTGCTGCTGGCCATCGCTCGCACCGAGCACCGACGCATCGCGATCGCGAGATGAATGGTGCACCGAACAACACCATATGGCCTTGTCGAAATGGTGGCCAAAGTTTAAAGGTTGCTGCGAACTGCAGCGCTCATCGCTGATCATAGCAATCGCCGACTGGCGGGAGTCGGCCTGGTCTGGCGCACTTGCGCAATCCAAGTAACCCAAAACCGGCATCTGATCGTGTGGCCGAGCGGTGCAATGTGCAATGTGCCCTGCCAGTTGCTACTGTTTGGTACGTCTTCTCCACCCCAATACCCCGGGCCCAAAATCGATCGGTAAGCAGATCTGCTATTCTTATTCAACTGCAACTGCAAACGCGCCACAGCACCGTGGCGACGGTCGGTTCTGCCGACGGTCGGTTGAGTTGAGTTGCAACCCGAGTGTTTGTTGTTGGAATACTGGCCCAATGGTGCTGACCAATGAGTCTAGCGTTCGTACGAGGACCGGTCTAACGAGCTACTGGAGTGCATCTTCCATGCGCGATCACCTCATATGGTTTCGTGATATTATCACCAGCACCACCACCACGATTGCGCTGCTGGTCACCCCAGCAAGATCAATGAGGTCTTCTTTACAGGTTTCTAATGCCACTGCAATCTGCATATACTACTCTGTGCAACGCCACCGGACACCGAGCGCGCAACACAAATCTAATATGGCAGCGTATGGCACTAATGAAACGATGCCGCGTACTGCAGCTCATCATAAATCATCATTGTCATTGGGTCTTCAGCTCTGACCAACGCTGATCGTCCGGACCCACCACGGAAAAAGGGGATACATTTGTGAAACATTAATTTTCAATTTACGCCAGAAAAACACATTGTCCGGCCCCAGCCAGACCCCAATGTCTTGTTCATGTCGCTGTGCGTCCTTCAGCTGCGCACCACCCTTCCTCTCCGCATTGTCGCGCTCGTCATCGCACGCATCATCGAAAGCGAAAGGTCACACCGATGACAGAACTCTTGGCGGGCTTTCCGGGCTCAGGTTGGTGGTATCAGGTTTCCCTTCCTTCCCTCGTTGATCGCACCGATAAATCACGCAAGGCCGATGATCTGTCTCTGGTCCGGTGCTGAGGTGATGATTTCGCTGATGATGATGATGGTGAGAAGCACAAATCTGCGCGCCACTACCGCTGACCGGAACGGTACGGTATGTTCGGTATGCGGCATAATGCGGCCACGAAACAGTCGCACACCGGATCTGCCACTGACATTTAGCAGCCGCTGCTCAAAATGGCCCCTGCGAGAGATCAACGGTAAATCGGATTAGCACCTCGTTGGTTTACCGGGAGCGTGGTGTGGTGTACAGTCCGTTGGATCATAAGAAAATTGCAAGCGAATTAGTTCCAAGGCCTCCTTGGCCACCGATTGGACACTCCTGTCCGGTCCCTTGCAGTGGAACGTTCTTCGCGAGGCGAAGCGCGACAGTGAGGAGTGTTCTGGGCACGAAGACGAACCCTCCGCTCTCTGAGTAATGTCGTGTCCGTTCCGTCGTGTAACGGCCAGTTCAAACTCGACTCGAACTCGTTAAATATCAAACTCGACGACCTGTGGGTGAAGTTACACCGAGAAAACACAAAACGAATCACCCAACTGCCGGTGGTGGTGTTCGATGAGTGCCGCTCACACCGCACGCACCATCCCATCATGTGCATGACAACATAATCACGGACCGAGCGACCGATCGCGCACGTAACTCGAACTGACAGTTTGAGTCTCGGGTTGACGACGTTACCAATCAGCAGCAGCAGCAGTAGCGCGACCACGATGGCGGCCTAGGTACTTTGCGGTTTTGCGCACCCCCTCCTCCCCCGCGCGTGTGACATTTCCAGCTGCAATTGAGGTCGGACAAGGCGGCACGTTACCGCCACGGTACATATTCACTCCCGTTACGGTGCGATCGCATCAGGGGTTCATTTCCGGAGCCCAAACCCCGAAGCACAGGTGCGCACCGGAACCATGTCAAGGTTAAAAAGGAGGGGGGCCGCGAAAGGCTCCGGATAGTCAATTCCAAATTGGGGACTTCCCACCCCGGGGGGAGGGGGTGGGTTGTCCATTTTGTTTGAAACAAGGAAGCGCGCGCTCGGAATGAATCGGAAGCGCTGGTGGCGAGGAGTTCGGTTACAGCACCCGCCGCCGTCATCGTCGTCGTCGTCGATCGTGACCAAACCTCAGCTGGAGTGACAACAGTGATGATCGTTGCACGATCACTTCACTTCACCACGACAAATGCCCAGCATACCTGGCCCCTGGCGCACGCCACGACCGCGACCTTGCCATTTTCAAATCATCAAACCCTCGATCGCGCGATCGCCATTCGGAATTCTGAAGACTGTTCTGTACCATTTGATCAGCGATCGTCATCATCATGATCATCCTGGTGTCGCTGCTGCTGCTGCTGCCGCTGGTGTTAAATCATTCGTCAGCCAAAGAAGGGACCTAAACTCATGTTAAATTCATAAAGCTCGATCCACCACGGACCCTACCCCCCCACCCCCGGCTAAGGTGGCGAAGTGGTCATCCTTCCCCCCCGGGGTCGCATCAGACAATGTTGCCTACGCGAACCGGACGGCGGAACGGATCTTGAAGCACAAATGAAGACGCACACATGTTTTACCTTCGGCAGCGATCCGATAAGGCATCGTTACGGTGTCGCCCGCGGTTGGCCGGACAGACTTGGAGTGGAATTTTATGCTCGCGAACCGCATCCCCTCCACATGCAGCACCACCCGTGTACGGAGTTCAGCTGAAGTGAGGACCGGGGTTGACCGATGAGCTAGGGATATTGATGTGACAGTTTCGATGGATGATAGCTGTTCGGTCATGCTCGCGGGCATAACGCTTTTAGCGATCATTTAATGCTTTAATGCAACGAGCCAATCAACCAGGAGTGATGGTACTGCTGGTGGTGGGAGGATAATGAGCGTAAATTTAGTGGATTGTCGCGTGAGATGTATGTTTGTCAGGAGGTTTCGTGTGCATTCGCTACGATCGTGCAGTAAATCGGTCTTTTTTTTGCTATTTTATGCGATCCAACGGTGTTTATCTTCGTATATTATCCTTGTATTCGGAACATTATCGGACAATTACTTTTTATTAAGAGTGTCCGGATGTCCTTTTGGTGTTTGTAGTGTTCTCAACGAACGATTATGTTACCATGGGTGGCGAGAGGATATTCGTATTCTTTCTTTTTGTAATTTTTGGGGGTTTTGAATAAAACCTATATACTTATTTGAATATTTATATATTTGAAATAATTTAAATTTAGCGGCAAGAAGAATTAACACTTCAACCTAAAAGTGCATAACTAATAAGGGTTAATAAAACCAATTGCTGGATGCTAAGGAAGCTTTTTCTGATTAATTTTCGACGTGACTATATCTCTCTTTCGCATTCCACACATTTAGACTCTGGAGAAATGCTTCAATAAATCAAATTTGCTGCTTAACACAACAACGACAATGAAATGGAATGTAGCATCGCGAATGACGAATTATGATAAGCTTTATTTTGATAAGCGAGCATCAAGCGGTGACGGCGGCTAGCATTGCACTGGCAAAACTTTGTGTAAAAAACCGTGACCTTGAAGAACAGTATGGACCCCGTCGAAGTACGCTACGATAAGAGGCTATACGACAACAGTAAAAACACATTTATGTTCGTCTCGTGGCAACATTCCCTCTTTCTAGTAGTTGTTTGCCGAGCGCCACGTTATATATTACTAAGGATTGCGGGGGTACCACCTCATCCCAGCCACGGCCACGGGGTCGTCATCATAGCATCACTTTGGTCGCGATGATTTTATCTAATTGTTTCTTTAAAAAAATGATTCGCCGCCCCCGGGTGGACTCGAACCACCAACCTTTCGGTTAACAGCCGAACGCGCTAACCGATTGCGCCACGAAGGCTCGATGTCTAATGATGCTAAGCAACATTTCTAATGTTTCATCCTATACATGATCCTCGTCCTAGTTCATCACTAAGTGCCAGTTAATAAAACAAACCAAAAGCTCTCCTGGCCCCCCCCCCCCCCCCCCACGCCGGGGAACTATAAATAGTTTTAACACTCTACGTGGCCTTTACATTTTGAGGTTTATTGCCGAACCGAGCGCCGGAGGGTATTCGCATTGGACCCACCGACGCGCACGTTCCTTCAGCCTCTCTCCCCTCCCCCCAAAAAAGGGGTCATCTCCATCGACCGGCATTCCGCCGAATCTGCGCGAATAGCTGCGAATGGGCCCTCGACATGATTGGCCCTCTACTGCACCACCGTGCTCGACTGGTACGATGTGAGCACTCGCAAGTGAATCATATTTCAGGCCACCACCAAGACGATGAGGAGGAGCACGGTGTGATGAGGAGGAGCAAAGGCGGCGAAGGGGGTCAATAGCCAGTGACCTGGAGAGGGGTAAGGCGCGCGCGCGCGTATATGGTACCATCCTGTCCAGTTCGACTGCATGCCCACTCGCGGCTAAATGTCAACTTCATTAAATACCATAGCGTCTCCATCTGAGCGGAACGCCACGCCGAGGAACACGAAGCCGGAATCGCACCGGAGAGCATGGATTGCTTTGATTCAATTCCATTCCAGTCCGGACACCGGAGATGTACCCTGCGGTAACGCGCACAGAGGCGCGCGGACACTTCATAATTTGCCGGTTGCCATGGTGCCGCTCCTCTCGCTCTGATGGTCCGAGATGGTCCGTGACGTTGGCGCGTTAGACAAACTGACAGCAGGGAAACAAGGAATCGTGGTGCTGATGCTGGCGCTTGGCAGATGCGTTATGGAATTAATTACTCCCTCCGACCCAGCTTCGTCCACATCCCGGCGTATCCGGATTAGGGTGCTAATGCCAGAAGCAGGCGAACAAAGGTCAAGGTTACTGGCATCACCCATCTAAGCAAGCGGCGGTGGCACTGCAAGTGCCGTCCTACTGGCGATGCAACCAAGGCCGAGAAGCTTAGTGAAGGGCCGCCAACATACTGGCCCGTCCGTTCGTCCATTTGTCCGGCCGGTATGGCCGGGGCTCGGTAATGTAATTAGCGCGGACACTCGCACCTCCCCCCGGGGTGGACAGACGGATATGACTCCGGCGGAATGTGTGCCGTCGTCGTCCCTTTGATCGCAATCAATCCCGCACTCATCATCGACCTGGGAGACGGAGGCATGCGGATGTGTCCGCGTAGCTTCTTGCGCGGAAGCTAATAAGAACGTGCGCGAGGCATCGATCAGCGTAAGATTCGGATCGTGACTCGGAGCGCTGAGGGGGATCGAAATAAACAACAGATCGACCAAGAGAACCATTAGCATGTTTTAGTCCTCCGTCGCGCGACCTTGCCCTGATGAGTGGAGCTTAAAATAAACAACCGAAAAGACCCCGAAAATGCAATCAATCTGACCCGTCACATACCGCAACATATATGAGAGGTAGCAGCAGTAGCATCGGCAGCAGCAGCAGCAGCAGCAGTTGATGCCTTTCATTTCGAGTACGATAATGCGATGAGCCGTTTATGCGCGACTTCATTAATCTTTCAACCGAAAACCAGACGCAACATCGAACGCACCTTCACTCCAGATCCACTCCGGCCTCTATGGCACACGCATGGCTGTGTCTGACGTTGATGCATTCTTGCAACAATCCGCGGCATCAAAGATGAATCCATGATAGATGTCGAGGAGAGATGGCTGGATGGTGACTGTGCGTGCATTCCATTTTATGACGTTGCAATTGGCATTACTCTGATCGAGTGTCGTAGGTTGTTGAACACAAATAGAAGCGATTGCGGAAGACGTATCAGCAGGAGTCTGGCATGAAAGTGATGATTCACCAGGCGGTCCACTGGAGAGAGAGAGGAACGAAACATTGTAAATTATCAATTAATCATCGGCGAAAGGTGGCCATCAAAGCGGCTAATTGAAG
This sequence comes from Anopheles darlingi, assembly GCF_943734745.1. Classification (NCBI taxonomy): domain Eukaryota; kingdom Metazoa; phylum Arthropoda; class Insecta; order Diptera; family Culicidae; genus Anopheles; species Anopheles darlingi. Next base: position 65,168,242 of record NC_064875.1, read on the forward strand.
TCCAACATCGATACCTGACAAGCTCGCAAGCTCACCGATGACTTTGGCAAGGTTGTTGGAGCGCTTCAGACACTCCCCAGAATTCCCCAACGGAGGGTAAACGAGTCAGACGAGCATAAAGCCCGGTGCATTGCGAATTCAGCTTCCAAGTCTGCGCCGTTCGTTAGATCACGATCGTGATCGTGTGGAACGGCAGGAACCATCTCGAGGAATCGAGGAATGTCACTCGCCACAACGGCTGCCACGAGTACATACGTCCACCGGTTGCATAGTTCGAGGCCACATTCGGCGCGACGTGAGGTGTGGCCCGGCATCTGCAGCAGCAAGCGTCTTCTCCTCCTCCCCCTCCTCCTTCTCCTGGCACCGCAGGATACCGATCAGGCACAGCAGGCTTGGGTGATTTTGGTTTACCTCGTTCACTCGCTCGTTCACTCGTTCGCTTGTTCGCTCAATTACCGTGCGCAAAACGCAAGGCGACGAAGGCTTTCGGTGGGGTCAAACCTAAGCCACCCATCTCCTTGCGGTGGTTTGCGGTGGTTCCGACCCCATGCCGACGGAACAGGTCACGGAACCCGTTAACCATGAAACGTGGGGGGCGCACATCGACGAGACCGACCGGCCCGGAGGAGGGGAGGAGGGAAAACCCAAAACTCGTCGTTGCAATGGCGTTGCACCCCTGTGGCTTTACTGGTACACTCGCAGTACCTGCTGGGGCCAAGCCACTTGACTCATCTCATGTGGCTTGGACCTTGGATTAATTGTAGGGTCAACCCGAAAACCGGATGAACACTGGGGGGTGCTGTGGCTGGTGTGCGCGGTTTGCAGGCAGCATCATCTTTTGCCAGGCGTTTCGTATTTCGGGCAGAGGTTAGGAGAGGCAGGGACGACCTTTTTGCGGGATGGCCCTTGCATGATCGATTAATGCCGACGACATACCGCGTACCGTATCGGATCGAGTTCGATAAAATGATGGTGAGAGAGGTGGAGTGGTAGTGCCCTCGCTGCCGTTGTCATCGTCGTCGTCGTCGTCGTCGTCGGCGAAACATGTTTGTTTGGTTGGATGGCCATTATTTTCGTTGGGGGATCTTCTTCTTCTTTTTCACTGTTCTGCTGGTGATGACGGAGGTTGCCGAACGATCTCTAGTATTTGCTGTTGGCCACCTCGATGGTCATCTTGCGTCTGGAAGAAAGGGAAGTTCAGAGAGTGGTTAAGCTGTATGGTATAAATAAATAAATCAATCAATCAATTTATAGAAAAATCTTTGGTCTTTTGCTTGCAAACAAGATTGTATTGATTTCAATTTCGGCTAGCATTTTGAAGTTGAAAAAGTGATGGTTTTGCTTAATAAACTTACTTACTTACTTATCAACCGACGAGCAGTCTTGGCCTGCCAGAGAAGATTCTGCCACCGCGAGTGCCTTCGTCCTTCTGGGCGATAGTCTTGCTATCCTGGGGTCAATGTCGATACCGTTGCTACATCTCGATTTGTGTCTACGAAACCCTCTCTGTCGCTGAAGAGCTGAATAAACAATCTTACATAATTATTTAAAAAATAGAACCGGTTTATCTGGAAAATTAAGCGTACATCAAGTGTTCAAAGTGATCGGTTTAGTAATTTCAAGAGTTTCTAATGTTTAATTTGTTATTAAACTATATTTTTCGATAATACATTCCAAATGTAATGAACGGTGCTTCTGCAACACTATGAGAATGGTGTGCAACTAAGCATTTTGACGGGATCCTTACTTCTCATAGGTTACTACGTTCGTTTTTTGTTTCATCCAAGGACTACTGCATCATTTTTGCAAAAAACATCCTCATTTCCTGTGGATGACTGATGCCGTTAAAATTCACATGGCTTCTTGATTGATTTTTGATCGTTTGCATTTAATTTTCCAATCTTTCATTTAGCCTTCCCAGCACAGGACCGATGCGTGCCAATCGCTACCCAGGATGCTAAATGTTTAGTAGTTTTTCAGGATCATCATCTAGATGTGCCAGCCATATCAGCATTGACATTAATAAATGATTGAAAACGAGTGAGGAGCGCTGGCTGCGAGCTTAAAATGATTAAATTATGCAGTTCATTCCTCGGATTAATCGTTTTCATATTAATTCTGCCTCTGTTCAAACACCATTTTTTTTGTTGGCTGCAAAAGATGAAGAGGCTCCGTGCAACATCAACATGCACCATCATGAACCATCGGACGGCGACAACCAATAAAGCATGCTTTATCGCTGGTAGCCTGTGGAAACGGTAGGCTGCACGAAATCAAGGCGAACAAGCTTACCATGGCGTATGATTGTTGTTCGTTGAACAACGCCAGTACAGCTGTACGAACGATGTTAATCGTGAACAGATCACAGCCGCATCAGCGAATTGCATCTTCAGGGCTCTACTCCACGAAAGATCTGTCACCGAAGCGTCACACGTTCCAGCATCTTTATCCCTTGCCTCAGGGGGGAGGTTAAAGGGGGGAGGCCACACTCCCATCATCATGATCATCATCAGCATCGTCGACACCATCAACAGAATGCAGCGACCGAAGACGTGTTCTTAATTCGTCGATCGATTAAACGCCTCCTCGGCCACCGATCGACGCCACATTCCGCCGGGAGGGCACAACAAATCGCGACAAGGTAGGGATAGGGGTGAGATGGGTGAGGGTGGGAATCGAAAACACTTTCAACTCGCGGGCTGAGCCAGCGCGACCGACGGCATTAGCGATAGACGAAGCGAAGCGCTTGGGTAAATAGCGAAGAGGCGCGACATTCACCAGACCGCCCGGGGGAAGGAGAGGCTATTAAGCGGCAATAAAAAGACGAAAAAGAAGAAGAAGAAGAAGAAGCATCAGACCATCAGTGCAGTGCGGTGGAGTATGCTGCTCAGACCGACTCCAGACTTCACTCGCGGGCCCGTTCCTTCCACTTTATTAATGATCCGCAAGAGTCTTGAACTTTTGAGCGCCGCCACCGTTCGCGGACGGCCCCTCCTTACTGAAGTGAACAGTACAAGAAGCCCAGACCACTCGAGATTGGTAGGCCGGGATCTAATGCACTCCGAACGAACGGAACGACGCATTGCATCGCGTTGCACTCGTTCGGTGAAGGTTCCGCCAAAGAATTGGTACGCCACGCGGAAAGGTGAGGTTGTTTGCCGTCGTTGTACCTGGCTTGACATATCTCGGGTGCCGACTCCTTGGCAGCCCACGCGACGCCTCCAACTAGTAGACAGACAGACAGACGGACAGACAGACAGACGGCAGCAAGGAGCAAAATCGAGACATCTTATCGTGATCGAGATGAGTAACGATCGAGGCGGTGAGGCAGTTGGCAGATCTCTTGACCCGAAACGCCTCCCATTTTGACACCTTTCGGTAGCGGTAGCGCTTCCCTCCGGCACCACAGAATCCCTCTCCCCCATACCCTCCCGGTGTAGGAGGCGATGTGCCTTCGGCCAGCCTCGTAAGCGTTCTGCCTTGGGTTAGCGCCCTTCACGCCCGCCAATTCGCGGCTTGAGAATTGGGGTGAAGATGAACGGAAAGCGAAAGCAAATTTGCAAATACAGGTAGGATGGTGACGTCGTTGGTGCCGCGGTTCGGTGGAGATTGCAGCACCGGACCGGGCCGATGACCATTCCCGGGCCGTGTGATGCAAGGTAGGGAAGCGATTGCTGGTGTTCGATGGGACCAACAGCACGGCGACGGTATGTGCAGCAGAGAGCGAAATTGGATTTTTTTTTCATTTCATTCTTCAAATTGTCTTTTCGGTTCGGAAGGCGTTACATGACCGATTGCTGCTGGATGGTACGCGGTTCTGGGTGGATGGAAAATGTAATCTTTCCTGCAACAAAGCAGGAATAGCAATCGCTTTTCATCGGTGAGCAGTATACACAACAGATGGAACAATATTAATTCTTATGTTTTTGGTAACAATTACTATTTGCATTTTTATCAGATCAGCTAATAGTTGCTAATGAGCGAACACTTAGGTAACACGTACAGGAAGTTTAGAGAAAGAATTAGCTGCATAAATTGGCGTTTCCAAATTGATTGCCATCGCTGTTCTAGATGCTTCTGGATCTTGCGAAAGGTTTTGAGGTGATATCAAAATGCTTCTTGGGACCAACGAAGTTTATCATTCGTTCCCTAGTTTAGTCACTCCTTTCCAGTTGACGAACACACAGTGGATTAACAGTGGAACATATTAGCAATATGTATAGTATGTTCTTCAAAGTCCATCTAATTGTAGTCGCCACAAATCACACAGGTCATCATTGGCTTTACCGAAGGAGCATTATGTATCCTTCATGTTTAATGTGCACTTATCCTATCAGCGAAGCTAGTACAATGAATGATGATATGGATTCTAGCGTATCCGGTTATCCATTCCCGCGTTCCATCGCTTTACGATCACGAAGCAGCATGTCGCATTGGACCACCTGGTGCTGCGGTGCCGGTCACCATGCTCAAGCTGCGCCCAAGCTGAACGACTGACAGCACACAACGAGCTACAGATGTTAATCCGTGTTCGGCACACAGCAAGCAAGCGAATTGTGGCCGTGCCTAGGTCGCGCCTACCACCGGCATCACCACTGGTGTCATTGAGAGGCCATTGAAAAGTTCATGTTACATGCAAGACAAGATTTGTCAAACCGACAATTCCACCAATCCCACCCCGACCAACCGACCAAGGCAGCGCGGCACTCGCGCGACACTGAGGCCAATCCGAAACCATCGGCGCCTAGCCGCAACCATCGCCGGTTGCAGTTTCGGTTTGGCTCGAAACCACCGAATAGCATAAAGTACCGGCCTCAGGCCTAGGCGGCCTAGCGCCATCAAGCTCGGGTAAACACGCTGGAACGCTGGCCTGCCACACCGTGAGAGGGACACCCCCCACTATTCCTCGTGCCCCATTGTGAATAGTGAGAAAATGGTTTTGGGTTATTTTCGGGCTGACCGAAAAACCGGCGGCCCGGCCATTTCTGGTGCGGGAACCAACAGCATGACGGTGGTGACGGCGAATGGAAACACAATGGACACCGAAGGGTGGAAGGGAGAATCGCAGAAGTGCATTAAAGAAAAGCGCATAAAATGCCACCCAAATGCCCGAACACAAACAGCGCGCAATCGCCTTCGCCGACGCCGACATTATTGCTTTGCAAAAGCAGATGTTTCCTAATTTTCACCGAAATAGTTGTTTTTTCGTCTTCTCTCGCCTTGTCACTGACGACGATGGTCACCAACGGAGAGATAGAAGAGGGCGAGAGCGAAGCGAAAGAAGAGGAGACCGACCTGGTTGTATGTCCTCCAACAGCAGCAGCAGCAGCAGCGGTCGGTGGCAGTAAACGTTAGGCAAATGTTTAACAGATGAAATTATAAATTCATACAATAAGCAAAGCGACAGTGAAGCGCTGTCCAGCGTTGTCCAGTGCTGTAATGATAGTGCTACTCGACCGACGACCGGACTTGTGGTGCTTGTGGTTGGGTGAATTAAAATGCATCTTATGCTAATATTGATCTTTTACGCGGTGCGAATATTCGCCGGAGTCAGTCTGACAGTATGGCGCGGATGTGTGTCCTACTCCTACTGGCCACATTGTGACGATTTGATGACTCCTGTGTTAGGCTAGGCAGTGATGAATCTCCCCCGTTTAATGTGCCGATAATGAAATCATATATTAATAGAAAAATTTTTGCACAACCTGTTTGCTGTGGGAAGCGATTGCGGCCTGGGGGCAAAGCGAAGCGAAGCGCCTAATCTCCACTATATCCTCCGGCAGGGACGGGGACATACTCGCACACTCACACACTTTGTTAGCTTGTTTGGTCGTGGTTTGCGGGCTATTTTAATCATTAATCAATGCGCTGTTGTCATTGAGCAAACAGGATTTTTTGGTGTAACTTTACACCAGAACAAGCCAACTAAATGTGTCCGCAGAATCGCGTCGTGAATGTGTTCGATAGATCACGTTGGTGACGGCGAAGATACCTGTAGATTGCTGCCTTTGGTGGAATATGGAGAGGTGAAATTAGTCAGATGGTTTGGGCGCGGAAGGCCACACACACAGGGGTATTCTGTTGCTATTATGCTCAAAATTTGGCTCGTACGGGGTACGAGATTGTCCTTGATGGACTATCATGAGATAGTCGCTATCGCTTATAGGCTATTGCCTCGAATTTCAATCGCATAGACTGTGTAAGGATAACTGTTAAGCTCATGCGTTTTATGTCTTTGATCAAAGGTTAAGTGCTTATCTTAGGTACTTAGCATCATCGATTTGCACCTGCGTTTAAAATCAGGATCAATCGTATCCCTATTTTCGTAAACAGTTTATCATCTTCCAGATTTTCTAATCAGTAATCATCTTCCAGATTTTGAAATTGTATCTTTAATTTTTGCTTCAGCCTTTGATTACATTTTTTTCCATAGCCATTTTCCATTTCCAACTTCTTCGTGAATATTAGCGCGGAATAATAGTCAAGCTTGATATTATAAGGTATTATTACATATTAGATTTGCGACTAAACGTGTGTTACAACATATAAAAAAATATTAACTGCCCTAGAAGACAACACTTCTGCATACGAACTTAATCCTTCAGTGTTCGTCAGTATACAGGATAGAAAATATTGCAATACATTTCTCGACGTACTAGATGGACGTCGAAAAAATGTATTGCAATATTTAAAAAACCCAAAATCATCGCCAACTGCCCACTAAGCAACCTTCTCGAATGTACATCACTTCAACTGCTTTCGAAACCAAACCCCTCCGCGGTTCAAATGCAATCCAAACACATCAACCCAACCTAACCTTCTGTCGGTGAGCCTCGACCGGTAACATCTCGACCAAAAACTATTTTTATATCTGACACTGCGATCCTCAGCAGTGCCGGCAGAGCTGTGCCCATGGGTGGGATTCCATTGACACACGGTGACGGTCACACGCCGCAGCAATTGATCAATCATCGATCATCATCTTAATTCGTGAGGGGTGTCGCATGAGTAAATAGAAAGAAGAAGAAAAAAAAATGAAGGCAACCAGAGAAACATAACCAAAACCGACCTTCCCACTCCCAACCGCGACGATCCAGCGACGATCGACGAACCAAAAACAATCCCCCCAATAGCAATCGACGAATCTTCCATTCGCCTCGGGCAAGGATAGGAGGACCACCAGGCCAGCCCAAGCCCAGACCCGTGGGGGCCCTCTAAATGGATGCTCAATGCCGATGGCGCGCGAGATGTTCCTCGATACCGAAATTGAAAGTGTTTCGGAGATTGGGGCGCGATCGGCCACCGAAATGGGACCACGGGAGACCACGGCCACTATTAAGTATGTTTTTTTTTTGCTATGAACAGCCCAACCCCCGGGGGGGCGCGGGTAGGTCCAATTTATATGTCTGCCTGCCCAGGATGTGATTAAGTTTTATTTGTCGTCTCGCGCGAACCGCGATCGCGATGATTCTAATCAAGCTGGAAAAGGGATTTGGTTTTTGTTGTTGCGCCTTTTTGTTGCGTTTTTTTCTTTCTGGCAATTTGGCGATGATCACACGTTATTGGACATTTTTCCTTTGTTTGGCCGCGGACCGGAGGAGCCATTTGGTGCGGCTGGTTTGCGGAAGGAATTAAGACAATCAATGCAAGCGCGCCATGCCATGGGCCGATCCGATCCGAACTCATCGATCGGAATGTCGAAGCGTAGAATAACGTAAGTGACGCGGTGGAGGGTGGGGTGACGGTGCGGTGGTAGCGTGTTAGTCGCGCTTTGCGCTCGCTAACGCGGTTCCGGTATCCAGCGAGGTTTCCGGAGAGCAAATATTGGGTTCACTGTTGCTTCGCTGGCTTTTGACAAGTCATTCTAACCTTTGTTTTTGTCTGTTTGAGGGATTAATCAGTCAGTGGCTGTAGTGTGGCACACCATTCGAGTGCTTTGCTTCCAGACGCGTCCAGACGCGTCCAGATGCTCCCGTGGAAGGTTTGTTATGACAGCGGAAGGTACTGATCAATCGCTTGATACACTGTCTGAGCTCCACGTGACGATGTGCACGATGATTGAAACGGGATTTACTCGAGCGCACGTCTTGAAACGAACACGTGTTTCTCGATCGACGCAGTACGCATCGAGGTATTGGTACGTAGTAAGGTATTGATGCGAGTAACGTCCATCATTGGCTCGTGTTCCAATGAATTGATTGCGGAAGTAATAGAAACTCCACGAACACCAGGTGGACGCCAAGATCGTGCTGCCATTTGCTAATTGAAGTTCAATCGCACCAGTCGTACACGCCGCTTGCACGTATGTGGTTGTGCGTTGACATGACCTTTAGCATCCCTTCCACCAAGCCCCCCTCGGTGGGGATGAGCGGCGTCGGGTTGCGTGCAAAATTCGGCTAAATATCACGAACGCCTTTTTCGGACGATCGGGGCCGGGCATCCCGGATCGCCGGAATCGAATGTCTCGACGTAAGCTTGCATCGATCGCTTGCACCGAGGTTCATCCTGTGGTGCGTTGCGCGATGCAGCGCATAAACCATGCTGGACAAAAAGGTGGCTCGCAAAATGGATTGTCCAGCGACAGTGCTGCCGAGTGCTTAACCAGCGCGTCGGTGGCCATCGATGGACTTACGAAGAAGACTAGAGGAAAAAGAGAGGCGAAAAGAAGAAGGTAGAAGGGTAGAGCAGATTTATCTATTTTGCTTTCAGTTTCGCAGTCCGAGCGTCCGGGAGAAGAAAGTGAACCTTTTGTGCCGTAAACCGGAAGCCATCGGCGATCCATTCACAAGCCCGCCATGCACAACCATAGATCAATCGAGGCTCTCCCTCCCCCCTTTTTTGATCACTCAAAGATGGAGTGGCTGAAGCAGCGCGCAAGACAGACAGGAAGGCGTTGGATAACAATGCAGCAGCTCGCTCGCTGGTCGCTCGATCGCGAAAAACGCGGATAAACTAGGCCGACGTCGTCGTCATCGTCGTCGTCATCGTTGGCGTCGTTGATGGATTGAAGCGGCGCATTGGTGTGGCCAGAAGAAGGAGGAGGTGGTATTTTTTGCCAAAATTTTAATGATTCCCGGGCGGGTCCCAGGCAGCAATGGTGAACCGGGTGCTGTGTGCCAAACCCCAAGACAGAACGCTGGTAACACGAGCAGCGCACGTAATGGGCACCTTCCTTCTTCGCATTGTCTGTGTGTGTATGTGTGTGTGCGTGTGTGTGTCATTGGCCGCGCGCGTCGAACGCATCGAACTGTCCGCGCGAGAGGCGCGAGGGTGGAAGGGATTTTATGGATCTCTCCCTCTCTCTCTCTAGTCCCTTCCACCCTCAATTGGTTTTTGGGTTGGGCTGCTTGAGAGGTCCATTGCGTAAGGGGTCAAATGTGAGTTTGATTTATGATGACCGTGCGAGCGAGCCAGCGAGCAGCAAGATTCGATACTCATATACACACGCACACACACACACACACACACACGCATGTACGAGCGCACTTGGCTTCCGTTTCGATACGATGTGCGGCCGCAAAAACCGACACACCCAACAAGGACGAGAGCCACGAACGCGAAGAGACATTCATCATCATAAGATGTGCTGCGACGTGCGGCGTTGTAGAATGCTAATGCGCGTAAAGAGTCCTCCTGTTCTTCTTCTTCTTCTTCTTCTTCTTCTTCTTCTTCTTCTTCTTCTTCTTCTCCTCATCGACCAACCGATCGATCGAACGGACGATCGAGCATGATTAAGCACCGCAAAAGCATTACAAGCAACCGTCCCATCCCGGACGACGAAGACGACGACGACGATGTCACGATTAATCGTCCAGCCCGAAAAGCGCGTTTCACATGTCGGGGAGGTCCCCTATACCCCCGTTTGACCTTTCACACGTTCATTTGCCAAATTTTGGGTGCCCCGCCTGGCCTCACCGGCACGGCGAAAGCGTGTGCGAGAACCGAGGACTGCGGCCACCGCCACAGGACATCGTTAAAACGATGTTGCGGTAATTTCGTGGCTTCTTGGTGTGGTTGGTGTGTCAGGAAAGGGGGAAAAGGTGGTTTGGGGTCACACAACGGCCCTACGATGCGGTGTTATGGGTCACTCTTGAGATCACCAATGACCGAGAGAGAGAGAGATAGAGGGAGAGGGATAGAGAGAGAGAGAGCGCGCGCAAAAGGGAGTGAAGGTGAACGAGACACACTGACCGACTGACAGTCCAAGTAGGCCGGTTGCTGCTGCTGCTGCTACGGAGGGGAAGGCTTCAATTACAGCCAAGATGCATGCGAACTGCTGCTGCTGCTGCTGCTGTTGCCATCGCAACACATCGAAACGGTTGGGAATGCGAAGGGGGGTGGGAGAGGGATCCTACCAACGCCCCGAGGGTTTCGATGGCCCAGTGCATCTTCTTCGCTCATGTTTCTCTCCCCAGGCACACACACACACATACGCATTGGGGTGCGTTTTCGTTTTTTTTGGTACTGCCCTGCATCAGCTTCGAAATTCCAGCGCCATTCAAAAGACTTCAACGAAAACCGGAGACGAACCTCGTTTTTCTCTGCGCGATCGTCGTGCGTGACCTCTCTCTCTCTATGTTAGGATGAGTGTGTGTGTGTGTGTGTGCGCCATTTTTTTTGTGGGACGATTGTTACAATTCCCCTCCATACCATCTCCTCTTCCCCTTTCTGCCTGTCCGCCTGTCAGTCTATCTTGTCTTCGAATGCTCAGATTCGTTTCGGGCGTTTAAGATGATCCGCAAGGTTTGTGGCCACGCCATCGGCTAACTAATAAGTTGCGGCTAATGTCTGTGTGTATGTGTGTGTCTGTGTGGCCGAACATCATCAGTATAATGGGTGTGTGCGATGACCGACAGTAGTAGTACAACCCCCCATTCGGACACATTGCTATTGCGCAGCCGCATAGAGCTCATCTGGGCGTCCTCATGCCAGAGACCATGGGGCTATAGATCGCTCACCGCACACTCCCACCTACCGGCACCAGCGAGTGGCGGAGTGCGCAAAGGTCGAAATGTTAACGCCTGTACTTAGAGGGGTGGGTGACGAGGGATGTTCGTTTGCCTCCCGTTAAAGTCGTTAAACATTTACTGATGATACCTGCTCACTACCAAACACCCCACCGGTGGAGGTGGCAATCCTAATCCTCTAATGTGTGCTCCGCTCCGGGCGGGTGTGCCCCTCCCACTCTTAAGTAGCCGCCAATGTCGCCATTGCCGAGAGTTCGTCGTCTATGACGCCAAGTAGTGCAGCTGTACCTCATATGCACACACACGCATGCACGTGGCTGCTGATTTCATTATTATTTTGCCACTTTTTTCGTGCTTTTTTCTGTTCTTTATTTTCCATGTGCCCTGCCCTGCCCTCGCCCTCATTGCAGAGGATCGCGCATCGATCGAGTTCCATTTCGTGTGTGTGTGTGTGTGTGTGTGTGCTCCGATGTTTCGGTGGATGAGCTGCAGGGGCCCTGGGCTCTGGCCTGCCTGGAAGGCTGCCTTTTCCTTACCCTTTTGCGACCCGCAAGCCACATGATGACGATTCAGTTGCCGTCGCTGCTGCTGCTGCTGCTGTTGCTGCTGTTGCTGTTGCTGGTGGTGAGGGTGAACATGAGCGAGACGATGGCGCATGGCGATGAAGCCTTGCGCCCAACCCCACGAGCTCACCACCATCGCTGCTGCCGTTGATTCTCCTACTCCTCTTCCAAAGCAACCGACAAACGACGACAACGACAACGACGACGACGACGATGATCGGGGAGGCAAACGGCAGCAACCCATCTTCCCAGCATCCGAAGCATCATACCGTGGCCGCTAGTGCCCCCCTCCATCCCGCTTCGCCACCACCACCATCGACCTTTCTGGTCGGCGAGAAGGCAAGATTCGGTTCCTTCTTCTCCCTCCAGCCACCAAGTCGTCATCGTCGCCGACGTTGTTGTCGTCATCAAGCGTCGTCGTCGTCGTCGTGTACTAGCGGGGCGTTTGGTGTACTAGCGGCGGGGCCCGGGGACCTGCGACCGCTGCGCGCTTGGGGTTCTGTCTCGTCTGGTCTGGTCTGGTCTCGCGCCTGTTGCCTGTGACTTTCTTCAACGAGTATAAAAAGCGGCGAATTTCAGCCAACGATCAGTCAGTTCAGTCCTACCCACCATCGTGATCGAACCATCATCATCAGCAGCGTCCCTTCCGTTGTACTCCGTTCTAAAACCCCAAACACACATCAACACACACACAGTAGCCATCATGTTCCGAGTGGTGAGTTGAAACGCGTAGTAGGCTAGTGCGCAGCAGGACAGCAGCTCGTCCAAGGAAGCAAAAAACAAAAAAAAGGATATCTATTCACAACCAAGGATTGCTGCGATGCGAGCCGATGAGGTTGAGGCTGCTTGTGAACAGACGAATAATCAAGAGTGTGCTTTCCGTGGAGTGCTAGATGGAGTTGGAGCCGTAGAGAGAACGGTGCTAGTGCGCGCTGCAGCGGAAGACCGAGGATTTGTGGCCAAATACCTGTGGCCAATCCTGCCGTGTGTGACCTATAGCAAGCAATGGGCATCAGAAATGGGCCAATTGATGCTGTTGAATAGTTTGAGAACAGCTGGGCTGGCGTGGGGGCCATTTGTTTTTGAGGGTGAGATGGGGGGAAAAAGGATCAAGAACCCTGCCCTCGGTGCTTGGCGGAAACAATTGCACCATTGAATTCCCGAGTGATTCCTCCTCCATCGGCGATGGAATCACGCAAAGCGTTAAATATGAAGTCATCGTCGACGTCTGAAACAAAACGTTTTGTTTTGTTTGGAACCTTGGCCCTTTCGGGTGCTGCCATTCTGTCGCAGCAAAACGATAAGCTTTGCTTACATAAACACCCTCCCCTCGGGGTGGCCGCGTGGGAGCCGCAGTTGCCCAAAAACTCAATGAACATTCGAGCATTCGAGTTCCCCCCCGTTCCGTCGCATGTGTCGGCCCGGAAAAGTGTGTCACAGTGTTTCCCACCACAGTGGCCTTGCCTTCCGCACTCTGCGCAATTATGCTGCACCGAGCAACACACGCATGCATCGCTCGTTTAATTGTGGCGTAGCGTGGTTGCTGCACACTCGCCGTGTTTCCGTGTATCTCACTTTGCATCTTAAGGTGTGTCTGCAGTGTGTCTTGAGGGGCGGGATCTTGCATCAAATTATCTCGCCAAATTGTGTCCGGTCGCCGGCTCTGGGACGCTCTGCTCTGGGGAAATTTGCGTCAGAGATCTGCTACGCAGACGCACACAATCGCCAACTCGGCAAGGGAGCAATTGTCAATGAAATGTGGCTGGCAGTATTGTGGCCACAACGCTACGGCTAGACCGACCGTAAGCAAAGCTTCAATTATGTGATTCGCACTCAGCGCTTTAGTCAGCTCGCCGGTAGCGTTCCTGCGATGCGATGATGTATGGTCAGGCCTTCTCCATAGGTGCCATCCTCATCTACGAGAGGCCATCATGATCGTCAAGTAGCAGCAGCAGCAGAAACGGCGACAGGTGCGTCGATCACGATCATCGGTTTCGAAGGATGATGTATCGACATCGAGAATGGCCAACATTACACGCCGTGACATTGAGCAGCAGCAGCAGCACATGCAACAGCAGCCCCTTGTCGAATGTAAATCTTGCTAAAAGGTTGATTAGCATGGCCTCTCGGCCTTTCTCACCTGCCTTTCCCGGTCTAACGTTGAACACAGTCGTGAGTGATCCCTTCCCCTGCGTGGCGTGACAACGAGTGGCCCGGTGGCTACTTTGGCGTTCGTTTGCCAAGACAAACGATCCGTAGAGGTGTCACCAGATGATGAGCTGGGCCTGCCCCTCAGAGCAAACGATCGCAAATGAGGTTTGCCTTTGAGTTATGGGATGAGGGATGTCAAGGATATCAAGGGGAAGGGAAGGGGTTGTATCGGGTTGATCAGGGTGCTGACACGCGACAAGTGTCATTACGCAACGTCTGCCAGTTGAGTTGAAGATGTGCCCCTGGCCTAATGGAACGCCTATTTGATCATTAATTAATATCTCTCTCTTTCTCTTCCTCTCTCGCTCTCTCTCTCTCTGCCATTTAGTTCGTTATTGCTGCCCTGGCTGCGGTCGCCGTCGCCCAGAACCCGGATGCCGATGCGCAGATCCTGAACTCGGACAGCGTCGTCAACCCGGACGGTTCGTACGCGTGGAACTACGAGACGAGCAATGGTATTCGGGCGCAGGAGGAGGGTGTTGGTGGTCAGTCGGCGCAGGGTAGCGCTTCGTGGACCGATCGCGACGGAACGCCAATCTCGCTGACGTACGTTGCCAACGAGAACGGATTCCAGCCCCAGGGTGCCCATCTGCCGCGTGAAGGCCCCGTGCCGGACCATGTCCTGAAGACGCTCGAGTTCATCCGCGCCAACCCGCCCAAGGATGACCCGAACTTCAACATCCAGGCGCTCGAGGCCGAGATCGCCAGACTGCAGGCCCTCCAGTAAGAGTCTCGGAGTCAGCGTTTCAATTTACGCGTTTAGCACGAGTCATTAGAGTGAGAAAACCGCGAGGGAGGGAAGCGATAGAGGATACCATGAGGAACATTGATGAGATTTGCGTAGAATGCGTTTCACTGCGACCTGTGCCCATACTCAATCAGCATCGCGCATCAGCAACAATGGGAAGCAATGAGATCGAGAACGAGAATGAGTTTGAGTTAGAGGTGAGGGCGAACCCGGTGATAGCACACGATCACGCGTGCACGATCAGCAGGAGGATGCGCAGTCAGGAAAGAGGGAAGAGCAGACAGCACAGAACACGTCAAGGAAAATAGAAGCAGAAGATGCAGAAGAAACAAACAGAAAAAAAACGAACAAAGCAAAATCCAGATCCAAAACCGAAGCTCTAATTTCGATTCGCGCTACGACACTCACACTTTACTGCAACGCCTGTAACACCTTTTTGTACATACTACTTTTGTTTAGTTCATTTACAAAACAACGAAAAAGTGAAAACGAAAACCGCGCCTCGGCTGCACTTTTACTTTCCTTGCGATCGATTATCAATGATCGCCGCCGCTGCTTTTATTCAAATTGGCCTAGCCTAGATCGTGTAGAGAGGAAAAAGATCGTGTGCTGGAGTGCCGTGTTTCTCGAATGCGGCGGACATTTCACAAATTTTGCGATCTGATCCATCGACCATTTCGCCAGAGGGGAAACGAAGGAATAAATTCAAAGCGAAAAACCCGTCAATCGTGAGTCGCATTATGAAAGAGGGGAGCCACCCAACCACCCCATGGCGGATCGCGCCTCAAGAGGTTGCGCGTGAGAAAGCTATCACATTCCAGCTAGCTCCAGTGACTATCCAGACTCGAGTCTAGTCCATCGCGCGAAGAAGAATCGCGACCGAGAAGAATCGTATTGATCAAATCAAAAGGAAAAGCGCCACAAAACAGATAGTATAGGTGCTGGCTAGGTAAGCGCGGACCGAGGGGAGGGCAGAGAGATGCAAATAACTGCATGACATAACTCGCTCGCGTTTTGCTCTTTGAGGGAACGGTAGAGGCGGATGCGGATTTCTTCGTTGCTTTTTGATCGATCGTTTGTTATGCTTTCTGCCGCCTCAGGATAGAATATGATGGCGATCTGATCGTTGGCTTTGTTACGCGTGCAACCCGCGTGTAGGGGTTGAGATCATTCTGATTTTGACCATTTCCTATCTAACGGTTATTTGAAAAAGGGGTTAATAGTTAAAATATTTTCCTCCCAAACTTACGCTATGTTTTTATGCTTCGTGTGGCTCGGCCTTGTGCTTAACGAAACCGCCCGTTGTGGATCATTTGTTTTGGAGCGTGTTTAAAGTTCGGTTTCGTTAAGAAAAGTTAAGAAAGAAAGCAAAAGTGATTACGACTGAGGAAAAATGGCCCGGAAAATTGGTCTTCTGACCATGGTGCACCTGGCCAGCGTCGCGAAAACCCTGGCCGCCACTCGGCCCTACCCGCTGCACACACTGTACCTACAGTTTCACCCGAAAGTGGCCGCCTCCGTGAAGTGTCCGCGGGCTTTAGGCCGGTTCGTGGCGAGCGTTTATCAATCGTCGGTTTGCTGGATCGGAGCCGACGTAGATCTGCGCATCATGACCGGAACTCTCCGAACCGGACACCCCAATGCGAGCGCATTTTCCGCCCACCGGAAACGGCTACCATCGGTAGACTATCTGTTCTATGATTATGCCGTCGCTTCCGGTAACGAGGAGGCCGTTCTCGCGCAACACTTTCCAGGTGCCCAGGTTGTGGAACTGACGGCGGATGGTGGGGCAGAGACCGGCACACGGATCGAGGTGGTACTGGATCCGGCAGAGGAATGCTACCGAAATGTGGTACTCGGTGGAACGTTCGATCGAATCCATGCCGGGCACAAAGTGCTGCTTACGCAAGCGGTTCTCATGGCAACCGAGCGGCTAGTCGTTGGTGTAACGGATGGGGCCATGAATCGGGGTAAAAAGCTATACGAACTGATACTGCCAACCGAACAGCGGATTGCCACTCTTGAGCAGTTACTGCAGGACATCGATCCCACGCTGCGCTACGAAGTGGTGCCGATTGTGGATCCCTTCGGACCTACGGCTACCGATCCGAATATGGATGTAAGACTTTTGTGGTCTCTGCTTGGCCAATGTTTAATGTTCGCTTCATTTCATTCCATTCGCAGTTGATCGTGGTCAGTACGGAGACAGCCCGGGGTGGTACAAAGGTAAACGAGCTGCGAACCAAGAACGGGCTGAACCAGCTGCAGGTGCACACGATCGAGTTGCTCGATGATGAGGCGACAATTGAAGATAAGGAGGATAAGATAAGCTCGAGCAACTTGCGAATGGACCTACTCGGAACGCGTTTGAAGCCACGAAAGCCAGCTCCCGGCCAGCTACCGGCAAAACCGTACATCATCGGATTGGTTGGCGGGATTGCGTCCGGTAAAAGCAAAATGATGGAACGGTTCGAGAAGCTCGGAGCCGGTGTAATCGATTGCGACAAGATCGGTCATCAGCTATACGAACCGGGAGAGGAATGCTACAAGCAGGTGGTGGCCACGTTCGGCGATGGGATCGTACATCCCGATGGCACCATCAACCGTCAGGCGCTGGGCGCGATCGTGTTCGCTGATCGAAGCAAGCTGGATCAATTGAACGGTATCATGTGGAATGCGATCCGGAAGCGAGCGCAGGAAGTGGCACGCAATCTTTACGAGCAACAGGGCAAGGAGGTGGTGATTATGGAGGCAGCGGTACTGTTACGCGCCGGTTGGCAGCAGGACTGCCACGAAGTGTGGTCCTGTATCATTCCACGCGAGGAAGCGATCCGTCGGTTGATGGAGCGAAATCAGCTGGCCGAAAAGGAAGCGATACGGCGTGTCGATGCGCAGGTGACGAGTACGGAAGAGATCGTACGACAATCGGACGTGGTGTTCAGCACGCTGTGGAGTTACGAGTTCTCGCAGCAGCAAGCGGAACGTGCCTGGGGCATTGTTCAGAGCGAATTAAAGCTCAAACTGTAACCAAACATGATGTTTTGTTAACCTATTTTTAATCGAGTTTTAGTTGATCAATGGGTGGGTTTGGAAAATAAATGCGGCGCATGTAAACTGATATCCCATCTGGCAATCCAGACTCCCTCATTCCTTAGAGCTTCACTGTCCACAGTTCCTTACAGGAAGGACAGTTTGTGAGACGACGTAAATACTTTTTCATGCATTCTCGGTGCAAAATCTGTGGACACTTGGCACAGCGTAGACCCTGGATGGAAAGGGAGCAAAGAAAAGGAGCATCAGAACGGAACAGATATCTCCGACCTTCCCAGATTACTTACATAAAAGATCGTAACATTGCAAAGACAGCAGCGTGTAATAACGTCGGCAAAATTGGTGTTGAGATAGTTCTCAAATTCCACAATGGTCCGCGGGCCAAAGTAGCACTGGTTCTCCAGAATCAGAAAGTACCCGGATTGTTCCCACTCGCTCAGCAGCTGCTCGGCCCGTGCCTTCGCGAGCGGCTTAGTTCCTTCGTCCGATGATTGATTCGTCAGATTGAGACAAGCAATCAGGGGCAGCTGGTGATCATCGGTAAGGGTGATTTCGCGTAGCAAAGCCCGAAAGTACTGTAGCTCAGGTGCGGTGTAAACATTCTGGTGCCGGTTTATCGGGGAGTCCATCAGATTCACAAACACGTAAAAGTCCCGTTCGGTGGGATCGTAGTGGGTGTAAGCAATTTTCTGATCGAACCGATAGATGCGGCTGTTGATCTTGGCCACCACTTCGGCCACCTCATCTTCCTTTGGTACCGTGTCGCTGTCGCCATCTAAAAGGGGAAGGAGTTCTTTAATGCCCGTTCCGTAAAAATTAGCGCCAGATGTTCGCTTACAGCGTGCGTGAATTCCGATGAGCAATTCGTACGCCTGCTCCTTGCTCAGCGTTCCATGGTTGCAGCAAGCTTGCAGAAACGACCGATGCACGTCGGTGTAGGCCATATTTATCACCTGGGAAACTCGCAGCCGGTACAAATTAAAGATTTTTCGCTATTTTCCGCCGCTGAGAAAAAGGTTTTCCGCCGGTTTTTTGGCGCACGAATTTGGATTTTGACACATACCCTGTTGTCAATGAGCTCCCTTTATGTTTAGGGGTCACTAAGGGGCCCATAAGGGGCCACGATGTATGGCAGATCGAGAAAACTAGTCGATTATGGGCCTCTTAGTGGCCGCTTAAAAATTAGCTTTATGTTAATAGGGTAAGATGAGATTTTGACAGCTCAAAAAAGTGCCAATTCAGCGTGGAGCAGGGCTACAACCCTGGAAAACTGTTGTTTTGGTCTCGTCATTGTTCCGCCGCGAAAGAAAATCGTGAAATTTGGAAGGGAAAACGTACCTCACCTCGCCGATTCCGAACTCGTAGCGCTGTAAAAACACCGTTCCAGACACCACATCCGTTTCCGGCATGGCAGTAAGAGCGGTTACTGACGAGGGCAATTTCCAGGCCGAGCTGGCGGCCGCCGGAGCTAAGCTGGTGGTCGTCGATTTCACGGCAACCTGGTGTGGTCCTTGCCGGAGTATCGCACCGCTGTTTGAGCAGCTACCGGCCAAGTATCCGAAGGCCGTCTTCCTGAAGGTGGACGTGGACAAATGCTCCGAGACGGCGGCCTCACAGGGCGTCTCCTCTATGCCTACCTTCATCTTCTACCGCGCCAGAGTAAGTACTTCTCCGCCGGGTGGTCGGACCACTTCGATTGCATTTTGTTTATCGCTCGTTCTCTTGCAGACTAAGATTGACCGAATGCAGGGAGCCGATATCAATGGGCTAGAGGCCAAGATACAGAAACATTACGTTTCCAGCGTGGACGAATCGGGAGAGGATTATGGTCAGGGAATGGTGGGTATTGATTTGAGCCGGTAAAGGTGAAATAGATCGCTAATTGTACTGCTCTTTCCCCTACACTCACGTTTAGCTCGACCTCATCACGTTCATTCAGAAGAACCAGTGCGAGTGTCTGAACGAGGCCGACGATCATCCACTGACAAATGCGCTCAGCTCGAGCGGCGGTCATCTGGCATCGGATTGCGATGAGCAGCTGATCATTTCGGTTACATTCAATCAGATCGTCAAGCTACACTCGCTGAAGATCAAAGCGCCGCCAACGCACGGACCGAAGCACATTAAGCTGTTCATCAACCAGCCGCGAACGATCGATTTCGATATGGCCGACTCGTACGTTTCCGTGCAGGATCTCGAGGTTGATCCGAAGGATTTGGAAACCGGTACACCCACCAAGCTGCGATTCGTCAAGTTCCAGAACGTACAGAACATTCAGCTGTTCGTGAAAGACAACCAGTCCGGTGGCGAAACGACAATCATCGACCATCTGGCCTTTATCGGGCAACCGATACAGACGACTAAAATGGATGACTTCCAGCGCGTGGCAGGAAAGAAGGGAGAAAGCCATTAAGCCGCACGCCAGTTAGGCGGCGGCAGGCACCGGCATTCTGAGAGAACTGAACTGTTTGCAATGTTTTTTCTCAAATCACTTTGATTTAATGATAATAAAAAAACGATATCTTCATTACACTCGTCTCGTAGAAGAACATCAACTTATGCCGAAATATCCTAGATAGATAGCGTAGGTACATCTAAAAGAAAGTAAAATATTCCGCAGAACCATGAAAAAACCACTCGGTGTAGTACACATCAAAGAGCCGAAAAGGACTCATATTAAATTTGACCGAATTCGGTTAATATTATCCATTTTGGATCAGTTCACACATCGGCGCGCGTTTCAACGCATTACCCTCCCTAGCGTGCGAACGAGGACACCAATCAAGCGATGCTTTATGGATTTCACGGGCACTAATTCAATGCCACCGATTGCGATCTCGACACATGGCCTGCGTGTGGCGACCGTGTGAAAGAGCATAATTACATTAAGGATTTCACTTAAAAGGCTTGCCACACCGGCATGGTAGCGCTTGAAGCACAGTTAAGTGGCATGGCCGCTCGGTGCCGGTAACGCGATATCGCCATAATTTCAATTATTGAGCAGCTTCCTGTTGAGTTTTTGGGGGCGTGAATCATATGTGCACGTGCGTATTCTCTTTCGCACGCTCTCAACTTCAATTAAATTCCTGCAAATAGCATCAATACGGAGGTGCCATTTCGAACGATTAATTCCGGCGCATTAACAGTTTCGCATCCGTATGCACAATTCGTATGTAGGCAAGAAAAACGCTTAAAAAGGGCCGACCATTTCAGGTGTTGAAAGCCGTTATTGATTGTTCGTGCTCTCTGTCTTGGCACCGGCTGGTGGTGGCTTCGATGGCTGGGATCTCCGGCCCGCAGCCGTCGTTCGTATGGTTTCGCTGGTTTCCAACGTATGGAGCACCGTGCTAAGCTCCACCTGTCGTATCTCATGAAGGTGTTCCAGGGCTCGAGCCACGAGAGCCGTACGCAGCGATGGCGGATGTAAGTTGAGAAACGAATCGAACGCTTCGCGGGCTATCACGGCAAAAAGACATCGAGCGTGAAATGACACGAAAAGCATTTCACATGCAATTGCGATAATGGCGTGACTGTTGAAGCAAAAGGATTACTCTGCAAAAGGCAGTCCTCGGTACAGAACGTGGACGCAACGTGTTTGCAATGCGAAAGCATTTCCATCAATACTTGGTGCTAATCTGTGATATCATTTAGAAGCAAACACATCGCAACCATACCCTTTCACGACAAACAGATTAATCGAGATGAGGAATGGGATAGCGGAAATATTGAATACTCACACAACAGGTACAACTCGGTCGTTTCGGTTGCCACCAAATTGGGATATTTCTGTGAATGGCCAACGAGTGAATTAGAATGGGAATCTCGTTACGTGAACCGGTGCCTCAACTTACAACGTGGCTTTCATCTAGCAGCAACTGAAATTCCCCAAAGTGTTCGCCCTCTTCCAGCTGCAACACCGCACGCCAGCTACGAGTGTACAGTGCCACGGTACCGGAAACGATGAAAACCATGCGCCAATTAGCCACCGACCTTCCGGGCGTCACCGCACGACCAGCACCACTGGCACCGTCCTCATCACAGCGTGTAATAATGTCGTTCTTCATGAAAGTTTGAAAATTCGTTTGCAGCGCGAGCGCACTCATCTGCTGCTCGGACAACAGCCCCTCGAACAGGAGTACATCGTGCAGCATTGGACCCAGAATTTCCATTCGCAGCTGACTGAAAAGCTAGTTTTGTGGGGAACAAAGGTGTGGCTTGAGGGTGAAGAAGGAAGACCTTGCGAAAACCACAATCCCAATCACCCCAGCGTCTCTGTACCTGTTCTCCAACCGTCGAACGGACCAGTGTCCAGCGGCTGTAGATTTTCGGATGGCGTATGTCGTAGAACTCCAGTATCTGCCTTTGCAGTCCGACCGGTAGCTGCTCATGGCGCATGTAGTTGCTCAGCTCATACCGATACTCATGGTACTGGGGGACCATAGGTGACGAGAGGACATTAGCATAAATAAATGGTGAATATTTTCGCTTGGCTTACGCTTATGGCTACACCACACTGTTACCACTCACTTTGCTGGTGCTCGAGAACAGGATGCGAATAAAGATGAATAGCTCCGCCAGTAGGTAGATCTTGAGAGCGTAACCGCAGATGGTGTAGATCAGCGATTGTAGCATATCGTCGTACGTCATGGACTCGTTGAAATCATGTGTAATGTGTGCGACGGTGTACAGCACCCGGTACGAACACTCCAGATATTGAGTGACTGGAAGAGAAATCCGGAAAACGGAACAAGTTGTACTGTGGAATTGCGGGAATGCCCCAAGCCAAGTCTTACAGGACGATTGATTCCAGAAGGCGATTCCTTTCGTCCAGGAGCGTTCATCGACCAGCGCCGGATCCGTACCCTGTACCAGTCGCAACACCAGAAACATAATGCAGGTCGCCCAATGGAAGACGGTAAGGACGGTTGCCAGTATCGCCGTGAACTTAATGACATTCCGGCGCAGTCCCAGCCGCTGGCATAACCGACGGATGTACACCAGGAAGGTACCGAAGCGCAGGATCTTCAGCATCGACATCAGGCTCCAAAAGTCCCACACACACCCGGGATGAAAGTGCAACCCGTCCAAGCAGAACAGCAGCGAGTTGCTCAATGTTTCGGGAGGAATCTACGGGATCGAGAGAGAGAGAGAGAAGTCAACGGCGAGGTACGGCGTGTCAAAATTCTCGTATGCTTCAACGGGCTTACAAGTCTCGTCAGCAAAGGATCCGGTCCCGAGCTGACAACATCGATCCAGAACCATCCGCGAAGATACCGGCGGCGAACGGGGCGCATATCGAGCTGTACCCGCTGAGTTCGTGGATCGCACGTGCCAGTGTAGAAGGACACCACGATATCCAGCATGCAGATGAAATCTATACGGACACCCGGTTGGGAGAACGGGTGGTTGCATGTTAATTGCGGTGCAATCGAGCTTTGAAGATTGGGCCAGAATACGCTACCTACCGAGCGCTAGCAATATCATGTGGAACGCCGTAAAGGGATAGTAATCCTGGACGCGAAACAGAAACATCACATCGTACGGTATCAGCTGGAAGGCCATCGCGAACGTAACGATCATAAGGCATTCCCACGCGAACCTGTAATGCGAGCGATGAGCGGCAGAACCCGCAAAGGGGGGATGTTATCATTTCGGAGCAACATTAATTAGGGGGCGCACCGAGTGTGGGTGACTGACTCACCGGAACCGGCTCAGGGGGTGCACCGTACGGGGGTAGTAGGTAAGCTGGCGTGAAATTTCGCGCTTGATGGCCGTATCGCTGCGAAACACTTGACGCGTCAGCGCGCTCCGTTGATCGACGAGGCACATCCGGTGCCACCAACGCCCAATCCTGTAAGTGTGTATGTGTTTTTAGATAGAACAGGACCGTGGGATAGATGGGTGGCATCACGAAAAAGGTGGCCATTCCGTTTGGTGTGGTCACTCGCAACTCCAATTTATGACATTATTGTTGTGGCCAACGTCCCGGTAATGGGTTGCGCTTGGGAATGCTCGTAAAACGGGATCAAAGGATGCTTCGTGTTCGCCTCCGGATACTCGCCTGCTGAGGGTCGATTCGGCCGGGATGAATAGCTCCACCAAATCGACATCGTGATAGACGTTGCAGCTGTGGGATGGAAAATGGCGATTCCGTGTTTCCCGGGTACCGCGTGCCGCTGTATGCTTCGGCCGTTGCTGCTCCATGTACGGTGTGCTGCTCTATTGGTTCGACCTTTTTCCAATGCGCATAGAGTGCATATGCGCTTCCGGTGTTTCGCTTTTAACTGGTACAATGCATGATTACTTGGATTGGCACTCGTGGTTCGCATCGCTTCAGCTGATGCACGATTAGCCTATCGAGAGCAAAAGGTTTGCTATTGGGTCTGGGCAACCCAACATTAGCCTGGTTACTTGGAAAATCTCGCTCGAAGCTATTCGAGGATTAGAAAAGCAAACACAAACCAGAAGTGTTTGGTTCACACCAGCGGCGAGCACGATCCACGCCAACTCTTGCCTCGATAATTGAATTATCCTTCGAAAAGTTCACCGAACTCGCGAATCTCAGATTAACAGCACTTCTTCGGACAAAAAACAACAACCACCTCCAGCACCTCCAGCGGTCCTTAACATTTTCCACGAACAGCCTTGGCTCCGTTTCATCGCGAAGCGGTGAGTTGAGCATTAACCACGCGATCCCGTTCAAAAGACATCACTCTTACCACTTGCTGCCCCATTCCCTGGTGCCAGTTGAAGCCGCGCACAAGCGAGAGTGGCTAATTAGCTGGCTGGCTGGTAGGAGCTGCGAGGGGGAAGATTTTATCAGATTTCCATCAACCATCGTTGGAGCGAAGGTGGCGAAAGAGTTTCCTTTGATCCCCGTTATCGCTACCGGCACTAACACGGGGGCTGCCGTCTGCTATGCCGCTCCATTCAACGTAAACTGGCTTCTGCCGTGGGCCCGGGAGAAGAAGAGATGAGATACCTTTTCGCTCCCTCTTCGCAGAAACCAATTTCCGCCAACATGACCACGTGGCGAACATAAGTCCTGCAGGTGGTTGGTTAGCCAGCCGCCACCGCAGTCCGCTTTTCCGCTCCGTTTCGTTCGACAGAACCAAGGGGCAAAGAGGAACGGTGGGTAAGGGTGAAATGGTAATGAGAAGCACTGATTTATGATGAGTGCCGTGGCAAGGTTGTAAAGTTTTCCCCGATAAGGTGCCGGTACACGAGAGAAACTTTCACTCGAGGTAAATTACCATTAATTAAGCGCTAACTGTTGATCTTTTGATGCAATTTAGTTTTTAGCTTTGCACTGAATACACGAATGCAATATTACTTTATAAATGTTCGATAACTTTAGTCTACCTGAGCACTAAAACAACGAAGAGAGTGAAAGATCGAAGTGCAACGAATTTATTCCATATTTACTGCACTCGTAAACGAACGCTAATCGAATAAAATCCTGTTTTACTTGTTTGATCAAACACGGACGATTCATTGGATTACTCCAACAAAACTGCGCGAAACCGTGCTATGTTTCGCTTTTATGACGATGAGATGATTTTACAAATTCCTAAAGCGTGTCCCCGACACACTCCACCGGCTCGAATGCTGCCGAATAAAATACATTTTCCGTTTTTCGCGAACCAATTAAGAGCGTGTGACGCCTTCGGTTAGACACATTCTTGGAAACCATTGTTTCGTAATTGAGTTTTTAAGACAAGTTTACATCGAACTGAACACGAGCCACATTGTGCTAGCTGATTGCTGATGATGTTCATTTCCAGCGAAACAAAAAAAAACACATCAAACGTGTTTTTCCTCCAAAACCTCCAGTTTCGGTTCGATTGGCTGAAATGCTTTCGCGGCGAAAAGCCATTTTGCGTTGGATGAAGCAACCGGTCCCCGACAGCTTTTATCCGTTTTTCTCGTTGGAAATCCTTCCCAAGCAGATTTGCGAACGAAACGCTTCGCCGTTTACCACCGGAGGGCTGCGCGTTCGATGCATTTTGATCAAACCAATCCCATCAGCCACCCACCACCATCACCATCAGCATTACATCAGCGGGAGCATCATCTTAGGGGATCGACCCACCGACCGACCGAATGGTTCAATCTTCGATCCAGGGTTGGTCCATCGCTAAACCGTAAAACCGCGTACGGCTCCCGATCTCATTTCCGGTCCCCGGTTGTTGCCTGTCGTCGCCACCTGCATCTATCCTGCACTCGCGGGACTATCCTGCACATGACGCACGATCATCATCATCGTCATCATCATCGTTTGGTGTGGGTTAACGCTAGATTTCTTATCATGCTCGTTGCCGCAGCATCGAGTGGTTCGCAGCGTTCGGTGACCATCGATTCCCATTCGTCGATTACAATCTTCAAGTTTCCTTTCTCACAATGGCCCCGGTGTTCGACCGTCCGATTGAGGTCTATTAGGGCGGTCACGGGCATGAAGCAGATGTGGAGGACGAGATGTGGAAGTACGCACGCGGTCCAACGCATCGCCCACCAAACCAACACCGATGACACCGACTGATAAGCCATTTATGAGCCACCCTCTCGCCGGGGTGGGTGCTTGTTAGATCATGGCGCCAATGCCATCATCTCCGCTCGCTCGTGAGATGAGATGAGATCCCGGTACCGCGAAGTATAATCGAGAGCACGATGCTGCTGCTGCTGCTGCTGTGGCGGTTCGATGAGGAAGACGCTCGCGTTATCAGGGTGCGTTCGTTCGCGCGGTAACGGTGGTAGTAGTGCCGGTGTTGTCCGTGGGGTGTAAGCATCCAGCACAGCGCGTTGTGAGTGGACAGGCGCGGTGCCTTTTTCGCGGAAGATGGTTCGCTGAGGAATTCAAATGATCGGTTCGTAGCCCGTAGCGTGGTTCCGGTGACGGATTTCGAAAGGAGTTGGTGTGAACCTCATAAAAAGGGGAAAAAGTGTAGTGGGTTGGCATTCGATTGACTAAACGTGACCCCGGGAACGTGTGCAGATTAGCGAGGCGGACGTGTTGTCGATTGTAGCGACCACGAATCTGCTACGTTGGAGCGTGGGTGTCGTACGCCACAGCAACGAACGAGTCGATTGTGTAACGTTTCGTATGTCGTCGTCGAGGGGGAGGGTTGGTTGTTGATGTTGTGTTTTGGAGAAATCTGATTCGGTGACTTTGGTTGGGTTTGTATTTGGATGCGTACGTTCTGCGATGATCTGCATGCTGAAACATAAAACAGAAAGACAGAGAAACATAAACGTGAAATCACGTGTTGCGATGTTGAACGATGTTCGGGAATCACCGCGAAAGAGCGTAGAAAAGTTGCTTTGATTTGATAGTGAACGACCTCCCGTGGATGGCGTGGACTCTATAGTGGCCGTAGTTGGGTCCACCTAATCCATCGCCGTTCCGCTTGTCTCACCGTATGTAAACAAGCGCCAACAGCGGCAACAGCATCAAGCATCGCGCAAAACAAACTATTATCTCGCCGCCAACCAAACACGACCAAACGCACATACACACATAATGGTGGGAGCAACTAGTCTGGTACAAATCAGACACGACCTAGCGAACGAGCGTTCCAGATCTCGCTTTCTTTTATTCGCTCCATTTTTTTTCTTCTTGTGCTATATGCAATCGAAACCTTTGGTCGATGATCATGCTTATGCTATCTGTTGGAAGAGACGGTCCATCGTTCGATGTCGTTGTCGCTGGAAATTAATTTGAATTTCACAATAGATACGCACCCTCCATACACACCTGTTATGCGAGTGGCTCTCTCTCTCTCTCTCTCTCTCTCTCTCTCTCTCTCTCTCTCTCTCTCTCTCTCTCTCTCTCTCTCTCTCTCTCTCTCTCTCTCTCTCTCTCTCTCTCTCTCTCTATCTCTCTTTATCTATCTATGTTGCATTGCTCCCAATGATCAAGGTCGCGTGCTCGTCGGTCGGTTTGCTCGCAGCCGTATAAGACACGTTCCCCAAATATTTAGTCAAATGAACATCGGGATCGGGATCCGTTGGAGGAAACAGATAACAGAAGCGCCTAACAATTTGGCGCCACATCCAACCGAGCTTCAAGTGCTGTTGCTGTGGATGTGACTGAGTACGCCATTGGCGGTCCAATCCAATCGGGTGGATGCATGGAAGCATGAGAATGCTTTCACATTTTCCGGCACATAAAAAAAACGGATAAACGGGCTCGTAAAGCAGGAATGCAACAGCTCAATACAAAAGGACGCGTCACGCGTACAGTGAAAGCCCATCAATATGAAGCCGTTTAAACACTTCATCATCATTCTCTTCGTCATCACCATCATCATGTTGGTGATAAAAAACGGGGTTTTCTAATTTCTCAAATTAATCAAATGTCTCATAAATGTCACGGATCACTATCGCAATTCATTCGCCCTTCCGCTGGTTTTGTAGGTCGGTAGCGAACCGGATTGCCCTGACAACCAACCAGGAGGGTAGGAAGCCCACAACACAACCCGCCCGGCCTACCACGATGGCACCGGGCAACGTTAAACGGAAAAACGGCTCATTTATCAAATCGAGTTGGCTGAGGAGGGGCGATGCGAGCCACAAGACATTGAGGTCACCATCTCGCGTCATTTCCTCGCCACTAGCCTCCTCCCGATGAAGCATAATGAGGTGTGTGCTTGTGTGTGCCTGTTCGTGTGTGTGGTAGAGTATTGGGGAGCTTCGTGGTGTCATCAGTTCGAAATGGGAGGCAAAGGCTGCGTTTCCTTGGCGTAAATGTCGCCATACTGTGCTACATGACATCGTTTAGCGAGTGACTTATGGTCTGTTTTGTAGAGGCTGACTGGGTTGGTACGATCACTTCTCGTCGCTTTCGATGCGTATCGAATTTCCGTGAAAATGTTCAGAAGTCCTTCTAAATGACGGAACTGGTGCTGGTCCTTCAACATCTCACAAGACAAACATATCCCCGGCGCAGAGTACCGGCAATATGGATGGCAAAAGTTGGAGCACCTTCTCGAACGGTTCCAAAGGGCGACAGCGAAGCGAATCGATAGTTCTACCGGTACCGTCTGTATCATCCGCCTGCAGGAGCATCCCTCTGCCCATGGTCTTCTTTTCCCAACAGGTGTTCGGATATGTTCATGTAGATTCAATCAAAAGTTCGTCGAACAAACTTTGATTAATATGCTGCTCACTTTTCTGCATGGAACGCACGCCATCAGTAGCCCCATTACACGGTCCACGGTCGCTATCGCTGCCTGTGCCACATGCCTGTGACGCTCGTTACACATGCTACTTATCCGCCAAACCGGTGTGCGCCTGCCAATCACTGGAAGTTGGAACTTTTCCCTTTTTTGCCAGTGAGCGGACAACAAGCGCGATGGTCTCGACTTGGATAGTGAACCAAGATAAAACAACATTTCTCCTTCCAAGGGACCTTCCAAGGTCCGGGGAGGAAAATGTTGTTTCCTATCTCTAGGCAAAATATTCGACATAAAAGTTGGGATCCGTTCCGTTACGAAGCAGAGCATCATAATACCGATCATAACACCCCGAACACCGAAGCGCCACACTGTCCACCAGTCGTTTAGCCGGTGTTGTGGCATGTGCCGTAGCATAGCAAGGCATTGTGTTGTCTTCATTCTTTTCTTTTTTCGTTTTGTTTGTTGCCGCCGCCACCGTAGCTGGTTGGACTAGAACAGTGGCTCCGCTTTCGGATATCCCGCTCTTCAAATATTTATCCAGCCGTAGCTGGAAGGTTCTGGGTGGTCGTCTGGTGGTTGGTGTACTAATTTGCAAAATTGTGCGATACCGAACCGGGGGCTCATTTGTGTGTGTGTGTGTGCGTGTGTTTTTTTTTGTCGAACCAAGGGAAACATAAACAACCGCTCGAATTACAGTTCGCTCTAAACAGGTATTATTAGAAGTCCGGCCCAATTTGGCAGAATGATCTACGCCAGGCCGTTTAGAAATGATCGCTCGACCTCATTTACGTAACGCAAGGCGTTAAAAAGCGAATGGCTGACGTATTTGATTGAATGTAATTTCTATTGGAAGCTACAACATCGAGCTTCCATTCATTAAGCGACTGTCAGGGTTTTCGAGTGAAAAATTATCATCTTTTTTGGTAATCAATCAAAGGATCTTTTTTTTTATTTTTTTTATGCACTATCATAAAACGCATGAAACCCCAAGAGATAGGCGAAATTTGGCAGAATGAATGAACGTGCTGCAGTATACGCAGTATAAGATAACGATAGCATTAGATGAGCTGCAGGAGCAGATTTATATGAATAATAATTTAAGCAAATGAAGCAAAACAAGTTATTTAAGGCCTTGCAAATGATATCAATGGCAATTGGTCCTCACCAGTGAATCCTCACAAATGTGTCTGGCAGCCTTGTGGATGGATTAATATTCCCATATTGGTATCATTTACCTAATACCCCAAAATAAGATCGAATCGCCGAAGATATGTAGCGATTCCCCGTGACATTGGGGTTCATGTTGTTGGATTAAGCATGCGAGATGCTTCGCAAAATATCTAGAGACGTTCCCGGTAGGAACACAATGGCCAATCAATGTGCTTTCCAGGGTCGTCTTGGCTGATGTTTGCGCAAAGGGGATTAAGTTAATCATCTCAAGCTGTGGTGTTACAGCGCCGCAACGCAAAATTCGAATTCCGTTTGTGTTTTCTCAGTGATAAGATATCGCCGTACACTTGCTGCAGTCCCAACGTCGGACCACAGTCGGAGAACAAAGAAACGTGAACTGAAACGCGTTCACTTGCCCAGCAGTATTTATGGTTCATAATTCAAAGCGGTACAAGTGAGGTATAACCTATTTAGTTGCCGTTTTCATTCAAGTCGAGGGGTACATTTAACTGCAAACCAATCCAACCGATGATTAATTACATTCGAAACAGTAAAAAAAACGATTGAAACGTTATCGATCGGTTCGATAATGTCGATTACATTTTAAAAAAGGGAACGGATAAATGTGTTTCTGTCCATCATAAAGATGCCCCTTCAACGGGCAGCACACGCTAATTGTGATGGCCGCCTCCTGCTGCCAATGCCACATCACGTCGCAGCTCGTTGTAATGAATCCGTTTTCGCTCCGGTGCACTTAACTAGCCACAAATTAATGGTCTCGTTAAATCAATATTGCCTCAATGAACATGGTCCGACCGGTGTCACTCATCATTTAGCACTCATCGATATGGGTTTGGCCGGTCCGACCACGCCGGTGCTGGGAAAATCAATCCACGCAATACCACGCGAACGACGCTGACATGTAAACATGCTGGAAGGGCTGGCCGATGTTGGCCACAATCCTATCACGCGCCGCCAGTTAATTGCCCCAACAACAACGGTAATACCGGACACAACCAGTCCAAATTGAAGTCCCTTTTCTAGCCGGGATGGCGTTCTGCCGTGCTGCTGTTTCGATGCTGAGGCTGTTGTTTGTGAAGCTGGGGATGCCCGTGGTCCAGGTAACGGTCAAGCGTCGTCAAGAAAGGGTACCAGCATCGGGCACCACCGCCAGACAAGATATGGACGATAGACATCTCCCTCGACAGTTTCGGTTAGGAATAACATTTCGGACCGGGATCCCGTACCAATGTGGCCCAGAAAGATTGTTGTTTACGCTGAAACGAGGTGGATACATGGTTGGCCCCAATCAATGCGGTTACCGATTGACATGAGCGAGAACCGCACACATGTGTGTTCTCATCATCATGCGTGCGTTTCGGTTTTGGGGAGGGGGGGTTTTGAGAACTCCGGTCTCGATGGACCAGATTGCAATTTCATTCGTCTAACGAACCACCATTGGTCGAGGGAGTTGCATGGTGGCACAACATACAAAGTTGCTTCATTTGCTAATGCACACGCATACGCATCACTTCATGAGAATGCTTTAATATCACTTCACGAGAATGGTTGGCTGTTTAAAGGAGAAATAGGAATGCAAACGTTTGCGTTTGCTGGAATGCCATATTGAAGTTCAAAGAACGGCGCCAGCAAAACACCGGCAATGGTGGCAGCGTAGGTATGACACGTGGATTTCAAGCATAACGCGATTGCCTTCGGTAACCGGTCCTTCCAATCGTGTTGCTACAGCTTTTCCTTTTCCACGAAACGATGCTGAGCCACCTCCTACACAGCTTTCCCGGGGGCGGTTTTTCTTCGCTCGGCATCTTTTCTCTTGCTCCAGCGCTCCGCAAAACGGACAGCATTTTGGTGTATTTTTCTTCAAATGATGTTTCAGTCCTTTTCGGTGCCATCTCAGCAACCCGCAAGTCCCGCAATCCACATGGGTCGCTACATGCAACGAATTTCCGTTGTTCGGTTGCTACGAATTTGAAGCAAGTGAAAATGATGCCTACTCTAAGCCTACTCTATGTGCCAGACCGAAACGAACAAAAGGTGAAGGTCGCATTGTTAGTAGGCACACATTCCGGCAAGTCTTATCTGCCCAACGCTTCTGGACATCGTCGTCCGTCGGCCTAATGCTCCGTCGTGTCGTGCTACCCAAATATGCCAACCCGAGAGGCTCGGTGTCTCGGAGAATAATCTTGAACCCGGGACGGGTTTTGGTCGGGTAGTGTTTAACAAGTTCCATGTGCTCGTTACGTGGGTTACCTACTAGACCGGACCGCTACCGGGGATGCCCGGTAAAGATAGTACAAACAAGGCCGTATGCGTGGTCACCAAAAAACGAAAGAAAACGACGCCATGGACCACAATGCCGTATCTTTAATGCTTTAATTCTATCCACCATTTTTTTTTCTTTTCTAGCGGAGACCAGTCGGAAGCTGAGGTAGAGGGAATGTGTGTTGACATGACTTTGCCTGTGTGCTTTACGATAAGACAAGGCGCATCCTCACGGCGCGGATGATAAAGAGAGAACGATGGCGATGATTGCGAACATAATTCCACCAGCCGTGTTGTGGATCTTTGGTTTATGGGTGAAGGCATTTGCTTCGACGGTGTTTCGGGAGTCGTTTCCGAGCTGTATGGCCGGCCCGGGGGTCATCGCAAAACATCGCTTCGAGAACAATCTGCTCGGGTGGTGAATTGATTTCCATATTTCGTGGCATGAAGGCTCCTCGCATCAGCGGAAGCAGCATCGTTCCGTATTGTTATTAACCTCCATGCTTCCTCCTTCCAAGTGGACGTTACGTTCAATAGTTGCGCTGCTAGTCCATCCCGGAAACGTTGAAAGGTTTCTACTCCTACCGGGACGCTGGGGGAAATTGCGTAACGAGCACGATAAATCATGCTTTGATCTCGCATTCTCCTCCATCGCTCTGTTCTTCGGCAAACGCAGGTTGGCGATTCCGTTCGATCGTTGCAATCGATTCCGGGACCAGTCCAGAACTCGCAGCCTCTTAAAACCTGTGTCCAGTCTAGCCAGTCTAGCCAGGACCTCCGCTCTAGCCTCTCTCTCTCCACAAAACAGTTATGATCTGTGAGTGGTTCTGCGAACTCTGCCATTGTTCGCTATTTGTTCTACCGACCCCTCCCCCGAGGAACCGGATGATGGCAAATTGGTCCAGATGCCCGGAATATGGACACAAACAGAACACAGACACCGCTAGCTATCTGTTTTTTGGTAGGTTACGATATGAGGACAGAATCACAGAAACAACAACCAAACGCGACGCGGTCACGGAGTGTCGACGTCCGGTGACCGCGGACAGCAACTGCAACGACCACCGGCGACTCTGATGTCCTCTACCGGCGCGAACACAGCCTCCGTTTCGATCACGGTCTCGACGGTTGTTATTGTTTGTCGTCGTTCATTATAGCGGCATGTTTTTATGATACCACCGAAGCCTACTACGTGGGATGTTGGTGTACGGCACGCATCCCGGATCGGAACCGGAAAACAGGAATTATGGTTTCATCCAAAGTGTGGGTTTGGGAACTTTTTCCTGGTTTTTGCTTTCATTTTCCTATTTTTTTCCTCTTTCCGGTTGAGCAACCCTTGTTTTTAACAACATTTCACAATAACATTATTTCTGGACTCGCTGGAGGAAAGTCGGATTCTAGGTCATTGGATTTAGCCTCCCGAGTTGGTTGCGTGGGTTTGCACGAGGTGGTGAGAAGTGGAAAGTGGGCACACAAACATATTTATGATATTTCTCTCGCTGAACCCTCTAGACAAACCAGCGCTGGTGCTTCCGGTGGCAATACGATCGGGTTCGCTAGTTGGCTCGGGGCGTGAGCAGGAAAAGATGGTCTGTTAACCTTTAACAAACCGGGGCAAAGTGGTAGAGAGACACTGCACAGGCCAACGCTCATCAACCTTTCTCTCGCAGCAGCACAACTTGGACATAACGGAAAGACCAAAAGTTAGCGTTAATTCATCGTAAAATGAAAGGTGAGGCCCGCAACCAGACCGGGGACCGGACACGATGAAAAGCTAATTTTCACCGACGCCTTCGCCTCCGAAAGGATGCAAAAAGGGTGATTCGAAGGTGGTATCCCTTTTGTGGGGAGCAGCCTTTTCATCGAAGCAGCCCGGGGACCACCGGATGCCGGGTTTTAACCTGCTGCTAGTGGAATATTCTATTTGGTCCCTGACTTGACGCAAAAGTTCCACTATTTCCAAGTTACCTCCGCCTCGGAATGGCCTCGAGAACACGAAGAAGGGAAACGAAACGAAACGGGGGATCTGCCCTCAGATACTGGGCTGACCTTTTGCCAAAAGTTACTTTTCGACTTCGACGTTAAGTCAGGGGGAATTGGAAGTTCGTCCCCGCCATCGTCGGTCGCATTATCGGTTCCGTTCGGATTGAGTCCTTGCGATGGAATGGAAATGAGCGGCATGCGCGTGTGTGTGTTTGTATGATTGAGTGATAGCCGCGGATTCGCGAAATGATCGGTATGATGATGGTGCACGACATCTGGCACCGCGAGGCCATAAATCTTAACGAGGAATTTCGAAAGATGATACCACACCGTACCGTATCGTTCCGTGCGTACCCGGGCACATCAGCAACAAGCAACATTGGACGATATTTTCCCTGGAACGAAGGTGCGCTCCATATTTATGCAATAAAAATTAACATAACGCCAGTTCGTGGAACTCCGGGACCACAGATCAAGTTCTGGAAGTGGGGTAGGGAAGGGAAAGGTGTCGCTGCGGAAAAGCTTTTCTCCAACCAGTGCGTATCGGTGAACAGCAATACCTAGGTTCTCTTTCGCTCTCTCACTCTCTAGCTCTGGTTTTCGCTGGCAGTTTTCGGTGCAAAAACATTCTGCAACTGATGGAAGGTGATGACGATGATGGGTGGTGATGATAGGGGGGGATGATGTGGGATTGTTTCACACGAATTCCGTCCGCACACGTGCCTGGGGAGGGAATTCAAACAACCGTTCACCGTGGAGCAGCAGCAGCAGCAGCAGCAGCAGCAATGTGTTGCCGGTGCGCCCCAGATGGAAATTCGTTCGTTTCTTCGGGACCGTCTTGCGGGGAAAATAAAATATCAAATCATTAAGCCCCTCACGCGTGTGCTCTCGCTCTCGTTTTTTTCCCCGTTAGGACGCTCGAATTCATTCGGTGCTCGAAATCATTTTCACCCCCGGGGGAAAACTCTTTTTTCGTTAAAGGTTTCACAGCCTCCTCGACCGAAAACCGAGCGATCGATTGCCGCTTGCTCTCTTTTTCTGTCCCTTTTTGGTTTTGCTCTTCGGTTCTCCGTTGAGGCTTCGGCCGATAATTTGTGCGTTAGATCGGAATTTAATACCTCGATCACACACACACACACGCACGCAAACGCAGGTACCTTTCTTCCGGTGCTCCATCCAATCCATCCGTCTTGCCGTGGTGACAGATAGGCGGCGTTCGCGATGCCCCAAACAAAACCCTCGGCGCACCGGTCGCACTCGAAATAACCGAAAAACACACACCGGGAACCGTCGGACCAAACCGAAACCGGACCAGGGACCGTTCTACTGTGTCTGTTGGGTGCGTGTCTTACGGGTGTACGTAAGATATCACCACGCCAACATCGACGACGACGACGACGACAGCCGGTGGAATGGCGCGGTGCGGTGCGAATTGTGGTGAGGATTGTGGGTGGTGATGCGACGAAGACGACGACGACGACGACGACGAAGACGACGATGACGACGATGACGACGAAGACGATGGCAAGCCGTATCGCGTTGGCAAGCAACCAAACCAACGGACAGACAGGCAGGCAGGCAGCGAGGGCGGCCGGGCAGGGGCTGGGTCGTGGCAGCAGCAGATTGGAAAGCTTACCGGCGGACGTCGTTGGTCGCAGCATCGAAATCAGTTTCCCTCGGCACGGTACCGCGTTTGGTCGCATTTTCGCTTCGCATTCGCTATTTTGTGGGCTTTCGCCTTCGGCCAGGAATCATCGATGCCGCTTGGCTGTGAGTGAGTTGGTGAGTGAGTGATTGGTTAGTTGGTTGGATGGGGCTGGTAGAACCCCGGGTTTAGGAACCGGTACGCAGCATCCGTAGCCCGCTTCTGGCATTCAGAAGTGCAACAGGAAGTGTTTTCAATTGATTCAAGCGTTGCGTGTTGTTGGTGAAGAGGGTGTTGGTGGCGCCAATTTGTCACTTCTGACCGGTACCGGTCGATGCTGTTTGTGGTCCTGAATCGTTTGGTGCCAATGTGCGATCGGTTTTCGGTGGTGGGAGGTTCATGCCGATCGGTGAATCTATTCCGAAAAATGGTGATTTATTGACCTAATGTGGGTTGACAAACTGTGCATTTCACACAATATTATCATTCGTTCTTCATCCCGTCGTGGTGCCAAATACGTGCATAATAGTGTTTTAGTCTTTCTGGGTATAGTATCTCATCATTAACGTGAAGCGACGCTGTTGGTGAATTTTTAAATTTTGAAGATGTCGACATGTGGGATGTGTAGTGTACGTCAAGGTCAGTGATCAGTGCGAGCACGTAGCAATGTATCATCGGTTGCTGCTACTGCTGCTAGTGTTGTGCCAGCGTTGGGATGAGATGTGACGAGCAACGTGATACCGATCAGTGATCTGCAAGTGCAAAAACACCCACGAGAAAAATTGACGCACCAGAAAGCAATGAACGAATCAATAATGGCTCCGGTCAACGAGAGTGCACTGGCCACACCGGGCGATGCACCGGGGAACGTCACGCACCTTATTCCCGGTGCTGGTTCGAGTTCGGCGAGTCTGCTCGAGGCACTGGATGGTGTAGCGGCGCTCTCCCTCAACATGACCACCGCCGAACGTTGTCGGTTGCAGCAGCAGCTTGAGGAAGAACTCCCGGCCCCGGATGGTGACTGTCCGACCTTCTTCGATCTCGTGTCCTGCTGGCCCCGGACCCCACCCGGTACGCTGGCCGTGTTGCCGTGTTTCTCCGAGTTCAAGGGCGTCCAGTACGATACCTCACGTAAGTAGGGGTGTGGTCAGCATTTAAAGGGGATGAGAAGTGAAGAGAGGAAAATACTTAATTACCACCTCTAACCGTTGGCGAGGGCGTGAAGCGATGATTTGCTTTGTTGGTAAACGTGGAGAGCGGCGTTAATATTTTTCACGAAAGTTTTTTTTTATTTGGCTTCTGCCTGTGAGCTGCGTGTGTGCGTGGTTGTTGACTGAAGGAATTAAATTTTCACAACATAAATAACCGACACCGTCTGCAACCGACATCCAATTTTCTCCGTTCAATCACACCCTGCGGTCGGAACGTTCGGAGAATCTGTTTAAACCAGATATTCCCCGCGCTGAGGTGATGGTGGCGGGCTTGGCAGCAAAAAACATCCCACCGCATCGCATCGCATCGCATACGACGTGAGATTTGGTTTCAAATGAAATTATGGCATCATGAAATCCATCCTTTGCCATAGAACGCAGCGCACCTTAGCAAACGGGTTTTTTTTTTGTTGGCCCAAATCCGGAACCTCCGGCGACGAAACGGAATGGAGCGATTTGCGTGCTGGCGAAGGTCCCAGCAGTCAGTGTGGCAGGTTAAGTGAAATTTATTTTTCGAGAGCTTATCTTCAGCCTTTTGCGTGGGCACAAGACACGTGGCAACAACGTTGCGTTGCGAAATGTTCGCTGAAGCGCTGAAGTTGGTTAAGTTGGAAAAATCGTATGTTCTTCGCAACAATTCTGTAGCTCTTCAATTCCCTTTGGGTGATGCAAACGAGAAGTTAGACGCCACGAGAAGCAAACAAAACGCAAAGTTAGAAATAAAACGCCTCTTCGTTGAATTCTGGTGATGGTAATACCAACGCCATCGCCATGGCAGAGCCGAACAAAGCGGACGATTTACGATCATAACGCTTATCAGAGATCACCAGCCGAAACTGCAACTCGTGCAAGCGGTTGATGGAGACGCCTGGTACCGCGACGACGTATTTTTTTTTTTTACAAATCTAAGAACCGACGAGCCGCGTGTTTACCGCGACTACTTGACTTAAAACCGACGCTCCACGTTCACCTTGACCCGTGTTGTACGTCTTCGTCACCATTGTTGTTGGCCCTGACTACCTTGAGCTCAAGACACCGGGACATCTTGGCGTTCCCTCTCGCAGGAAACCAATTCATGTTGACCATAAATCACTCCGCAACTTCACCACCATGGCAAGCGTTGTACTCACTTCAATCTCGTTATCTTGCACTCTAGCTTCCTCTCTCTCTCTCTCTCTTTCTCGTGCGCACTCTGACGCACGTTACTGGCTACTGAGGTTAAGCGAGACGATCTTAAAAGGAAAAGATTAAGCGCTAGAGCACGCGGACAGCGAGATCATCAGCTGCTGTACATTAAGTTAATAAGGTTAGCTCTGGTCGAAACGAAGCGAGGGTTGCGAGTTGAACAACTGCTTCACTGTGCCCGGAGGGTACTCTACCTCTCAACACCGGTCCATTACATGCTTTTCTCCTGCTTGTCGTCATGGCGTATTTTCCATTTTCCCATTGTTTGGATTAACTTCGGTGTACTTGCCGGTCGTCTGCCAGCGGAACGACAACGAACCGGAGCATAATTGTGCAACATCCTTGCCTCAGCCTCACGATGAATAGGGTGCCTTTTTATGCTGCGATGCCAGAGCAGCTGCTATCTGTCAGTTTGGAACGCAACGCCAGCAGCAAGCCACTTTTGTGGCCAAAATATTATCGCGAGATAAAGCAAATATGAAACAAACAACGGAAAGCGGGCCCAAAGTAATGACGGGGCTTACTGGTGCGTGATGGTGCTCTTTATCAACAACCATAACGTCAGTGCGCGATCCGCTCGCAGCGCCACCAAGCAGCTCAGGGCGTATGGCGGTTGCTTTGATCTATGAAGACTAGATTTTTCACCGCACTGAATGCAATGGTGCTGGCGCAACCTCACGATTCCATCGAGCATTCCGGAGGCATTTCGCTGCTCCATCACCAGAAATTGTATTTCTCCTACGCCTTCGCTCTTCGCTCTTCGCCCTCGCTAACCTATCATTTCCTTCCATAAGCGAGAGTTTTAAGCTAGGAGTAGACTCCGAGAGCAGCATGGTTAGCACCATCATCACTCCTCTAGCTCATCACAATGACCTTTCTTTTTGAAGAGCTTCCCAGCATCATTGGAGTGTTTTTCACCATTTGGCCGCTGGTTTGCTGGCTGTAAAATGGCTGCTCGCTCCAACAAGCAGGGAGGAGTCCTCGAAAAATGTTTTCCACCATTTTCCTACCCCGCGCGTTCGTCGCATTAGGCGCCAGCCAGCCAGCCAACCAGGGCGTGGGACGTGCGTGCTCTGAGCGTTGAGCAGCCCACAGCAGGGACGCCTGTTGCATGTTCGCTCGCTTGCTCGCGAGATCGAGCGCATTTTTTCGTCTTATGTTTTGTTGGCTTCCGTTGCCGTGCCAAAGGAACTCAAGACGGTTGCAGCTTTTCAAAAAGGGAAAAGAACCCCCCCGGAAATAGTCTTTTGTTGACGACGTGCTGAAGGAGAGAGAGGCGCGCGTGCCATCGGTTGCTGAGAAGATTATTAAAGTTGGTATCACCGGCAAACGGGCATCCCACGGAAGTTACAATTAAAGCCGCCTGGTGCCTGGTATCCGGTGCTCCAGCTTTGCGCTGGACTGAAGTAAACCGAACGATGCTAATTAACTGCCACAGCTGGGGAAATTCGAGGAAGCAAGCGACACCGCCACTAGTCAAGTGAGTTAGGTGAGGTGCAGAAAATGCGGCCAATTTCTCCGGAGGTCTTTGTGGAGCTGCCGGAAACAAGTCGGGCTGCTACTCGTTGGCACAGTTGCTGCTATGTGTGCCATTAGCATCACCAGGCGTTGTGGTCACTAAGGGAGAAAGGAGAGACAGACAGAGAGAGAGAGAGAGGGAGAGAAAAGAGAGAGAGACTCGGGCTGCCAGCTGACGGTTTAAGTGAAATTCTGTTTGTACGTGGATGATTAATTATTTAATGCACTTTTCCTCTCGATTTTCTGTTTTTCGCCAGCAATGACGGCATGTAAGAGTTGGTGTGTGTGTTTGTATGTGTGTGCGCTTGTGCTCGTTCCGTTGGTGGTGGTATGCGGGTGTGTTTAAAGCTTGCTTGCACGGTGCTTTTTGATACCTTTGTCCATTTTGGCTTCTGCGATTTTGGATGATTTGAATAATGAATTCACTGTTCACTGTTTCGTCTGTTATAAAACCTTCTCCGAAGCTGAAGCCGCCGCCTACTCGTCTCGGTTCTAGGGTATCCAGCACCCAACGAGGTTGGGGTTCGGTTTTGGCCTTCTCGGAATAATGTGAAACCATCCCATGGCCCTCGGTATCGCTAGAACCGGTCCAGCATAATTGACCGATGTTGCCGGCGCTACGAAAACATAATGTAAAACCAATGGGGGCGGTCATTGGGGTTTTTAAACCAGGCTTTGGGGATAGCAACAGGTATTTTCTACCTTTTTTCCTTAGGTACACTCACTTATGGGTTTTTGAAACGCTTTTCTACCAATCGAGTGCATGTTATGGTTGGTTAAGGCATCAACCACGATTCGACAAACATCCAGTGGTTTGCTGTAACCTCTTCTGAAGTGCTTACTGATGAATGATTAATTTGCAAACCGTGATAGTATTGATGGAGTCATGTTCAATTATTTGCTTCAGCGCATCGACATGATAATGAGCCGGAAAAAATGCAATGATAGGGCCAGGGCATACATTACCGAGCAAGCATTAAGCGCAACGATTGGCCTCCAACATTCCTGGAATATCGAACCTGGAAGCGGCATGATACCCAGCGCATCCAGATGCCCTCTGTCAACACTTTTATCGTTGATGTATCATGGCAGCTAGGATGGGTTACAATAGGTCAGAGTAACCATTGCTCTGTCATGTATGCTGACAGAATTCATTGAAGAGATCAGAGAAACCATTGGCTGAACGTTATTTTGTGCCATTGCATATTACGAGAACTAATGAAAAGAAATGGTCGACTTATTTGAAGAGAAGACTTTGAGAACTTAAAGAATCAAACTAGGAAATCTTTAGCGTTTTTTTTTTCGATCCTGCCGTAGGTCTGAACAAGTTCAATTCACTCAACAGTTTTTCATTTTAGAAATTATCAGGAGAAATGGAAATTGGTGCAAAAAGAAGAGCTAAAAGAGTGCAACTGAGTTTAGAGTAAAATGGGTTTAAGCTGGAAACTAATCGTCAATCGTAGCATTCCAATGATGTAAATAAATGATGTTGTATCAATAAAACTTTTGGTAAAGATCACTAAACCGGACGAGGGTGTCTCATCCAAACAAATTTTCTCGTAAATTTGGAAATGGAAACCTTCCGTTTGCTAGTTATTGTAACCAATTTGCTTATAGGATTTCCATAAACTCGTTTGATGAGTCTTTTTTGCGATTATATTTGTAACGCTCTCTCTTTATGTCTCTTTCTCCTTCATGCTTCTGGCACTCTGGCAGATAATGCAACCCGCTTCTGCAACGACGATGGTACGTGGGACAACTACACCGACTACGACAGCTGCCAGCACCTGGCCCAGGCATCACCGGTGCCGGGTTTTGAGCCGGGCATCGAGCTCCCGACGTTGATCTACTTCGTCGGCTACTCCATCAGTCTGGCCGCGCTCGTCCTCGCCGTGGTGGTGCTCGTCTACTTTAAGTAAGTGCGCGGGGGCACGGTCTAACCCCTCGGACCGTCGTCGCCGGAACCAACATCACCCCTCGCGTAAGGGGTGAGGCGCATCGTTATCGTTGTGATTAAAAAAGTAACCACTCCGCCCGCAGGGATCTCCGCTGCCTACGCAACACCATCCACGTCAACCTCTTCCTCACCTACATCATGTCGTCGAGCCTCTGGATACTCATCCTATCGTTGCAGGTACGTCACGGTTGCCGATGTTGATGCAATATCGATCCGCGCGCGTGTGTGTATTTAGATTTCCCGAGGGAAATTCAATGCCGATTGTGATTGCGATCAATTCGATCTAGTTCTTCAATAGTGTATTGCAAGGCGTGCAAGTCGAGGTCTAAGGTCTAATACTCCTCGGGGTCATGTTACAGATTACCGTCAAGCTGGAGGGGGCCGGATGCATCGTGCTCGTGACACTCTTCCACTACTTCAGTGCGACCAACTTTTTCTGGATGCTCGTTGAAGGTAGGTACACCCACGGCCACACCTTCCTTCCTTTCCTTTCCTTTCCTTCCAGCAGCAGCACCGATGGTGAGACCGATGGTTCGATTTGCAAATGCCATCGAACCCGAACACCGAAATAGCGTCGATCGATCACCAGAACCACCAGCCTGCTGCTCCATCGACAGCGCCCGTCTTAACAGTTCGGTAAACAACTTAATTTTTGCCCCATTCCGACACCATGCCCTTCAACCCCTCAACCGCCGCTCCCCCCTGACATAACATCAGGATATCGTGACGCCCGTTTGGGCGTGAAGGTAAACAAGTTCGGCTTTCGGCTGTTTCATGCCACGACAGTTGAAGCCAAATGCCACCAACTCGCTTGTCGCTATCGTTCAGCTGGAACTGGAGAGCGGGCGAGCGAGCGAGCGAGCAAACGAGTGTCAAAGTTTGCGGGAAAACGAGTCAATTTTTGGTGGCAGAAAGTGTTCGGTATCTGTTACCAGCGAACCGTAGCACGTGTCACTGAACCGGAGCGTGGTACGGGAGCGAGGGAGGCTGGGAAAACTTTAAAACCGCTTGGGTGAGGATGAGTTTTCCATCGCGTTGGTGTCGTGCGTTGGTGTCGTGCTTGTTGTCACACAACCGAAAGAGAGAGGAATGGCACTTGACTTGTAATGTAAAGTTGTCTGGATGGCAACCCAATACCACCCAACCACCACCACCAACACATTCCGTTCGTTCCGTCGTTAGGCAGACGCGGAACCATTCCGGTGTTCCGGTCGGTGGATGTAGCGCAAGCGTGCGCACGCGACAGCATCCTTAACAGCTTGTGCCCCCCCATAATTGACTTTAATTGCTTTTCGATGTTTCGACCTCCGTTCGCAGAAGCTGCTGCTGCTGCTGCAGAGATTTATGGTTCCGTTGGTTATGTACGGGAACGATGATTATGATCCGATTAATTACCGAATCCCGTACAGCGTGCGGAACACACCGCAAAGGCAGCGAGAAACTCGAGGAAAACGTGCATAAAATCTCGGTCCCACCGGAAAACGAAGTGGAAAACCGTGCAGCGCGGAACACTAAAACACATTAAATGGAAGGTGGAAAAGCATTCCTTTTTTTTCCATTTTACCGGGTGCACGAACCGGGTGCGAGCAAATGAGCAGCACCAGCGTAATGGGGATTTGGGGCGGTTGAGCTTTCTGTGCTGTCTAATTTCCACCATAAATCACCTCGCGCTAGGGAGTAGTTAACGGACAGGAACCGGGGAAAATCGAAGAGAACGTCAGGCCCAGACCTGGCCAGACATGGAACATCCTTCCCAGATCACTCTGGTGGGACTTGTGGTGGATCATAGAGGGCGATCCTCATAAATCCACTGCACGAAGCGATTGCTCCTGCTGCTGCTGCTGCTGCTGCTGCTGCTGCTGCATCTCTGTTCACTGTTCAAGCAGGTTGCGGATGGTCTTGCATCGTTGCATCGTTGCATGACTGGCCCACTTAATTATCGTCGCCCTGGAAATGGTTCACATTGTCTTATGCATAGTTAAAACGTCCATTAACTCATTACACGGACCTAGTAGGCGGTGTCTCTTCTCCACCAATCCCCCCCCCCCCCCCACACACACACACACACACGCCAATAATCTCCCAACCATGTACCGTGTAATTAGTTTAAAACACCTGATTAATACCTGCACCATCAATTAGGAACATTCTCGACTCGACTACCAGACCAGGCTCCCTGGTCCCATTGGTGGTGGCAGCCAGAGCCGAATGTCCTTTCCCTGCTAGTGCTTCCATTTTGGAAGCAGTAATTATCCGTCACTGGTGGAGTAAGCGTTCGGAAATGGTTTAATCTCGACCGCCGTCCTTTTGCTTCCCACATTCGCAGGTCTCTATCTCTACATGCTCGTGGTGCAGACGTTCTCCGGGGATACGCTACGCTTCCGGAAGTACGCCATCATCGGCTGGGGTAAGTGCTGCTCGCCGTTACGGGGGCCGTCGTCGATTGGTTTCGTTCGAAGTGGCGTACGGGGTAATGTATGCCAGTGTCGTTAAAGAGAGGATGATGGAGATGAAGTGCATTTGCCGTTTTATTGGAGCACTACATTTTTTGTGAGTCACACCTTCGGGATTTTTTTTTAATCGAAAATCGTGCACAAAAAATCT
This sequence comes from Anopheles darlingi, assembly GCF_943734745.1. Lineage (NCBI taxonomy): Eukaryota > Metazoa > Arthropoda > Insecta > Diptera > Culicidae > Anopheles > Anopheles darlingi. Next base: position 65,212,512 of record NC_064875.1, read on the forward strand.
ATAACCTTTCTTGTTTCAACCTTCTAGGTTTTTGTTCGATAGATTTCAAATGGCAGGAGAACATTTTTTGCAATGCAACGTCCAGAATCGTTCAAATAATTCCTCTATTTAGTGTAGTATTTATGAAATAGTTCTAATAATTTTGAAATGTGGTTGCTTGCAATGGACCAAATCTCATGAAATTTTGTCAGGAAATCAGGAAACGGTTCACCTTTCAAACAGATCAATGTGGCGCCTCCAGAAATGTTCCTAATGAAAGTTTCCTGATTTATTGATTTAGATTAAGTATTTCTTGAAACAACTTAACACATTATCAACCAAAGATTGTAGATCTATTGCAGAGGCATCTGAACAGAATAATACAGAACAACGGAATGAAATTATTTAGCCAAAGTTCTTTGTTAATAAACACAAATACACAAAATACCAGTCAGTATTCTAAAATGGAAAATCTTAGAAAGGAAACTATTTAGAAGCACACCGTAAAGCAGCAGCACGCCCGTCCTATCCAGCTAAGCAGAAAGATTAATTACCCCAAGGGTGTAACGCTGCTAAACCACCGATGTACACGATCCTGCTACTCTTGTCGAGTCCTTTCTTGAACACCGGGCA
>NC_064875.1:65215623-65253123 GCF_943734745.1 Anopheles darlingi
GTATTTCTTTAAATGAATGTAGCTATAGTAGGCCGTAAGCAATGACTGTTTCGTTGGTAGTGGTGTTGTGCTGGATCTTTGTTGTACAGTGTTTTAATCTCTCGTTGGTGGCATTGCTTAACATAAGATGTTTGTGTTACATCACTTCCTTTAGCCTATTAGTATCTCACCAATTTTGCATTCTAGTTTCATTGCTTATTTTGGGCGCAGCTCTCGTACTGTTTGTAATTCCTCTCCTTTCCTTTCATTCCTTCGCATCCTATCGCACATCAGTATCGTTGGCTGTAAGCGAATCCATATTGCGATAATCGTCTGTTTATTTACTTTGCAAACAAATGGCGCTACCGATAAACGAGCAGATTTTAAACGGTTTTTTAAAATTCAAAACAACAACCCAAAAACTTTACACATGCTTTCCGATAATTTCATTCTCATAATAACTCAAAAACAACCACGGTAACTGGCATCAAAATTCGTTAGCGCTACACGTCCACGTGGCGCTGTGCGTTCTGCTTTATTTACTTTATTTACTTTCTTTTCTTTTTTCGTTTCTTTTCCACGTTTTCAATTTATGTTCAACCTGATCATTACCACCAACACCAATGCACCGCACCGGTGGTTTCGGCATAGCCTGACGACAACTACCTCCGCACCATTAATTTGATCCGCAAACCGTGTTTCTGTTTGGACGGCCTGGAGGAACAGCATGTAAACCCGTTCCGCTGTAGTACACCGCACCTTCCTACTCCCCTCCATCGTGCACTTCTTCCACGGCACGGTATGGTATGTTTGTTGTTGGTCGCCCCGCCGGCCAGTTGTTATTCGATCGGTTCGATCGATTTAATTACATTTCAAAATTCGATTCCATCGACACCGGCATCGTGAAACCCGGTCGGTCAAAGGCACCTGTTGATGTTGTTGCCATTTCGCGCGTCGCGCGTCGTTGTTTCATTTGCGTAGTCTGTTGATCCTTCACCTCCTTTCACCCCTGCACGTTCGCCTCCTACACCACCACCTACTCCGCCTTAATGCAAGTGCCTCTGGTGCGCGCTCGCCATGAGGATTCGAGGAACATTGGGGGAAGCAAACAAAACAGTAGATGGTGGTAGAACGGTACCATGATGATCGGTGCTGCTGCTGCTGCTCCCTCATTCGCACTCTTATACAACCCCCCCATTCCACCTCACTCCTCTATTGTTTGTGACGAATGTTTCATTTTCAACGCGAAGCACATCATCAGCACTCGCACACCCACGCACGCACACAGACGCTAGGCAATAAAAGGCTGTGAGCCACGAGCGAAATTTAATTTTCTATCCATTGTTGCCGGTCGCATACTTCCTGTGCATCGTTCGGCCCGGTTCGGCCGGTTCGGAACCATCGCGACCAAACGCGGGATCATGCCGTTGGCACTGACGCGCGTTCGCACCCACCGTTTGTGCAATTGGCGCTGGCCATCGACAACTCTGGCCTGTGGCCTCGGGGATCATCATCAACGCGAAATGTTGCCGGCCGCTCTCATCACCTCACAGGACGGTCGAGTATAGCATCGCCACCATGAAGCACTCGTGCGCGTTCCGAGATTAAACTTTAATGGCCCAGCGAGTGTTAACGGGGATGCTGCGTGTGGACGTAACACCTCATGCTTGTCGTCGTCTGTACGTGTCTGGTGTGTGTGCGGCACGGAAAAGAAACTTTGCAAGAGCGATGAGTCACGATGTGCAAACAGGTTACGGGAAGGAAGGATATGTGCGTTCCGTTGCGAAGGAGAGTAAATAAACATAAAATCCGTCCACGAACGTCGTGGAATCGTGGTGGACGCGTAGCGCGGTTTTCAAACAATTACACAAAGTGTAACGTGAAATAAATTAGAGAAGAGGACCATAAAAAATCGAGCCGATGACGATGCAGCGAATGGCGTAATGGAACGAGTGGAGGAGAAGTAAGGAAGAGTTGGTAAACCTTTGGAAGAAGGTCAAGATGGACCATATTTGTGTCATCGTTTGGATAATTTTAGCATCATAGTTCGTTCGTTATTTGAAACAATTAATGTAACAAAAGGTGTATTTAGATAGCAAGCAGAATATGCAACGAAAGAAGTAAACAATCAAGAAAATTAGAGCGTATTTAAAAAAAGGGGCACACAATCAGGCAAATTATTGTAATGTAAGAAATAAGGTTCTTGCATGTACGCTGATCAAAACATGTTTTTGGAGTGATATTTGTGGGCAATGCTGGAATGCTTATGTAACGAATCAAACTGTCGTATCTAAAGCAATTTTTTTTCGCCTTTCTTCAAATGTGTAAACCAGATAATCAAAAAGGAACCTTTTTTGATTTATGTACTTTTGGTTAGGCCAGTTTCGAACAATCTTTGAAAGAGTATACATACCAGTATAGTTAGGAATCGAAAACGAGGTTAAAGCGACCTGAAAAACATTTAAAAAGAGGTTAAAAGAGAAATTTAAACTAAAAACATTGTAACTAACGCTGCATTAGTTAGGATGTTACACGACCTGTTAAATTCTGTCACAAATTAGCCCGTGTTGTATTTAATCGTCACTTCCATGCCCACCCTTTGCTTCCTTGCTTTCATTTCGTGTTGTGTTATATGGATTTTTGTAAATTATTATTGGCAGCTGGTCAGTTAGCCAACCAGCCAGCCCTCGCTATTAGCTCGTAGCTCACAATCGCAACCCAATGAGAGACCAATCATGTCGCATCCCATTCTCATAATGTTTCATTCCAATGTCCCTTGCCACTCCCAATTCGCTTCATGTTCGTTCGTTCTGTTTGGCAGGTTCTCCCAGATTTCCCGACCGGACTCGATGAATTTCGCTTCCGTCCCATGATGATGGTGAGCGCTAGGTTAGACGAAAGCGTAGAGGAGCAACCCCGAAGAGCGACAACCCCGTGCTGTCAGCCATATTATGCCAAGCGACCTCTGTGGGGGCTGAAGTGAGCTGTTATGTTTGAGGACGGTCCAACATGTAATAGTCTAATTTATAATGAGTATAAATATGAATAATGTAAGCATTGTGTAGGTAGCCGAGAGAGAGAGAGAGAGAGAGAAAGGACCACAAAGGCGACCGGGGCGATGTGGTCATGTAAACACATGTGGACCCGGTCGAACATGGTAAACAGATGGCAGAATCCAAAGCTAGACCTAAGGTTACCCCGTTATGAACACAGAAAGAGTAATTTATGGCATCGAGCGAGTGGGTGAATCAAAGCAGAACGTATCGAGAATAATATTCGAGCAGAAATGGTTAGATTTACGGTATGCACAAATCGCACGAGCACTCAAAGTCTAAGCATACTAGTAGCCAAATTTTGAGAAAAAAAGAGTTGGTTTTGTGTGAGTATTTTTTGTTTGTTTGTTAGAACCGTAATGTGCTGACGATCGAAATCAATCAATCACAAACAGAAGGTCGAGAAAGGACAAAGAACTACCGCCCAATTCATGTCAGTCTTTGTGAATGTAACATTCGCTGTGAACAAAACATGGAAATACATTAAACGCAAATCTCGGTGTACGTACTGTCGTGTCTGGTGTTTCTGGTCTCTGGTATGCATTATAAACATCCGATCAAGCCTCGTCTTCGGCGTAAGTCTGCTTCTAAGCGGTCAGATGGTGATCCAAAGGTTCACTCCGACGAGATGCGAGATAAATATTATTACAAACAGCAACACTCGAGCAGCTCCAAGTGGCGTCAATCGAAGCCGGCGGTGGTGTCTGGTTTTGCACCAACACGGAAGTGCATACCGACAATCCAAGGAGGCGTCTATCTAGCAGTAATGCTTCCTTGCATTCCCATGCAGTGCATGCTTTGGTATGATTTGTTGTTTTGTTTCTTTGTTTGCTTTGCAATCCAAGAAACGCATCGCTGCCAGCCCACAGGTGCCCGGATATTAGCGACGCCTTGAACGGGACCAATCGAATCAACGATAAACAGACGAGAGATAGAGAGAGAGAGAGAACTAGTCCCGTGCGCGTTGTTCCTCATTCCGGTTGGTTCTAATGTGATTGTTTGAATTGCGTTATGCTCCTGCGGATGGATGGATGGATGGGCGGATGTATGCAAATACCCAGAACCAGGACATACTGTTGCATCCTCCGTTCACGTGGACGTAGGGTGGAAATAATGGTGGAAAGGAGCCCGCAACTGATGCAGCAAATTGCTTTCACTGCACTGGAAAAGTCACCGCCATGCTGCCATGCTCAGCAAATCACTTCCGGAAGCAGCAGTTGGCGGTGGTCCAAGCACTCCCGGTCCCTAGCCTAGATCCTTCGGTTACGGTTCTCCGGGTTCGTATGCACCATACGGTCCAATTGGCGGAGAATGAGGAGAAGGCGATATCAACGATGCAAACGGGCTAAACTGTTGGCAAACGTCAAACATTGTTGCACATGCACACCTACGCCTCACACACACACACATACAGTGTAGCTCCGGTTAGCAGAGTCTCTGTCGTCGTCGTCGTCGTTGTCGGGGAGTCAGTCTACCGGAAGTGGATGTATATATTTATGAGAAGATTATGGCGGTTTGCGGTGGCCACACGGCTGCCAGTTGGTTTCCCCTCCAAGGATGACAGCCATCGAGGTTCTTGGCTCGACAGCAGCGATGTGCTTGCGTTCTCGTTCGTTCGTTCGTTCGTTCATCGCCTTTTGACTTTAAGACGCTTGAGCATTGCATCCTGGATCCGATGGAATGGTGATGCTGGAGATGTGGTGCATGGTTTATGTTGATTGTCCCCTAGCCTTGGCGACACCACCCACCGCCTAACAAGCTCTCCGGTTCGGTTTACGTCACGGGAAGAGGGATATATTCTGGGCACACCTGTCGGACCTGAGCGAGTGGTTCCACTAAATTGGCTCGGTGTGGTGGTGTGGAACGATTTAATTGAACAGAGCAGATGGGCGGAAACCGTTTCATTAGTCGACGAGAGCTTACTTTGTGGGCTGCTGCCACAAAATGCGCGCACACACACACACACGCACACACGTTGGTGGTCAGTTTGATGCACGGGCACAATGTAATGGTATGTTCGCATTTACGATCGGAACCGATGAATTGATCCGTTTCATTGTAACAAAGCTGCATTTTATTGCTACCAAATGCTTTCTTTAGCAAGTAAATTCGTTCAATGTATCAAATGAATGATTTCAAATATCCAGGATCTCAACTGTCGCTTATCTGCTCTCAATAACTAGCTCGTTTCAATTAGAATTTGTGTCCTTTTTTGCTGCATCACCGCTTGAAGAGTGCATTTTTGGGTGCTTCCATTGCTCGTCAACAATCCAATGCACTCGACAGGCGCTATCTCCCTCACTTCAACAACAATCGAGCGACACGTGCACGGCCCCATGGTACTGGGCGCCTCCATCGCAAACAACCACGCGGTGACCGCATCGCATCGTTGGTCCGGAGAGCGCGAGAGAACCAAGAGAGAAAGCGCGTCGTTTTCGAACTTCGAATTTCGAACGAAACGTAAACAAACACCACCATTCCCTTCCCTTGCAACCAAGTCCTCCGTGTGCTCGGTGCTCCAAACGGTGGTTGGCTCTCGTTCGAGCACTCTCGACGTCGCGCACTCTCGTTAGCAACGCTCGTGCGGTGTCCCTTGGTCGTCTTCGTCGTCGTCGTCGTCGTCGTTACCACCGCGTCAGTTACTCGTCGTCGTTGGTACGTGAAGGTTGGTTGGGCTCTGTGCATCAGTTTCGTTCCCGTAAGAAAGCGCGATCCAACCAGCAGTGTCGTGAGTGACGCGTTCGTGTTTTGGTGGCGTGCGTTCGATCAATTTACCGATCAAGTTGGCCGAGGTAAACATCAAATCCACATCGAAGCAATCGTGTGATAAGTAACTGCGTGGCTACGGTTGGTGGTACGGTTGTTGTTGTTGTTCTTTCTGCAGCCCTGAGGGGCACAAGACCAAGACCGAAAGAGACAGTCCAAACCAGAGGGACGTCCGCATCGGGCGCCTCGGGCTAAGCCAGCGTTACCCTGATTTGTGTCTGTTAATGAGATTTGGCCCGCCTGTTACGACCGTCCAGTGTGTTAGTGGGTTGTTAGTTGTCTACCACCAGTACCCCCCCGCCAGAAGTGACCCCAAAACCCCCCAAATACCCGGGATCATTCAGTGTTGCAGGGGAAGCGAGTGAGGTGAGGTGAGGTACAGAGGGTGCCCGGGTGCCTGGTATTGTGCAACCGTCAGCGCCCAACCACCCCCCCCCCCTTCCACCACCGCCTAAGTAAGTCCGAAATCGTGCCTCGAAGCAGTGAGCTGGTGATTTGCAAATGGCTGACACACACAATGGAACGGATCGAACGGTGTGTTGCGGATGAAGGGGATGCGACGCAAAATTTGAACTGCGACACGTGCAGTGTGATCCAACGGCAGGTCATCGATTCGTTGATCGGCCTTACACTAATCATCCGGCCCGCAGGGGGCTTGGCCGATGATCAATCCGCTTCAATCCCGCTTCAATCCCAATGATGATTGCACGATAGCATTCATAGGTAAGGATTGGGCACGTGCGTGATTTAACAGTGATCCATCCCAGTGGCCCAAGTTTTCCGCGAAATGCCGTAATCATGGAGCGGCTCAAACGGCCACCCCGCCAGCAGCCGGATCACCGCCAGGGATCATCGCGTCCGGATGTCGTTTGTGCGTCTCGCAGTTTGCTTTGATCTGTTGCGCATCGAGCTCCTTAAAACCTCGACCTCGAAATCGAAAGCATCCAAGTAACCCCTCAACCCACCGGATCATCATGATGACCAGCGAGTAGCACGAATCGCTACGATTACAATGGATGGAAAAAGTGTGTGTGTGTGTGTGTGTGAGAGGACGATGGAAGTGAATTAAAATTGGATTTACCGTGGCGTAATTGAATTTTGTCTCGACGCCACTGCCTGCACTCCGGTGTGTGGGACCGGGACCGGGACCGTGGCCAGGGCCAGGAAGATTGTGATCATCTGTCGTAACTGATTGCACCGTTGAAGCGTGCTTATCGCGGCGGGAGTTAAAGCACAAGCACAGTTGTAACGCGTCTTCGCGCTAATGGTATTGCGCGCTTGGGTGGAGTACGCGCACCGCACCGCACCGCACCGACACTTGCTGCAGCTGTATAAATGGCCACTCAATGTTGGTGTGTGCAGGCTCCTGTGGCGTGCTCACAATCGCATCTTGGCCAAGAGAAGTATATGCTGCTGGATGAATGATTCTCGCAAGCGATCAGTCAGATAACGATTCTCAGTAGCAGCAGCAGCAATAAGCTGACAATGTTTTTGCTTTGGTTGATGGCTAAATTTACACAATCAAAGGCGGGGTTTAGAGCGAGAGTGTCTTCTTTCTCTACTCCTCCCTTCCCTGCCTTTCCTGACAATCAAGTCAATCGCATTTGTTGCTGTGGAGATAACGCTTATGCGCGCGGTTCGCAATGATGATGTCGGTTCGCGTTCGTTGCTCGTGTGGCGAGCGACTCGAAATAGTACTTTAAATCAAATCAACTGGCAGCATAGCACAGCATGGGGAGGTCGCGGCGCCACCAACCAACATTGACGCGCATTGTCACGGGGAATTGCCGCTGAACAATGGACGACCGTTTCATCGGAAATGCCACTGAATGGGAGTGCAACGGTTGGCATCGAGGGGAAGTGAAAGGCGGCCAAGTAAAGGCGACATCGGCGACATTTTATAAGAGTGTTCCCGACCTCAGGTAACACAGTCTTGCCGTCAATAGCGGGGGTGGCCGGAAATGGGAAAGCGACAGTGAATCAGACAATTGGTTTTTCTTCGAGGCAAGGCATTACAATCCTTTTACTGTTGATAATGGCTTAATCATGCTGTACAATTCGAAAGCATATTGAACTGGAAAACATATTTGTTCGTTTTTTCAAGAGTGTATCAAGGCCACTCTAGCATGGTTTATCCATTTCAGAATATGTCATTTGGTTTAGGAGCGGGATCATTGTTTTTCGGTGGTTATTGAGGAAAAGTGATACCAAAAGTCATCGTATTTCGAAGAAAGATCATGCTGACCATGTTCCTACTATAATCAATGTGTTGGTATTGTCGTTCTCGCTAGGAATTGGCAGCATTGCTCAAACCAGAATCATTCCTTGTGCCAGCATAACTTGCCGAAAATGTAGCAGTTGTACAAACGAGCTTTGCTAAATCGGACAATACCTTGAGAGTGCTTCAAAGAACGATAGACCGATAAAGGAAATTAATATTGAATCGTTACTGGCAAAGAGCGCTCATTGCACAACCGAATAAAGCCCGGAAGTCAGTTCAAACCAAGGTCGGTGGGATATGGAAGAATTTCTACACCAATAATCATTAGAAACTTATTCAAGCAGAACGATAAAAATAAATAGAATGTATGCTAGCTTGGGCAAGACAATGATTAGAAGACAAAACACATGTTTAGCTGACAGGCAGTTCAAAGATATTTGGCCACAGTTGAAATGGAAGGAACCAAGCTCCTTCTCCTAGTACTTGTTAGAGAATATCTTTTTGTTTATTATTATTATTATTATTATATTATTAAAAATAGGTCAATGATTGGATCGCTTTAAATGATAAGCAATTTTTTTACTCCGAATTCAACTCAGCTACCGGAAATCCGAGGCATGCATTCAGTGTCTGGAATTTGTTAATTTGATCATTAACGATTGATCATTAACGAGCAATTGATGATTTAATGATGATTCACTTCATTGTTTCGGGCAATCGGGATCATCTAGCTGTAATCAATAGCAATAGAAAATCCAATTGATTTGAGAGACAAGAAGAAAATTCTCGAAAATTTCCACCTTCTTTCGGAGGTAAACTTGTTCCTGCAAATCTCATGGTACCAAAATTGCGTTTCTTATCACAAGAATTCCTTTGCACCATAGAACTTGCTCTAGGCTACATACGTCTTGCGCATTTCTTGCTAACAGATGAGCTTAAAGAATGAAAATGAAAACAATATTGGCTCCATGGACCAACCCTCGTATTCCTCGCCCTCGCCTCGTTCTTTTAAGCCGTCGAGGGAATTACGAACCTTTCGGAAAGCCTGGCCCGCTGGCCCTTTGCAATCCCTCCCATCGATGTGCGTGGCGGTGCATGAAGTGCCCGTCACCACGCTACTCTTAAGCGCAGCGACATAAAGCAGCACCCAAGGCATGATGGGGGCGAAAGCATAAACGAAAAATGAAACATGAAACTCCCGTATCCTATAAAGCATAAGCTAGCAGCAACGGCATTCACGGCTGACGGACACACCAACGTTCTAGCTACGTTTTTTTCCCGAAAAGAAAACAAAAAAAAAACGATTTCTCCAACGCACGAGACCGGATAAGCACACGGTAGATCGTTGCCAGCGTCAATCGCCTTCACCGTCGCGTTTTTTTTAAGCAAGTAAAAGCAAAGCAAAACTGTCCGGAGCTGCGCTCTCCTTGGCAAAATGGCACTCCCACATCGTTTCGACTCCTACTACGAGCGTTCAGAGAGCGGTGGCGATGAAGGAAAAGTTTGCCTAAAAATCCAATTTATGTCCAAAACATAAAATGCTTTCACCCGCGTCTCGAACCTCCCCATTTCCCTCTCTCTCTCTCTTACCTTACAAAGCGACAGATACACTTTGACTTTGAACCGGCACCACAAGCAGCACAAACAGGCTACCGGGGACGCTACCAGCACGAGAACTGGTCAGCGGTGAGGTGAGCGGGTATGTGCATTGTATGTGCGCGATCAGTCATCCGGCCATGTCCAGCCGAACCACTTGTCGGCGAGTTGCGAGCTGCGGGAAGAAGTTTTCAATTTGTTGGCCATTACAACTTTACCCTCAACTCTGATGGTGGCGCTCCGGCGTCCACAATTTTGAATCATCAATCGGTTGGGACGGTGCGATGGGAGGACATTCCCGGCATCGTCTACGACGACAACGAGTCCGTTGCCATCGCTACACTGTTGACACAGCCGTACACAGTGTTGCTGTGATGCACCGTTTATGATGCCAAGCGCTAAAGTGTGAAATTCGCTACTTTGTGTTGTCAACAGGAGAAGCAAGGAGCTGCAGTACCCGGCGGTCCGGGGCTCAGATGAATGACGTGCACTGTGATGCTTGCCCTCTACTCCTTCTCCACCTCCCCGGATAACTCCCTCGTTCGTGCGGTTCGTGTGCAAATGTTTTCTCAGCTGCTCTCACACTTAATTGTATCCGGCAGCAACGGCGAACGCACCGCCTGCTCGGTGTATCCGTTCGTGTTCCTCCCTCGCCCGGGTCGCAGCATTCTTCCCTCCAACCACCCCGACATTCTAGCCACGGCACGGCACGGGTTCGAGAGTGTAATTGAATTTCGGAAAAACGTCTTCAGGCGACTGCTTTACCTTTTCCCCACAACCCACGAACCGGTTCCCCGGCGCAGTACAAACACACTCACACACACGGTTGGCACTCTATCTCACACGTTCTGGTATGCAGATCGTCTCGTTGCTCGGCGGTACTACTAGAAACGCAACGCGTGCTACGCTCACAACCCGCCTGCTTCGCGTTTCTGTTCCTGCTTTTCATGCATGATGGTGCGAGCATGATTGTAAGCTTTCACCGTGTTAGCATGGCGTGCGCGCGTGTGTGCGGGGTCGCGCGACATAGTTATGCTTTCCCATTTTACCTTAGGATAATATATCATTCCTGGGAGACCCTGGCCTGGCCCCCCGGGTGCCCGGGCGTCCCACACGCACCTGCAGAAATGGTGATGGAAAATGCGAACCTTAATTGAGCGGCTAAATGCATGGTAATCGCTCATCAGCAATTCCACCGGCGACGACACACACACACGCACACACCCGATGACACGCTTCGTCGTGCACTTCACCCAGCGCCGACGACTGGTGAGCCAGCCCTTTTGACACTTTTTCCCGCCTGGATTCCTGTGGGTTTCTCTGGTGTTTTTCTCCCCATTCTTCGATCCTTTTTCGATTGAGGAACCATAGAGGTGAGAGGGTTTTTTTTGCGTGATTGAGAGCAACATTAACCAACCCATCAAAATGGTAGCCGATAATGGTGCCGTCCTTTGACACTTTTCCCGGAAAGGTGAACAAAAATTGCTTCTCCATTCAGGGTGAGAGAGAGAGTAATTTATTTTAGTTTTTTGCATTTTTTTTTGTTTGATGAAACTTTCAAGGATATTGTGTAAAAGTTTTCGTTCGAGTGAAGCAAAACTGGTTAAAATGGTCAACTGGACTTGCTTTATAAAAAGCTCGCACCATACATGACTCACACGTTAAAGAGCTCTACCCAAAATCAAGGTTTCCCCTCGCATCATCAACACTACTGGATGGATTGGTTGGAACGTTTAAACACTTTACTCTGCACCTCATTTAGCAGTTAACCCCCGGGAAGTATTTATTAATATAGTTAAAAAATATTTAAAATAAGAAAAAGGCCAAGTTTTATCATCAGTTGTTCAATCGCCACCACCAATCCCGATTGACAGCCATGTTTAGTTCCATTTTCCAAAGCCTCTTCGCTGTCTGAGCAACCGCTGGGTCAGGGCAACCAGGATCCATTCATTCCAAATTATCCTAGACCTAGAGGAAGGTTTGTGGTTTGTTTGTTGGTTGTCGCTGTTTCCGCTACTGCGGCGAAGGTTTTGATAAAGGGTTTGGATCCGATTTTGACCCACCCATCCACCAACCACGTTTTCAATTTCGAGGGCGCAACAATGACACGTCACCAACCTCGGGGGGGTCTGCCTAATTTTCGGAATCTATTTTTAGATCCACCGCCGCCATCACAAATCCATCGCCGGTACTGGTGCTATGGCTGGGGTACATTATTAGCATCCCAAACCACGACACCGGTGACAGGTATGGTGCACACATCGGCATCACTCGGGTATTCCACAATTTCCCTTTTCTGTCTGTTGTGGTTTCACGCGGCACACCGGGACCACTTCATGCTCCTCTAAGTACCACACACAGGCGCCCCGGTTAAATTGGCGTAAAATTTACTTTAAGACCCCCGCAGATACAGGTAGCCAGTCCGTGGCCAACGTGGGTCTGCTCAACTTCATTCATTCCTAATCCAACTCCCCAGGAAACCCCCACGGATCCCGTATCCCGATCCGATGGTGGTGCGATGATTCACGAGGCTAATTATTTTCAATGAAAATAATTAATTAGTTTTATGGTTTAGTCAAAGACCGTATCCGGAATGGCGCCACAGCACGCCCCCCGCGATGCCGTGTTCATCCCAGTGTTGTGCCCCACAAGCCGCTGAGCGGACAAATTGCAAAAATAATAATCTCCTCCAGCGTGCCGCGCGTTTCCGTCGCTCGTCCGTCGCTGGACTGTGGAAGACTTTGGATGACGCACGAGCGGTCAGTTGGTCAAAATTTAAATAAATTGCCTACGAATCACGACAACGAATATCCTCCCTGGTGGTCGAGTGTCGAATTCAATTTCGGTTATCTTTCGGATGGACCGGTCCAGTCATTCTACAAGGGGAAGCTGGAACACTACTGGTTCGTTTGCTTAATCCTCTGGCCTTCATTTCTCTTACTCTGCCACTGACGGTGATTGATGATGGTTGTGTGTGTGTTTCTTGAACGGAAATATTCCTTCCAACAGTGACAGTAACAGTCATCTCTTCCCTTGTGACACATACCCACACACAAACACACACAAACAGAAAACGGGTTTTGGGCGGGAAGCAATATTCCATTCCAGTTGCAGGCGTCCAGCAGCACAACCCGTCCGGTCGCAAGGGAAGACGCCATGTTGTGGACCGGGTATCAATCATTCTGTTGTTGAAGAAGGTTGAAACTTCCGTTGATCGCTGTTGATGCTGCTAGTGGTGGTGTATTGGTGGATGAGGATGGCTCATATCTTATCAGCTCCACACGACCATTGCTGTGAAAACAATTCATATTTCCGGTGAATCGCTTCACGTTCACGCTTTTCACATTAGTTTGATGAAAACTTTTGTTAAATACAGATCGATCATCATCAGCCCGATGATCAACATCTCAATATAAGCACAATATAAGCATAATTAGGGACCTTAACTTCTGACCAGTACCGTGAGCGAAATGGATCCACCGTGCAACAGTGCTAGCTCACTCTTTCTATTTCTATCTCTATCTATCTCTCACAAACATATTAGTTGGTTGTGTGTCCTGGTGACCACGATGATCCGGCCGACTCCGGTTCTGATGACGGTCCGGAACGGTGACGGTAGCGGTCTGGCCACTTCGTCAAGCATCGCATAATGCATAATAAGAGCGCATCTAATGAAACCGCTGTCAATCAAAGCTGTTGTGCGCTGTCATAGGGCGCTCTCTCGCTCTCTCCTTCTCTCTCTCTCTCTCTCTCTCTCTTTCTCTCTCTCTCTCTCTCCCTCTCTCTCTACGGTGACACGGCGTCAACGGTGATGATGAGCCCTGAGGATCCTGATGATGATCCGGTTTCACGGTGCGCTCCCTGGTGAAGAGAACGAGAGGAACTGGAAGAGATGGCCAAGAGTGGTGAGCCAGGTTGGCAGGTGAATCATCCGTCGTGGGCCAAAATATCGTTCCCTGTGCTGCTCCCTCGGTCACTCCGGCGATACCCGTGAACGCGGTCGGCGCACGGCGTTCGATGATTTATGAGAAGGAGAAGAAGCTGGCATTATCATGCTCGGCTCATAAGCGACCTTCACAAACACACACACACACACACACGAGCGCGGAATGGTCGCTTGGTATGTCCGCTTATGCACCTCATGATTGCTAACACCATTTAAGGCACGTACGAGGTCTGGTTGGTCTGGTCGTTGCATGTTTACGTTGACCCTGCATGACGGGCAATGGACAACGATCGAGCGCCAGGAAGGTCAGCAGTACAGCAGTAGCGCTCTTCGTCCCTGTTTGTCTATGCATATGTGGTACCAGAACCAACGACGACGACGAAGAGGAGGAATGGAGGTTGATCCATATTATTCCATTATGATGCTAATACAATTTATTCGCCGGACGGGACTGTTTGCCGTCCCGGAGCTCGTTGCTCGGTGCTCGGGTACCCGATACTAGGACTAGCCACGCGTAAATGGCGCTCCGTTCTGCACTCCTTCACTCCTTCTACATAGCAGGAAGCGAAACGAAATGGAAGACTAAAACGGAACTGAAATAATCTCACAATCTGTTACATAAACTTAAGGCTAGCCCATTTGACCTTCCCTCTCTCTTTCTCTCACACCCGCTCTCTGGTTGACCAAAGTTGTCAGAGGTTCCCTTGCCGGAGATCCTTTTAAGCCGCTACAAGGATTGGTAATGTGTTGCCGATGATACGATGGTGGTGAGGGCTGATTGGAAAGGGAATGAAGGAAGGCAACGGAAGGTAAAAGGGCTTTTTATTAACTCGCACGTTTTGGGATCCATGTCCAGTGCCGAATCGGTCAGTCGGCCAGTAAATCGGAAACGGCACGAAACGATGGCTCTCGAGAGGCTCTCCTGAACCCCTGAGGGATGTAATCTGATTACGTAATAGAGACTAGTTTGATAGCCTCGACGCTAATTGTCGTCGTATGGTATGGAAGGTGAGTTAAACGGTGTTGATATCGTGATCGCTTCTTTGTTATAAATGCTGATATGGTTGTTGGAATGCCTTGTCCGGATCTTTGCGGATATCAGCATTTGTTATTTTGCTTCCAATCAATCAGCATTTATTGGTTGCTCTCCATTTTTCAATTTCTCTACTTATGTCCCATAAAAAAATATTGAGAAAAGACATAACAAGACCACTGCTGACTCCAGATAGATTTTTTGTTCTTTTTGCCGTTTGCTACGACGTCCCTCTTGCTGCCACCGCATTTGAAGTTGATACATTTTTTAGAAACATTCGTTCGAACATCGTGGCCTCACTATGGACCGAAACTTTTATCTCGATTCGAAAGATATAATAAACGATGAGCCGCCGTCAGTCTGTAAATGATGTCCAACAGACCATTTTTATGGATAGAAGGATCGTTAAACGGTGTGAGATTTATGCTTAACTTTTTATTCAGCAGCTGTGTTTATTTTCCATGCTGGATAAGCTGAATACATCGATAAAAATGTCGACCAGGCCTTCTACTAGCTTCAAAGTAGGCGATGTCAGCAGCTACGAAATGAGACGCAAACGTGATGACCGTTTACGATCTATTTCCTTTGCGAACCGATTTGTGATTTTCACTGTGCAAGGGCAACACTGTTCTGGTGTTTATCGATCCATTGTTCAACGACTGTACGGAACCGAAAAGCTAAAATCAATTATTACTTATTTAAGAAATTTAAGCGACCGAAAGTATACGAATGAAACTACATCGTAACATTCGATCACAAACCAAAGTAGAACGTTTAAAGCGATACAATGGCGAGTCTGCATTCCTTGCATAGCTCACATAAAAAAAAGGAAACGTGTGTCGAAACGGGGTCGGTAAACTGATCGACAACTTCATCAAATCAAACAAGCAACTCCACTTAACCGAACTCCTTCAGTGGCGCCGCCGGCATCGAATCCAATCGTAGGCCTCGCCGGATCGCAACCACACCAGAAAAGCTTGGTGCAAACCCGTGAAGTGAATCGACCGGAACGCCGTTCTATACAAACCATGGTTCTTATTGAAACGACGGCTAGCCACCGGCGCCGCCATCACCGGACCCTTGCGCGGCACAAAAGATTGATTACCGGCTTGTACCTGTCCATCAGCTCAGCTCGACACCACGGTCCCGAACTGGTCGAGACGAACGACGGAACCAGAAATGTCACAATGTTCGGTAGCATGGCGGAGTGTGTGTGCATGTGCGTGTGTGTGTGTGCACACTATGCGGTGAGTGGGGAAAATGAGGTGCGCAGAGAATGGGAATAATTCAATCAAAAAATTGAACGAACGATTGACAGCTCCTGTCGGTTCCTATTGAGATACATTTCATGAGCACAGGAAACGGGAGGCCTGATGGAACGGTCGAGGGAACCCCGTTCCGGTCGGTCCTCAATTGTTGAGGGAAAGGAGCGAAACGAGGACTAAGAGACTTGGCATTGCGAAAGCAGCGATTGAGTAGTGAAGGAGAAAGGGATGAATAAATTGGATAAACTCTTTTGCGAGGTGGAATGAGGCATTGTGACAGGTCCGTTGGCACATGATTGCCGGATATAGCGCACTCTCTCTCACACAGACACGCACACACTCATACGCTTTGGCACTAGTTGATTTGAGTCAGTGAAGCAACTGAATCCAACTAATGAGTGCCAAATGCATTGCAGCAGCTCGGGAAGCTGGTCGCGGCCACATAAGTCGATATGCTTTTATGTTGATCCGCATTGCAGTTTAGAGAACAGCTTGCTTCACGCCGGTACTGCAGTGCCCGTTGTGGCCAAACACAATAAGCGTTTCTCAAAGGCATTGGCTCTTTAATGAAATGCACACAAACGCCACTAGACGCTTCGAAGCAAATCGATACTAATTGCGTATCATGCTCTTCCACTTCCGCAAGATAACGAGCAACGCAACATACGTAAGAAAGCCAAGTATATCACACCAACACTAGCAGATAGAATAGCAAATAGGTTTGATTGTCGGCACCAAACACCTTATCACGGCTTCGTCCTTGGACGCGCTCGATTTAGTGTGCACGACAACATAAATGATCTGACATTTAGTGCTCCAGCTCCAGCATGGCACGCACGGTACAACAGCATAACTCTTGCCCACCGCTGCTTGCAGGCGCTGCTTCACTTACGGTGCTGGATGAATTATTCAGCGAAGCCGAAAGTGAAAATAGCCACGTTCACCAGAAATAAACATCAGAAGCAGCACGTACTGCTCGGGACGCGCGGGCATTATAGACAGCTATTATTGCTGTTTACCTACCTACGCACTCGCCCCACTCCAGAGCTCTCTTTCACGCACACACACACGCACCAGGTCGGTGGCCTCCCCAAAACAACTCCATTGTAAGCGTCACCACCATCGCGATGGTGTATCAAACAAGGATGGTTAGTGAACACGACGTGCCGGAAATATCGATGGAGCGCCAACATTCTCTGTCCGCTTTCCCGCGCTATAAACAATCTTGTTTTTTCCCCCAGCCCCGCTGCAGAACCCCAACAGGAGCACCACTTGAGGCGCACACGCAATAAACACGCCAACCAAACGGTGGCGACGCGCGCGGTCACACAAAACCCAACGCCTGGTGAGTGCTGTGGTGTGGGCCGTGAATGGGTTGTAGGGGTTGGAAGTGCAAAGCAAAGGGACACAAGAGAGCGGTTGAAGAACGGGAACGGAAGGAGGAGAAAAGCGGTTCCAACAATGCGTGACAATTTCGGTGATCAAGGGTGCTTCTTTTCTCACTCATCGTGTGCCATCGTGGCGCAGCAATTGTCTGTCTACCACGCATTACACTGGACGGAGGAGCTCGAATTTTTCGGGCCTCGACCTCCACCGAGAAAGAAACAACAGAACGGCTGATTCACACACACACGCACACACTCACACAGCCACATACGCATTTGACAAATGGCTTTTTACGGAGCCCAAAAAGGACGGCCTTTGTTACCTCGAACAACAACAAAAAGCAGCAAAAAAATATCCCGAAAAGAAAGGACATTTCCAGTGTGTGTACCCATGGGCCACAACATCCCTAAACGATGTGTGTGTGTTTGTGTGTGTGTAAGTATGCTGGTACGCTACTGCAAATCGGATCCGTTAGATATGAGGAATTTGCTTCTAAGGAGAACAAGAAGGAACACGGGAAAGGATACGCTCCGCTCTGGAATGTCACACAGCACAGCTGCTCGTGGGTGGGTTGATGTCATAAAATGGAGCCTTATATTAACCTTTTAACAGGCGGTGAGACGAGCCTGTGTTGAAGATGTTTTCTTTTCTCGCTACCGGAAAAAAGCAGAAAAATGAAACCCAAAAAAAAAACTTCATCAAATGGAGGCGCCTGGTAGCTCATGAAAACCGTGCGTCTCCATCATCGTGTTCATCGAGAGCCACGTCAGCGAACCTCCGTCAAACCACCATGAAAGGCTCCCCCGGGAGCCTTCAAACGGGCGACGGGGGCCACCAGATGAATAAGAAGCACCAGAAAACCCGGGATAACGAAGAAAGAAGAGAGCAATTTGTTTTGCCACTCTCCATGCACTCCTCCCGGGCTTGCTTTCTTCTATATTGCCGCAATAATTCAAGCCTGATTTCCTGCCCGTGGCCTTGCCTGTTGCCAAGAACCAAGCAACACCCAACACCTTTAGGGGGTGTAATTGTGTGGCCAACGACACGCTGCACGGTGGCGATGACGATGGCACGATAAAATACGAAAGCGATTCCATCCGTAGACGAAGACGAAAGCAAAACGAAAGGCCTAATCAAGCTGTCTTCCCGCGTGGGCTACGCTCCCCCCCTGGCAGTGAAGAAAGGGCAGGCTTCCGGTTTTCGCTTTCGGTTTTAGTACCAATTACATTTGCTTTACTGGCGCCTTCATGTCTTTGATCGCGGTTTCTTTCGCTCCTACCCCACCCCCCGAAAATTGGCAGCCTCAGGGTGACACGAATGGTGGTAATGGTGGGGCTGCTACCAGTAGCTTTACATTACAATTTGTGGTCACGTTCGCGGGCTTGTTTTGAGCCCACACGACGAAACCGGCACGGAATGGTGTTGGGTTGTTGGGTCGTTAGTTTCACGTTTCGTTAGCCGCCGTAATTCATCCAAGATCAAAACGATTACAGGCCTCGGTGGTGGTGGTGCTGCTGCTGATGGTAGACGTGACCCCACGAGGACGTGCAAACCCTAAATTTCGTCCCAAGGGAAATTGATTGAACCCGGAAAACGCGCACCACCCTAGACAAATGTTTGTTCGCGCTTAAATCGAATTTTGTTCCGCTCGATGACGAAGCTTAAAGCCCAATAAGCGTATTCACTGCGCTAACGAGTTTCCGTTCACAAGGCATGGCCACGCCGTACCATGCCGTGATTTTCAATTCCCGCTAGCCGCTATTCAACGCTTGAAACAATGCGCGCTCCTCAGCTTTCAAAGCTTTCCTTTTCCCTTTCTGGCTTTTCCCGTTTGCATTGCAATCCAATAATTCGATTCATTGCCTTCCAGCGGATTCATTGTAGCGTGCGCTACCAGCCATTGCACGGTCGAGCGCGCTTACTTTCATTAAAATGTAATTACTAAACACGTCAACAAGCGCACTGAATGCGCTCGATGCGGGACGGACGGATCGAGCGGTTCTTGCACAATCCAGGGTTGTACTTCGAGTAAAGATGCTGCCGGGATGTAGTAGCAGCTTGTTGTGTTCTTGTGTCAACGAGCCAATCACGCCAACCCCCTTTTCCTGCTGCCTTACCACAACCAATTTTCTGCTCCCTGCTTTTGAGCACGACCAGCTACCACAACCCCCCCCTTTTTGAACCATTGACACTCTTATCCCATTCCCCCCCTCTCGCGCAGCTATCAACACGTGCGGCCACTCCTGCACTGGACAGCAGAACTGTGGAACGAGTGGCACTTGCAAGCGTGTGTAATCGTGAAGGAGGTGTCTGTAAAAAGGGATGGATGCTGGTTTCTGGTTTCCTGGGTCGAACCGGATTCCTTTTTTTTTCTTTTCTTTTTGTTTCCGTCCGTTTCGCCTGGTTTTCCTTGTGGATAAGTGTTTGCCCGATCCGATGCACTGCTTTGCGGTGGTGAGTACGTCTTCGGTGCGGATAGCACTCACTGACTGGTTGCACTGACACTGATGTGAATGAGATTACACACTCCACCACCGTCATCACCAGAACGTCCGGCTGTGCAACAGATGGACGCTGGAATGGACGCAGAGCTTTCCCCAAACGCGTGTTCGCTTTTAACGCGACCATCCTCGGTGCCAATCGCCAATGAATTCCGTTATTTCTTTACCGCCCACAGCAATGATCTCTCGTGGTCGATCTGGACGGGGCGTTATCGATTAGGAATCGGTTCCGAGGGGTGGAGAGGGTGCTCGGAAGAAATGTTTTTCACCAAACGAACCATCGCAGCAGCATCGACAGCTGGTGCGCGCAGATCGTTTTGAGTTTTCTTTTTATAAAAATCCTAATGTCCGGCTGCGGTGAAGCATGAAGGGCCCGGCTGATTCAGCAATAATGAAGGTGAACGTTATGGGACATCCGTGCCACGGTCACAAATCTGCTGACGAGCTGAATGTTATTTGAAATTCATGTCTATGTGCTGCGGGATTTAGGACGACAGTAGAAAGTGAAGCAAGCAACAACATAAAAAAACGCTCCGAAAAAATGGGCTTTCTAGAAGGTTGATTGATTCCTCGTACCTCGTAATAGCGTACGCTGCTCTGGCTGTTTGGAAATTAATTCGGCATTAGGACGGTGTTTGGGACGACGAATCCCTCCGGTTTTTGAACAGCACAAGAACGCACTGATTTGCCCGCTAATAGCCGAAACATAAAGTGATTCGAGTATAATAATTTATGAAGCCTTCTCAAAAATGCGCAACCTCTTCAAATTAAACCCTTTCTCGTCCCGCTTATGGGTAGAGGATTCCATTACCTGGAGGCGTACGAGGTTCATGAGACCAACTCTTGTCAGTGAGCGGAGGAGGAACACTTTACAAATATTGTTGAAGCTTTTTGCCATCCGTGGAGGAGTTCTTCTTGGGTGAGCACTTTATTAAGCTCCATCAGGAGTGGGACGCCATCGCATCATTGACGCCTTCCTTTGCGAAGCGAAAGCATTCTCGGCGTACTTCTCGGCGCAAAAGCATTACGTTCTCCAAGTGGCAAGACATCGGATACAACGCTTCGGCGGGACGATGTACTGTTCTGGCACGTTATGGATCGATATACAATTACTGGCAAATATTAAACAGATAGTTCTTTGACTTTGTTTTAACATTAACAAACTCTTGTGCAATAACAGCTGCTCTTGTGGGGGAAATGATGAGGTTGAAGTAAAAATTTTATAACAGAATAAATTGAAGGAAAATTATTGTTAATTGAAGATCAGTATTTTGCTGATTTGGCATCAAAGACCGCTTATAGGAAAATTTCTATGAGACCATTAGACAGTATTGTCGAATAGTTTCATGAGTCATTCTCAGAGGAATACCGTTCCTTTTGCAAACAGAAGTCATATTAAAGTTCAACATATTCGAGATACAATTTATCTGGAGCCATTGCTGTGCCACCTCTTCGCCTTAGGGCCACGCAAAACAAACCCAAACCATGATATTGCCTCCGCTTTGTTCAAATGTCTTCTGAAAGTGTTTATCGAGAACCACTCCTCCTGTTTAAATTTGCCCCCACTGAACTGTAGGACCTTTTTTTCTCTGAAAAGTACGAGTTTATACGTTTACTTTTTTGGGAAATCTAACGATGGATCCGATGTCACGGTGTTTTGTAAACTTGATATTTCTGATATGTTCAGCGACAAGCCATCTCTTCTTTCCGATTTTCAAAGGATGCTTACACCATACTTTTGGGAATTTTTCCAGGGAATACAAGTCGTTGAAATTCATCGTTCGCGCCCATTCAAATGAATTTTCATGTTTCTGGTGAATTTTCAACACATCAACTTTCACTTCAACTGCAAAGCTTAGGTATTATCTGACGTTTTTGTTATCTTTTTCCGTCTGAACGTGCCAGAACGCATGGTTTGTCAAACAGAGTCATAGTTGATATTTAAAAGGAGCCAATTTAACAACAGAATTTTTAACGTTAAAGGCTTATATAAATATTGCAAACATTCAATTTGGCATCCAATACTGCAGATGAAATTGATAGCTTCCACCGTGGAAAGTAATACAATCGACATTAATCTGGCAGAGGTATGGCCAAGTTTTCGGGTGAGTTGGACAGTCTTTACCAGAACGGTTCCGTTTACTGTTCTTTTCGAAGAACATAAGCAGCAAAATGCTAGAATGAATCTTTTTCTTTCCAAACTACGCCACACTCTCGCTGGCCACTAATTTATAGCCCTTCACCGATCGTTCACCCAGAACTCAGAAGTTCTAGAATGAATCGTTATCGCCATCGAACAATGTATTGTAGCGTTCTGCTCCTGCTTGAACCCGATCACACCTTCATTCTCCGGGAGACCAGACACCATCGTTGGCCAACATCGGGCCCCTAGGATGCGCCCAGGAAACGACGAAATCAGATAGCATAGTCTGACGTGCCGCTACCGGAAACCGGGCTTAATGGCGAAAAACTTTCACGAAATGAACCACCTTCCTTACAACGAGTTTCCGGATTTTTTTCTCGCTTCTTTTTTCGTGCTTCCTTTTCGCAGCAGCAACAGCGGCAGCAGCAGCTATGGGCTGGCACATGGCCTGGTAGCACCGAAGCAAGAACCCTGAACCGGAAGGAAGCAATAAGTTGGGTCCGTGGGTCCTGTGGGGGTTGAACGGAATGGTCCCTCTTCCCAGCGCCAGCGTGCTTTCCGGACTCGGGACCAATTATTCAATTAGGTAGCGATCGGTGCCAAAAAGCTGGCACACTGTGTGAGTGGCCAACACAATTTACAACTGACTTTCTGGGCCAAAGTTGTCCGTCTCCGTTCGCAACGTTCTGCTATACCCCGGTGTTCTCCGGGAGTTGCCGGATGTTTTACCAATCGCGATGCAACCGCTAGGTAATGAACTCCGGACTAACTTTGGCGATCCTCTAGGGAGCGCCGGAGAGGGACCGCGAGGGTCGGTTGGTAAGAGAACATTTAAATTTTTAATTATTCATTAGTATCACACCAACACGAGCGAGCTTCCGTCGGGCGAGTGGGATAGTGTGCTCTATCAAAGCCCACGAAAAGCTCTTCATTCGCTGGCAGCCAAACAATCGGCTCCGCGTTTAGTGTCGAGCAAATCGCTTAACCTCATCGTACATGGAGCAAGCGGGAGAGCTTTGCGGCACTTATCTTTAATTAAATCCATAGCATGGTGGCCCTTTTTGTCAATAGTACAACGGTGTCTGCGTGTGTGCGTGTGTGCGTGTCACTAACGCTTCTCCGAGTCCCGGCTTATGCTCACATGAATCAATCTCATCAATTCCACCACCCACCACTGTCCCATCTTCAGGCGGGCTTTCAGATGGAAAATTCGATTAATTACACAAATGTAGCTGGCAGCTGACAGCCGCCCGGTGGCGAACTGCGAAACGCAGAGTACCACAGTCGAGTCAGGTGCCGGGTGCCGTAAAGTCATGATTAAAGCGATACCTGCAACCACTGGCTGGCTGGCGTACTTTCGGTGTACTTTGACGCCGGGAGCTTCTGGAGGCAGCCGCTTGCCACACAGCACAGAAATGACATTCGAAAAGGGAATTTAATTAATAAACCGCTTGCGAAGGTTGTTTAATGAAATCTCGACTCGTACAGAGGGGGACCATTTGTTCAAGTTTCTTCAGTTCAAGAATAAATCATCTTTTGAGAACCGCCATCTTGGCACCTTTGGCAGAACGAGATGAATGCGATAAATTATCAAAATCTACCATTTGAATATAATATTGTATCGCGCAGTTGGGTTATGCCGCTGTTACCAACATCACTTGACATCTCTAGCTTTCTCTCTCTCTCTTCGAGACCCGTAAAATCCCTTTGGGAAATTCCGGAAAAAAGGAGAAGCAGCAAAAACGAAGGGCAAACCGTTTTATCGCTCGAATACATTCCCTTTTTGACCCCCGGACAAGCCAGGGTCGGCTTATCTGCTGCTAAACGATGCCCTTAAACCGAAACCCCTGCGACACCGAAACCACCGAGAATGATGGATTAAATGGGCGGAGTCGTCCCACACGATAATCTCGTGATCCTCCCCAGGCCACTTGTGTGAACGCGAGATAACTTGATATCTTGATGTTTCCCCGAACACGGATCGCCGTTCCGTGTGTCATCGCATGTCATCAGGGAAAGTTCCGCGAACGCACGTCAAACTCAATCGCAAAGTCCGCAACCAACGAGAAGAAGGCAGTGGCAGATGGAAGCAAAGCATGCAGCATGGCGGCGCATGTTTTATGGGCCAGCCGGGTCGTATTTGTACTACATGGCTACACAACGGGCCCAAACCGAGATAGCCACCACGACGGTCTGTCTGTGTGACAGTAATCGTTGGCTTCGGTTCAAAAGCTTTGGTTTATCGGACCCCCCTGAAAATCCCCAGAAAATGGCGCCTGACCTCAAGTGTTTGTGTCATTGCCGGGGAAGAAGACACAGAGAGAAAGAGAGAGAAAGAGAAAATGTGAAGAATGATTTGATTTGGTTGAGTGGAAAGTACAGAAACATCTCCAAAAACAACCAGAAACCAGAAAGGACAGTGCGCACTCCAGGGACGAGGAGTCAAAGCCACAAAAGTGGAGTCTCGTGACCTCGTCATCGCGAGTTGCGTTTTTGGGTGCGGCGAGGAATCTGGAACGCGATGGCCGCCTAAGGCGCAATCTGCTAACAACGGTATGTCCACTTCCAGTCCCGATCCAATGCCGGTTCGGAAAACCGGGGGGGAAAACTCGACGCAACCGAGCAACCGACCGACGTTGTCGCCTCCGGTGCTTAATCCATCCGTACAGCGCACCGTACAGCTCACCAGCTCGGCAGAAGCAGCAGCTACGCTGACAGTCGCCCGGTGAAATGGCGTCCGAAAGTTCTCGCTAACCTGGGCCTCTCTTCGCCGCCGAGAACCGAAACGAATTTCAACTTTTCCAGCTCGCCAATCCCCTGAGTTATTTAGTTGAGTTATTTATGAGCCCGCCAAACTATCGGCCCGCCAGAAGGAACGATCTAAGCGATGTTGGTGGCGTGATGGCGCGTCGTGGCTTCACGCAATGACACAACGCGCTCAGCGTAGCATGCCATGCCATGCAGTGCAGTGCCCCGGGAGCAGCAGAACGTTCGCCAAAAAAGTAGAAAGTTTTGCTTGCAGAAAGCGTCTTCAACTTAGCAGGCCTCCACTGTGTGTGTGTCTTCGGAGATCGGAGACAGGTCCAGGGATCCAGGTTCCGGAATTCCTTTGGCTCCAGACCGGGGGAAGCGCGGGTGCGTCACGGATTTCTTCGGTGAAAGTTTCAATCAACTTAGACCCCGATAAAGCTCTTCCCCACTCCACCACACCCCATTGTGTTCTTTTAGTTTGATGTGACGGTTTGCGGTTTCGCGCAAAGTTGGCTGTGAGCGGCGACGGCGACGTCACCGACGTGACGCTAAGTTCATGCCCGCGATGCGGTTTATCGCATGACCTGCCCGACCCGGAATGGGTTCGAAATTTCAATTCCCGGTTTTACGACTCCCGTCCACGGCTCTAGAAGCGACGAGGCAGGTTGGTTGATGAAAATTTCATTAGCGGCTCGTAAGCACACCACCAGCAAGTTGGTGTGAGAGGAGAAGCGACTTGATAGCTCGATGATGATGGCGAGGTGATAGCTTGGTATTCACGCAACGCATTGCAGCGCTCAGCTCAGCTTAAAACCACATTCAAACGTGATGCCAACGGTGGTGGTCGCCGACCAACAAAAAGGGCCAGCTCACGGCGAGGATAATAATTTTCCATTTTGGGTTTTTCGGGAAGCTAAATGGCCCCCAGAGGACGAATCGCGCGCTCTCTTGTGTGTTGGGGTAAATGGTCGCCATTCAGATAGCCTTCCATTCCAACCAGGAGCTAGCTTGAATGCTACTAAAAACAGATATACCCTCTCTTTCTCCTCTTCCTCGAAATGGGTTCCGCTTACCTTCCCCTCCATTTGGCATTGCCCATCCTCCGCAATATCTCGCGAGCGATGTCGAACGACAAATCTTTGTCAATTTACATCCCTTCTCGAGCGGCCGCTGCGAGGTCCTTTTTTGCTCATCCTATCCCTTGGTATCCGAGGAATGATCCCCGTTTTTGTCCGCGTTCGCGCGCGCGACGCCGAGAGCAAACAAACAAACGCACCTCGGGCCCGATGTGGTCATTCGTCCTTTCATTTGCGAACCTTTAATTTTGACAGCTTCCGTGAGTGGGCCAAGGGTGTGGCCAAAGTTATTGCTTTCATTCTCTTTTTCGTGGAGGACACCAGAGGGGGTACGCGGTCCTTGCGACGAGCGATGGAAGTCAGGGTGTTCCGTTCGGTAAATGGTTCGTTTGTGTTCGGGTTAAGTCATCTTTCTTTCTTTTATTTCTTTTTTTCGCCCCTTAACTTTCTCGCCTCTCTTTGAATGTACCCTCCAGAACGGGCAGCCGGAACGGCGTCAAATGGGAAAACTTTTCCACCATTTTATAATTATCCTGCAAACCCCGGGCACAGAACGACTGAACTCGACGGAAGCAACTTTTAGCAACACCAACCATCTCCATGCCATCGCATTTATTCCGGAGGGGAAGGGGGTGATAATGTGCAAAACGGGGGTGAGTGGCAAGGTGTTCTGGGGCTTTCTTTTAGGCGCTTAAAAGGACGCCAGCACCGAGGAATGGTTCCTCACAGCATTCTAGAGAGCTTCCTTGCACTTTGTTCTTGGTCGGGAAAGGGTGTCATGATGATGGCGATGATGATACTTTCACCACGATAAGCTTTGGGGG
This sequence comes from Anopheles darlingi, assembly GCF_943734745.1. Classification (NCBI taxonomy): domain Eukaryota; kingdom Metazoa; phylum Arthropoda; class Insecta; order Diptera; family Culicidae; genus Anopheles; species Anopheles darlingi. The sequence goes on from NC_064875.1 coordinate 65,242,164, forward strand.
GGTTGAGATTAGAACCGAGTACGCACGATGAAGACAACCAGAATCCCAACCAGAATGTGTACTAGGTCGGGGTTGAATCCAAATCCTTAGCTGAGCTTATTTGAACGGTGAAAGCGGAATGATGTGTTCGGTCGTGATGATCCCCTCGCACATTGCGGGGTTTCTTTGTTTAAGCTGGAGGTTAACATTTCGGGGAACCATCCTAAGGGATCTTTTGCATGTCATGATTGCTGGAACTGAAATGTAAATTCTTCTAAGCCACCGTCCTGAGCAATAGCTTATTAAACTGCAACATTTGATATTATATCACGAAATGTACCTCACAAAAGAACTATACAAAGCGATTCAAGCCAAATTCTTCTGTACATTAAGCTGATTCTTGGAATCCAAACCCATATGAATCCATTCTCTTGAAATCATCATAAATGCTTCGTGGTTAACGATATGATAAAAATCGCATATTTGAAAAACAATGTGTTTCAAACTCAGAAAAGAAACAACTTATGCTGAAAATATTTAGACATTTGAAGAATATCAACGATAAATTTTAAGAATGGCGCACTTTAAAATCTGCATATTTTAACAAATACTCTTACTCGCATCGCAATTCCGCAAACCATATTAAACACCAACATGAATTATGATTATGCTGATGAAGAAAGCAATTTGTGCCAAGCGAGCTATGTATGCCTAGGGGGAATTATTGAGAGGAGCTGAAAGCTTTAACCTTCTCTAAGGGCCCTCTTTCCGGCTGACTGGCACGATGATTGATGGGATCTCATCCGAGTGGTTGCTGCATTGCGATTGCTGCTGTCCTCTATTTAAAGGCCTCGCACACGCCATCAACCGACTGAAACTGATGGATTCTGATCGATAAAGCGTGATCATCGATTTCGATTGTCAATGTCGCATGTACCGTAGAAACATTCATCCTACCCACGGAGTCCACGAATAGAAGGCACATTTTTAAAGCTTCCACCATCCAACCATCCATCCACCATCAATCTTTTAACGATTCGGGATGAGTGAGTGCGCCCTGCACGCCCTCACCATTTGGAGCATCGCGTGGAGTCGGCCGACGCTTTATACCATTTTCGGGAACCATTAAACTCACATCAAACTTCATTCATTCTGTTCTCCTCCCCGGCCACACCGGCTCTCAAAGGTATCGGTGCAATTATCCGGCGCGAGATGAACCTTCCCGGAATCCCTGGCTGCCTCGGTAGCCCGGGCTAATGGTAACGCCATTAGAATGTGTCGAGTGGAGCAGCCAAGCAGGCGCTCATGCAGACAGGATCGCTTACAGGGTGTCGATCCGGGACGTTGTAAGGATTTCTCTTTTTCGTCCAGCCACACCATTGTCCCTAGCGTGACCGATTCAACCTTCACCAAGGCTATCAGCTATTTTAGGGAATGAACGAAAGACAAACGAGAAGCCAGGGAGCAGTTATTTGTTTCATTGGTTTCGAGACCGGCAGCAGCAGCATCCGAACAGAATCTTTAATTGTTAGGAGAGACGACGTCAGACTTGATGCTCCATCGGCAGCTCGCCTCGACAAAACATATTCGATTCGGTGGCGTGAAATGATTGGAAATTGAATCTCGGAACACTCGGAGCGGAACACACACACACTCTCATACCCGTTTCTTCACCTACATCTCCGCGATAAAAGTTTTTCGATGCCAACAAGCGGAAGCAACCCCCCCTACCCTCAAATACCACTCCAACCATGTCTAAATCTTCAACGAATCCGTGCACATAGACGCTCGGCACTCGGCGAATCGCTGGTGGCTTCACACTCGGATCCGGTTTCAGAACCGAGATTTGTTGTTTGCTCACTCGTTCAATCCAAACACATACACACACATGCGGCCTTACCCCGGTTTTCCGGGCCCCTTGGCAAGCCCAGACTTAACGGACACCATCACTTCGAGAGGCATCGCGTTACGCCCAAACTCCGGGCGTCTTACGCCGAACAAGCGGCAACTTTATTTGCTCCCGTAGCTCGCAGCACAACATACCATGGCTGCTGCTGGCTTTATCAAACGAAACCAACATTTGTCAAGCGTGTGTTGCGCTGAGCTTGCCGAGAACGCGAGACTTTCGCCGGAAAAGCCGTGCTCGAAGGAACCCCGGGCGTTCCGCGTAGAGTCTTGCCGCGCGCAAAGCCCTCCAATCTGGCGTCGGTGATTTTCCGGCGGTGGAGGCTATAGAGATGCCACGTTTGGCTTGATTGCTTGTTGGCTTTCGGTTCGGCCTTTCGTGAGACCATGCCGAGGCAACAGAGAGCAGCGAATTTCCCAGCTTCGGTTGAAGCGCGTGGCAACCGGAACGGCGCAAGGTGTTTAATCATTGATTATGTTTTAATGTGATCATAACGATGTATAGATTGGATGAGAGAAACCATACCGGAACCCTGGGTGGGTCTTCGCTTGTAGTATCCGGTTCCGGACGGAACCGGTTGGCTTATTGGCTGGTTAGCTGGCTGGAAAATAGATCGATCCGGTGGCGCCCATCCGTGGCTAGCGGTGAGGATTCCGTTCTCGTTCATCAAAACATAATAAATCAACAAATCACCAAACACGCTCCGTGAGATGATAACGTTGTGATCCCTATCTCATCTCACAAAAGCAAAACCGAAACGTCCTAACTGTGCGTTGTCCCCCCGGAAGGAATGGAAGTATTTCAGGTTTATAATCTGTGAATCCCTTTCCCCGAGCGGTTGATGAGGGGTCTTCCTCCTGCTTCGTATTTCGCATGTCCCCGAACATAGAGCGAAAGCTGATCTTTATCCTCCTCAAAAAAGGAAACACTAGCTAACTTTCTAGCTTTTCTCGCCGGCTGTTGTCTACGACTAATTAGTCCGTTGTCAGTGGTATGGCCAGAGTGTGGCCCGTCGAAGACACTCTGTTGGGCTGACAAAGGCGAAGAGGCTCATGTGTCAGCAACAGCAGCAGAATGTAAAGAAGACGGCCGATGGGTTCCTGTCTTTATCTTTGTCCCCGACGGTATGTGGCTACTGGCTTAACAGAGATTACTGTGTAAGTAAGTGTAATCCTCACACTTCCCGTGAACCATGTATTGTATCAGCTGTTGAGTTAGTATTTTCTGCTAACAATGCGTGAATTTCAAAAATCCTTTAATAGTTTTCACACGTTTTGTACATTCTCTAGACAGATAATGTTATTATGAAAGATATTATGGCCAAGTAAAAGATGAATAGCTTTTTATTGGTTCCTTGGCATAAGATTTCAAATAGTTCAAACAAAATTTTAAATGATAAATTCGGCAGCTATAAAATCGATTTTAGTGCAGAAATTATCCGAAAAATCCGTGAAATCAATGCACAAAATGGAGACCTCTCTATTAGCACAAGACTGTTGATGGACTCTCGCTTAGTAAATACTTGATTGCATTGTTGACCTATATGGTACATGATGCTACAACAGCTGCGGTTACAACAAACCAATGGCCCTTGAACAACGAATCCAGAATCTAGCAAAACATGTCAACATGACGAGGTGGCGAACATGGTTTACTACGATCCATTCGTGCCTGTAAACGGCTCTTGCAAAACTTGATTTACCAGAACACGAACATGGTGTGCGTCGTGTGATGACAGCACGTCAATCGTTCGCCCTTGGATCGAATTTGACTTTTGCTGCCGAGCAACCTACGCACACACACACACACACACATGAATGTTGCTTTCTCAGAACCGAGGTACTTCATGGTATCCAATGTCCAATCCATCAGCAAATACATTGATCCACGATCAATAAACGAGCCATCAACGACATCTCTTAAGGTCCGACGACACAAGCAACAGCAACAGCGAGAACAGGACCGTCACCACGATGCGCACGATTCCATTAGTTCGCTTACTCCGGTCACCGGTTCTCTCTTGCTCTCTTTCCGTCTCTCTGCTCACGCAGATTCAACCATTTCTGCAGATTCAGCTGCACCAGAACAACCGGAAGGGAACCGGTACCGGATGTCACGGGGTTGTGTGATGTGTTCACGCTGCCGTCATCTCATGTGCTCATGTCGAAGCCACCACCGTAGGGCCGAAAGGGCTCCAGGATTTATCACTATTCCATTTCCAAACCTGATTCGACTGCCCCCCCGGGGGGGGGGGGGGGGGGGTGTTTCGCCTGGTCCAGCCCAAACCATGTTTCTAGCCATGTGGCGAAACATCGAACCGGATTCTACCACCGGGTGCACCACGAAACGAAACGAAACCCGTGCAACCTGCTCCGGCACGGCCCGCAAACAGGCAATGCACATCCACCTCGGACAGTCATTGCAGCGCCGAGCGCCGGATGGCAAGTTGGGCGGAAATAAACTGCCAACACAGCACAGCACACGAACCGATGCCATATCCGGTTTCCTGAGGCCACTTGTGACGCTGGTTGCTTGTTTCAAGAGCGAGCGCGTTGTTGGCAAGGGGTCCTTTTTCGTAAATAGGTCATTCATAATACACACCACCAGCTGCTGCCGCTGCTGCTGCTGCTGCAACTTGAGGAAACGTTAGTACTACTGACCGCTGATAGTTTGCAATTCCGCCAACGGTCACCACCGTAACGTGCAGTTCTCGCGCGCCAAACCCATTGTCTGCAGCTGCTTGTAATGGTGGTTGATGGTCCTGATGTAGATCCTGGCTATGGTCTTTTGGTCACCGCCATTTGCCGCGACGCGAGGAGTTTACGACAACGAGCTGTACACTATTCAATTACGTGCCAGCCTCGCACACTCAAACGGTATAAAGTTCCAAACTTTCCCCAATGATCGCTCACCGAATGCCGCCCTCTTCCTCCTTCGATGCCACTTCACTTTTCACTCGCTGACCCGCATAACAGCTCCCATCCCAGACAATCCCAATCCCCAGAGCCGGCATTAATCATGCACGCGATGGTTCGCAACCCTCCCTCAGGGGCGCACACGCCACCAAGCGCCACGAATTGAGCGTGACAGACGGCATAATAATCTCTTCTCATTCCCATTTTCTCCTTTTCTCTCGGGGGAGGGGTCAGAGCATTGTTTGGCGAATGGACCGGAATGATCCGAAACTGTCTGGCAAACGAGCAGCAGCAGCGGCAGCAGCAACAGCAGACGCTTTGGCGCAATTTAGCGTTAAAATAATGGCCAGAACTCTGGGCGCTGGGGGCGAGGTTGCATTTGCATAAAATCGATAAATTGTGCACGGTTGTTGGTCATCCTCTGCACCGAACTTGGAGCACTGACCAACGGTCGTGGTATACGGATGCTCGCAATCTGCAATCGATTGAAATGCAGCCGCTGTGTACGCGCAATAGATCCTCTTTTGTTTATAGAGTGTCCGCCCCGACTGTCTGTGGTCCGTCCGTTCGGAAGGTTGCAATAGTTCGTGAAGAGTCTTAGGTCAAGTGACGTCACTCACGGTGTGTTTAAAGCGCGTTCAAGTGGATTCATTGCCCAAAAACTCGCTCTGTTCAAGCAAACAAACTATAGTGCTCCTCCGCGGTACGATCTCATCACTGTCAGTGGCACACCAGCGCCACCGAACCACTCGTGCCTCACAAGTGATGCGCACCGTGCTGGATGGCACACCGAGGAGAGGTTATTTGTCTTTCCCAGCCTCAGCGCGGAGAAGGCTTCCTTCCTTCCGGCTCCGGTGTTTCTGTGTTTATCCGGAGCTCCTTTTTCGGCCATTCCTCTGTCTCGGCGCTACACCAATACATTTATCATCGTTTGACTTCGAGAGAGTGTCCGCGTCGAATGGTCATAAGAAGCGGCGATGTCTGAAGTCCGGCTGCCATCCCGGACTGAGCCTAAACGTGGCCGTTTTTCGGCTTCCCGGGATTTTCTTTGTTGACCCGCTTGGTGCTTGGAGTATATCCGGGACCGAAAAAGAAGGAAACAAATTGTGTTGGAGAGTTGAAGCATGTCCCCGTGAAACGGGGTCACCAGAGCCCAAACAGTCCTGCCGTACTGTTGAGGCCACCGTGCGCCCCGAGCGGTCAGTTGCAAATACTATGTGCATAGTTTACGGGACACGGAGGCATACCAAACATGCTGACATCGGCATGTTTCTGCTCGCTCGGAGCCAGTATGCTAAGCACGATACCGGAGCCGAGCCGGAGGGAGCGGCGAAGGGAGTCCAATGAGCACGATAATAGAATGATGATGGCTCTCCGAGCCGCCAGCCAACCGGCGGCCGGATCGAGAATAGCGAGATGTAAGTAATTTTCATTATGCATCTATGAATATTTGTCGGTCCGGTCCGCATAGCAAATTCCTCCTGCGTCATCGGAGTGAAGCAAGTTAACGGTAGCGAAGCTTTTAAGAAGAATCTCTCTTCGGTGAATCGAACCGAAATGCGGTGCTCTCGCTGTGACCAAGTCAAGCGGTGACTGTGGTAAACGTAGAGCGGACAAACATCTTTTGATGTTTTTTTATGTTTTGGTTTTTTTTTTGTTGGTTTGTTCGCCGAAACTGGGAAAACATGTTTGTGGGTTTCATCAGAAAAACGAATGCGCTCTGTGATTTCTGCTACACCGGGCGTATATCGCAGTGTGGGCTGTTGGAACCTTGGTTCCTTGGCACGTGTGCTGTATGACGCCACAAAACCTTCGCTTCGCTTCGTTTGCAGTTCGTTGAAGGACACGGCGTATGTTGCGATGCTACTGTTGTGCTCAGGCAGGGGCAGCAGATGGAAGGAAACGGAGCAGCAGCACAACACAAATGCTTTCACTCTTCTGTAGTCAATGGCGCCAACACTTTGAAGCACACAGCGGAGTAGAGTGGCGTATACTTTGGGTTTGAATACTACTCCGCTTCTAATATCCGTGCCGATCGTCAACGCTGATCCTCGCGTGGAAGGGAGCAAAGTGCCAACGTTGCACAAAGCGAGCCACCCCGGGAACCGGCTAACTCAATAACGCGGATGTTCAAACGGAGGCGGCATGATTTATGGATGGAATGATAAAATATTCAACCGAATCGTACCGCGTACCTACGTCGTACCCTTGTCTTACTGTCCCTTGTCTGAAGCTCCAAGTAGTCTGCACGAGACAAATCACTCCCGCGTTCGCTTCTTCGTTGTTTTCCTCGCCGTGTACCGAGCGATAGATTGCTGATTTGTTTGCCTGTGCCTCTCTCTCTCTCTCTCTCTCTCTCTCTCTCTCTCTCTCTCTCTCTGCATCTGTGTGGATTTATTATTGATGGAACGCTCGGACTAACAATTGACAGACTCGCTGGTAACGAGTGCCAGCCAATACACACTGGCAGAGTGCGGCTCTGGCAGATTTATGCTCCAACAGTCAGCCGATCGAGAAGGTCAATTGGCTGGGAGTAATTCTCGCGATAATACGGATTCTGACGAAAAAGTATGCTTCCCTGCGTTAGCTGCCCATGAAGATAACAATGTAGCCAGTCCACAGTAGTAGCAATGGATGGTGAGTGTGTATTACAAATTGAAATGCATTCACCTGCAGCTACAATCATGCAGTTCACTGCAACTGACAGGCGGACAAACAGTCAAAAATCTGCTGCATCGCTTGAAGGTTTGCATTTGCTTCGTGCAATCTCATATCTCCATCCGCTACAGATTTTCTCTCTACGTTGAAAAAAAAACGCGCAAAATAAAAACGTTCACTATGGAGTGTGCCATGGCCTGCTGCTGCAATGCTGATAAGCACAGAAATCGCGCGTACTAGATGGATGAGCTTCGGGCACATAAACCATGCTGGTTACAACTCACTCATCTCTCTCAACTCACGGCACCGCAACCACAGGTGTTCCGCACATTTATTTGCCGGAAACGCGCATCAGGCGAAAACTTGCATCATCGTCGTCCACGGATTCGTTGAACGACCGGCGCCGACTGTTGCTGGCAGTATTCCGCCAACTTATAACATAACCGTAAACCGGGAAGTCATAAAGTTTTCTGTTTTATAGTGTAACATTCGATGGGGAAACGTGCCTCAATTTCAGGCGAAGCGACGGCCATCAACTGCTCTCCAGTCAGCCGGTAGCCGGTTGCCCTGATTTACGCGAGACAGAACTCAAGTTTTAAAGCTCAATCGGAGAGGATTTTAGTAGCATCGTGATAACAGACATTATTTGAATAAGCACGAAAATGGCCGCTTGCATTGGAAAGCGAAACAAAAAATAATAATCATCCAACCAACCAACCGGAAATAGGCATCATTACGGAGGATTAGATCATGAATTATGCCATTGATTAGGGCTACATAATTACCGGCGCATAAACGAAGCGAACAAGCTAACGATCGACCGTTTGCATCCCCGTCACGAACCATCGCATTTACCGCCAAATGACAATCGTCGGGAGCGAAACCGCCGAATTCGCCAAAAATTTCGTCTGTTTGCCTATTTCTGCCGCTCCTGCCGATTCGGTCCCAACAAATGGCCAATAAAGGATCGAAGACAAACACGGGGCCACTCCTGGCCGCTCCTACTCTACATAAATTAGGCTTAACTGTCATCTGCGACAGTGAACGCGCGCGCGATAGAATCGACGCTGGCCATAAAAGTTAATTAAATTAATCACTTCAAGCAGACAAGCCGTTGGCTAGCTGCGGTTACTACTAGAGGGTCCCGTAATCAGGCGCATCTCGCTGTGCGTCCTGGAACTATTCCTAACAAACCGCAAGGTGTTCGACCGAACAGGATCGAAGTAAACCGAGAAAGTGCAGACTCATTTCGCTACCGGCTGCAGGGCACGTTCGTCGTCCCTCTGGAGTGGAGTCCCTTCGCAGTGCGGTCGATTGAGTGTTTCGTCGTTGTTGAAAAATTGTTCACTAACCGAAAGCGGAAAGAGAGGAAGGAAACCCGAAAAGGATCGCGGTTCCCAGTTACCCTTACGCGAACGTGAAGGAGGAAAACTTTTTAACGAACGAGAAGGCTCACGGAATTGCGGTTACAAATCACATTAGCCGTGTCTACTTTGTTCCCCTGGTTGCAAACCATCGAAGGGAACGTCACTAGATGGAGTCGGAATTGGCGGTGACCGGGTGGTACTAATAAGTTACGGCGCAGTTCAAGTGAAACGAAGCGAACGCACGTTTTTGACCCTTTTTTTTCTGTGCACCCAAAAATGGTCGATTGGTCCCGGTGAAAACCTTCCCGGGTTCAGCGAATGTGTTCGGCGATCCTTTTTCAACGAAATGTCAAACGAAAGTCGCGAAACTCAAGACAACTCTGTGGTGTCGGTGGTGGTGGTGCAAGAAAAAGGGGACACAAAAATGGGGCCACCGGAAAACGAAGCAGAATAGATGAATTCCAACCAGGATGGAAGTTTTCCGATTTTTTGTTGTCTCGCTGTGCTCGTTCATCTCACAAAACACATCGCGGTCAGTTTGCGATTGAATCGCACTTGAAAAAGGTTTAATTAGATTTTCCCGCATCCGCTGGCAGACCAACCCTCTTACGGATGCAATCATTCGCTCTAGATACACCTCCACCACCAAAACCAGCAAAACAAACTTCCGAGTACCGAGGCCACCTCACCGATGGTCTGCTCGCACTCTCTTATCGGAACCGAAATGGCCAGGTCGTTAATTTTGTGATTAGCACCGCATCCTGCGCCACGCTGGACCCGCAACTGGTGCTCCCAAACCGCGAAGTTTCGTTTAACGATTCGCGCTCGCGTAATGAGATCGAAATCGAACTTTGAATTACATTATCGACAACACCGCTGCACACACACGCGCACACACACACACACTGCGTTATCTCTGGATTCCAGGACGATTTTTCTCTCCTTCTACTGGCCACACTCGCCGCAGTATATGCGTTCGGATGGTTCGCGATCGAGCGTAACGATACCGTTTGCCGTCCACTTTAACGATTGCATCGTAACGGCGAGCGAATGGCCATTTGTGCCATTGCTGCCTGCGACCACCAGCGCATAATTACGAGCCTTTTGTTGCATCCAGAAGTGTACCCGGCCGTGAAGAGATCCAGATCCAGATGGTACACGGTCGTTAAGGCGCATCAGACAATAGTGACCGCGAACAGGCCGTGCCGCTCGTCGAGTGTACCATAACTCGATTATGGGTAGTTGGTTGGTCGATGGGTATGTGCAATAAAATGGCCGATGGCCCAAAAGTGAGGGCAAACGCGCGGTTTTTCGCCGATACACACGTTACCGGCCACCGGTGGCCAGCATAAAAACAGGGTCGAAGCAATGAACGTAAATTTGGAGACCAAACTGTCCCCGCAACGGGCATAACTCCTGCGGTGAGACCTAGAAGTTTGGAGTACACCGGATGCACGGAATGCTTTCCATTTCGTATTTTTACAATCAAGTTTGTGAAAATGCGACAAACGGATGGATGGAAACTTCACATAAGGCTGTATCTATCGGGATCAGATTTGATGCCATCATGTCACGGTATTCCATCGTTCACAAGGAAATGAAAGGAAGGAATGAATGGAGTGAATGAAAAGCATGTCTAATAGAATTAAAAACAAATACCTGATCGACTTTAAACAGTCGATCGATCAAATTAACTTATTCTAAAATAAACACCATGAGCGCCTTAATCACACAACGTGAATATCCCAACAAGCCATTTTGTGGAAATTTATCCCGATTATGTATCCATTAATAATGAATTGCTCTGGTTTTATAGTGACACAATTTAGTCGTCATTCAATCGTACAACTGTGGCTGTGTCCAACATTATCGCTGATTCATCGATTAAGCGAATAGTAGTATACCGCGATTGGAGTTGCAACCAAACTGCACCATGCAGAAGCTGAACTCTAGCACCGGTTTAAAGCACATGATCCCGGGAGTTATTATCGATTGAGTTAGCCTGTGGTTTGAGTTAGCCACCGGGCATAAATACTCTACTATTTTAAAGCTGAATCAATATGCATACCTTGAATGATGGCATAATAAAAACCAGGAGCAAAAGCTAGTGCAGTCGGTCTATTATGTGAGTGTGT
>NC_064875.1:65258123-65288123 GCF_943734745.1 Anopheles darlingi
CAAACCGCAGCCAGCGCTGGTATGCGTGTGTTTCTGTGAGTGCGCTCCCTATCGGATTTTCAATTCCAAACCGAAACGTGAGCTTCATCCTAATGAACCCTTTCTCCTTGACAAAACCCATTCCATCGGATTCGTCCCACTCACAACCGAGACGATGGCTGAAAACTGTGAACAACGAAACGAGTCAAAGCAGCAGAACCACAATGAACTAAATCGCTGATGAGCTCGCCATCGAATGCAGTGGCCTCGAATCGGAGGTACAACGAGAGGAGCGCTACGGAACTCAAAAGCGGATCTAAATGAGCATAAATGATCTTGTTTCTTCTCTCCGTGGTCTTGTAATCAAGATTCCCACCCACACCATCCACTCGATGGCTCGATATAGTGCGGAATATTATGATAATTCCCCATGTGTTTAAGCGTACGTGCATCGACTACCGATGAAACATCGATGCCACAATTGCTCTACTGTATACTTTTCATTCTAGTAGACGTACACTCATCTACTCAGAATCAACATCATGGATGACGCAAATAGCAGTTGTACGATGCGTCTTACGAGTCTTACCATCTAATCGGTTCCATCCAGACCCGGATCATCGGTCTCTAATTGCATTCGCCTTTCGCCGTCAATCGTTCATCCCCGGGAACCGAGAAAGGAGCACACATCGATGCGATAACAGCACCATCGTCATCGTCTTCCAATAATTGTTATCCGATCAGGCGTGACCCATCTCATCTGGTCTTAATCCAAATGAACATTAGTATGCTTAGGGAAACTACAAATCGCATAAACCGACGGAGCGAATAAACGGACGAACGAACGACTTGGAATTCGAATGCCAGAAACCACTTGACATCGAAAGACACCGGAACTCATCCAGTGAGAGAACTGGTTTGACCTTCGCATTGGGAAGCTAGCTTGGTTTAAAAGAACTTTCACCGGCCAGGCGCGCGACCGGAGGGATGGGAATAAATATTGATTATGGATCGAACATCGGTCGGTGAACCGATCGATGGGCTTGAAACGATAACCAGCGGTAACGGATTATGGTCTTATGCCGTTCGTGAACGAGCCACCAACGTTAATGGTGGGATTAACTGAGCTAAATCGATCCGCAAACCAATCTCTGGTCACCAACGCTGGCACCCCCGGCACATCTTCATCGCATGCGCCATGACGCTGTCGCCGGATTCGGTTTGTTAAAGAAAGCTGGTTCGCTCGATTTCTTCCGGCATCGGCTGGTGCTTTCGTTTTACATTGACCGCTTGGAAAAACAGTACAGCAAACACAAAGTTATGCGACTTTCGTGTTTTCGGATTAGTAAAGAATTTCACTGTCAAACGAACACCACTCGCACAATCATTGTACTATGTTTTACTGGAAAGCAAACGAAATTTACGTTTCGACTGAAGAAAACAAATATGCAACTAATCCCAATTGTTTTCGGCATAAGCAGCTGAAGAAATTGCTTTCTGCGTAAGTTACATTTCAGTACTGCATTTGCACCATTCGGAAATGCACCAGAGCAATGGTAGCGCCAGAAGTTGATAAATTATGTGATATATTTCCAAACACCTAAGTGTTGCCCTTGTATATATGACTACGGTTTGTGAATGCTGCAAGGTTGACCACATCATGGACACAGAGCTCCAGTAAATCTCGATATCTCACGCAAATCGCTGCAATAGAGCAAATGATGGAAAATTGCAGCACAATTCAACTGTTTCAATCGTAAATATTTCAAGCTGTACTTACGACTAATAGGTTGCATCACTCTTAGGCATCTCTAGAAGGCAAAGCATTAGTTTAGAAAGTGTCGTATGATGGACCTGCTTACCAGAGTCGTAATAAGCTTGACGCACCACCGTGGCTCCTAGTCTACCGCACATATACAGCAACACTGCCGTATCCTCTGGATCACCGGCTGAAGGATGTTTCATGTTGAATTCGTTCAACATCGGAACACAGTGTTGCAGCGCTGCACGCTTCATATCAATTATTGGTGAGGTACGATTGGTGTTTGTGGCATATTCGCGACGCTTAATATCCTTCGCAATTCCTTCTGGGTTGATAGTACCGTTGGGATGGATCCAGTTCAATTTTTCTAACGCACAAAGGATTATTACCTTAAAAATAATCAAATCGAACGAACCACTGAACATTCCAACCATAGTGATATTACACCGTTATTTAACGTATTCCAAAGCACCTACCGCAGGCCAATCGCGATAGAATAACTTTTGCGTTTCCTTTGCGCAAATTTCTATTGTAACCGCATCATAATCGGAAGTATCTCGACAGCAACTCTTCGTCGTGAGGATGAGAACAGATCAGGTTAGATCAGAGGAACAACCGTATTTCCCTAAAAGTTGATTCAATACATTACCGTTACAGCAGGTGCAAGATCTTTCGGTATTCGTTGCTCACAAGCATCGTGCACTTCTCCCAGAGAGGTAGTGACACTGAAAAACTAGAATTTCAGAGAATTAATTAACCGAATAAAAATGCGTCTAATACGAATGCTACTAGCCGACTAACCACCATTGCTATAACGAGAAAAACTAGAGGCTCCATGTTACAACTGACTAAACGAGGCATCGCATTGGACTATAGTGTCAGCGCGAATGGTGCCAGCATTTTATACCGCAGACTACTTACTGCTCCGGCTCAGCTAGCATTTATTGATTCGTTACGCAACGTCGGGCAGATCGGTTGCATCATTTGTCCCGGTGTGATCTACCAGATGAAACACACGGCTGCTGGTGCTACTGTCGCCGATGCTGATGGAATTGATTAATCAGTTCTGGTGGTTCGGCCACAGATAAAAGCTCACCTTGGGTACTCAAAGAAGCAAGCAACTTTTTCAATTTCACCCACCGTATTTATCCACACCACACAGCCACACACGATGGTAACGATTCCCTGCTGCGTTAATCATAGTAAACTTCCATCCTTTGCTTTGCTCCGAAATTAATAAACTTCCGTGCCAGATACCTTTTATCAGTTGCCTAAATGAGCGGAGGACGTATCTTCCCCTAATCCATATCCTTAATATTGAACGAAAACGTTTGCTAGCTGGGTGTTTTTTACAGGCAGGGCCTACTACGAAAATCTAATCAGAGACGGAATCATTAACGAACTGCGGAAAAGTTGATAATCCCCTGACTCATTACAGCAAAGCAACCGTGATGCTGGTCCACTGTGAAGTGAAACTATCAAAGCTGCTGGCTCACCACCAATCATTACGCACTCGGGGGAGGAGCTGTTCTGCAATCGCCGGTTTTTCATTTACCAATCCCCGTTCGCTTTCCATTTGCAGGCCTGTACCTCTACATGCTCGTCGTGGAAACGTTTTCCGGAGATAATCTGCGCTTCAACATGTATGCCGCCATCGGCTGGGGTAAGTTACCAACACTTTATTTTTTCATCGAGATGGATGTCGATAGAGTATTTTGAAAAACACGCTTGGCTTGTGTGCATCAGTGAAGCGCGTTGAGGGCTTTACATTATTCTCAGAAACTTTGCGTATTTCTTCGATCTACACTGGTGGCATTTAATCTCGCCCGTTTTGGCAATAAAGTGGCTACCGACTGGGTGGATACAGTTCGGTTCAATGTCCTCATCCGAAGAAAGTTTGAGCGGGGTCAAGCATAGCCAGCATGGTTCGTAGGTCAACTTCGGCATAACTGCCCGGATGCTGCAGGGGAGAGAGAAACCCAAAACATAGACTTTTAGTTCGCGTCGGAGTGGTTATCTAACGTAGTCTTGGCTTACCGCATTGCTTTTTCTTTTATCATATCGATACAGTGATCGGCTTTTCTTTTAGCCATTGTTGATACCGAAAAACAGGGATAAAAAGCGCGCCAAAAATGGGGCCATTAATTAAAAGGTTTGACAGTTCACCTAATGTGTGCCTAGTGAGAGCGTTTTCGTTGGGGCACCTCGTGCAAATAAGCATAATCAAAATTTAATTTTAAATATACTCAAGAAAACCTTCTGATCCGTACTTAGGAAAACTATAAACAGAAAATCCGCGTGCCGAAATTGATTTAAAAAATATTCTCTTCTTTCTTCCACATATACTATCTACCTAAGTATGATGTTTAATTACTCTCTGTTGCTCTGTGTTCTCTTCTCTCGTCGAAAGGTGGTCCCGCAATTTTCGTAATTCTTTGGGCCATCGCGAAAGGAATCACCCTCTCCGGACAGGGCAAAGTTGATACGGTATGTAGAACCAACCCGTGGTACCGACCACTAGCACCACCATCGACAGTACCGAAACTCTGCCACACGCCGACCTAATATTTGAACGACATAATGGAACATTAAAAATATTGCGACGAATTTTCTACGGCGATCCGCTGGCGTTGGCGCCGGAAAAGTTTCAAATTGTTTTGATGCCATTTGCAATACTTTTTGCCGCTCGGTGACGCGCTTCGTATTGCGACGTTTTGCTTCCAATTTTTATGTTTTATCTTCATTTCCAAAAGGTCGTCCTTCTGAGCCCGGCGACCTTGGCTCTCGGATCGGCTGCTCATTTCGGTCCGAAGAGAAATGGTTGGCTCACAAATGGACGGCCTACTATTTCGTGGAGCCGACAGAATGCAAGCCAGCGCTCGCTCGAGGGGAGTTGGCTGTCCACGTGCTACTAAGATCCGAGCAAGGTTTTTTGTAGAAAGTCGCCCAAAAACCGTTAAACGACGAAACGGCGCGCCGTCCTCTGCTGCTCTGCTGTGCGGAACGAACAAAGCAAACAAATGGAAAGCTGTGAGATGCCCGAGATGGTTTCTTATCATTTTCAAGAGATTTCCCGATTCCCCTGCCTGCTCCAACAAACCCGAAACCGCTGATAACAATTGGATTGTTTTCCATTCTCGTCTCCCTACATTTTGCCACTTATCTGCCATCAGGCTGCGGCTGCGGTTGGGGCTGCTCATCTCTTGGCAACTTTCATGTCGCCGCCAGTGGTTCACCGGTTGGTACAATGGACGCAAAGAATGGAATTCCCATTTCCGCGTCGCTTCCGCTGAGTGGAAATCGAATTGCGGGAAAAACAAACAAACCACCGTCCCCTTCTCATTCCCCTTTTATGCGCCCCGTTGTCTGTTAATAGCAGGTGTAGGCGGAGCAGGCAGGCGGAGGGACACCCATCGCTCAATTAGTGGTGATTGTTTTCCTGGCTTCCAAACACCGGAGCACGTGTTCCTACTGGGCCAGCATCATGTGTAGTGGTGTTGCTCACTGTGGTTTAGATAGGGTGCCATGGGGTGGGGTTTTCACGCCCCATGAACGCCCCAGAAAGGACACAAAAAGCGTGCGCCTCGGCGAAGGACCAACTTGCCGAAGAACTCGATGTTTCCCGCTGCCAAAAGAACCATTTGCAGAGCGTGTTTGTGTGTGTGTCGTTTTGGCAAATGGACAACTTTTCCCCCGAAGCGAAAGTGCAATCGTGAGCCATTGTGTTAATGTGTTTTGGGTTTCGGGATGGAAACTCCCCTTTTATTCCCTTTTTTTCCTTTCGGTTCGCCTCTCGTTCGGTCGCAGCTCCAAATCGAGTGCTCCTGGATGCGCGAATCGGTGGTCGATTGGATCTTCCAGGGACCGGTCTGTGCGGTACTCATCATCAATCTCGTCTTTCTCATACGAATCATGTGGGTAAGTATATTGCTGCTGCGTGCTGTTGACGATTGCGATCACTCTAACTCATTCATTGTCCATCTCTCTGTCACCGGCCAGGTGCTAATCACGAAGCTACGGTCAGCGAACACGGTCGAGACACGCCAGTATCGGAAGGCATCGAAGGCGCTCCTGGTACTGATACCGCTGCTGGGCATAACGTACCTGGTCGTACTGGCCGCACCTGCCGATGGGCTCATCAGTGACATTTTCGCCATCGCGCGAGCTCTGCTCCTTAGCACGCAGGTACGTCATGGCCCTCGGTCCATTTTCTCGCGGTTCGCGCTAAGCGATAACCCAGGAAACCGATCATTTCCGATGAAAGTGTCAACCAAGAAGTCCGGAGCAGTTATCGTCATTACTTCAATTATCAGCTTTTGTCACCGTGAGCGTCACGATGCACGTAGAAGGAACAGGGTATTCCGGCCATGTTGCTGAACATTTCATCCAACTAGACTCAATCCTTGCTACCGAAGCCCGTCAATGTAACATTTCCGAAGTAATATGTAGCCCGTTCCTAAAGTACGGCGATCCTACCCGATGCAACATTGTGGTTCGACGAAACGGATATCCGGTTTCTGTGCATAAAACTCCGCCACTAGCTTAACTAGAATGGAACGACCTAGTACTGCTGCTGCATCACTCCCCTGCCGAAGCCCCGTGTGTGTGTGTGTGTGTGTGTGGAGTTCCACAGAATCCGGCCGGCAACGCGGACGCGGACAGCGGGACATGATAAATGTGGTCCCGCCAGTGGTACCAATTACGGGCGCCGATCTGGCAATTGAAATGTTACACCTGATAAGACCGTCCCACGGTGGTCAGTGGCCAGTGAAATGAATGGCTATTTTCTAAGGGTCTCTCGCACAGCGTTAATTCCAACCGCAGTCAGAGCGCGCTTTATCGCATACGATCGTGCGCACGCCCGTATGAATTATGGGTTCGTAATGGTGACGAGTGAATGCTCGCTACAAATCACTGCCACCATCGTACCGCACCAAAGTGGCCTCTAGCGAACTATCGCAGTAAAAGATATTGCATTTTCTCGCTTTTCATAAATACTAAAACCGGAGAAATCGCCGGAGCCCGGACTATGAGTCTCGCTGCATCATCGAAGTCAGCCATTACCGCATTGCCTGCCAACTGCAGCCAACTGAGTTGATGGCGACAACGATGATGAGGCCAGATGGCTGTTCGCTCGCGACAAACCAATGGCAACGGTCAACGATACCGTTCGCCTGCTGCGCCGTTACCATTCATTATTTCCCTTAATGGCGCTCGCTAGCTGGAAAACTATTTTCATTGCACACACCACGGAAAACGGTCAAGGAGCGTGGCAAACAGAGAGCGAGGGAGAAGGGTTCAACAACAGAATAATTACTCTTCAACGCAGAAGCAAAAGACAGGGGAAAAGTTAGAAAATAGTTTCCCCGCCTCGCACTCGCGGCGCCCTTAGGGGGCGGAGGGCAAAGGGGCGACGGAATGGATGCAAATGGAAATCCAGCCGGAGGACGTCGGTGCGGCGACTGCAGCAACACTCCCAACTCAACTCCTTATCAACTCATGTACCGAGTGGTACGTCGCATTGTTCTTGATCTTTTTTTTTCCTTTCCTGTTCTTCCCCCATCCACAGGGCCTGTCGGTGTCACTGTTCTACTGCTTCCTGAACTCCGAGGTCCGGCTAGCGTTGCGGCATCGTTTGGAGCGATGGCGGGACGAACGCAACATCCGACTGGGTCAAGTGCGTCAGCGAAGTCGACGGTAAGTCTGGATGTCACACCACACCGGTCACCGGTCACCGGTCACCGGGCTAGCAGGCCTATGACCCAATGTTTCTCGGTCGTCATCGCGGTCGTTTGTGTGTTCGTCGTCCTCCGGTCTGCATTATGCATTCCCCGTTAATGTTGCTGTGAAGCCAGGGCGGCATCAGGCCAAGTGTCACGGTCACGCGCCTTCTCGAGCTCCTTCGTGGTAGGCCGTCGTGGTGGCCTCTAGGCCTGTTTTGTTGAATGCACCTCAGTAACGGGAGTGTCTCATTTATGATTATGGTTTTCGCGAAACAAAGAAACAAAATGCTGGCTCCTCCGAAAGCGTTGCATCATCAGCGTGTAATGCCTTCCCTTCTGTGGATATCGGTCAGCCGAGGCCACGCGTGGCCAATGCTCACTTGCTTGTGGTGCAATAAATCATCTTAATGCTTCGGATGTTCCCGTTCCCGTCCCGGAATGGTGTTCCCGTTCCTAGTGACCGGTAGCGACCCAAGGCCATCGATCTTTCTGGTGCCCCCTCTCTCCCTTGCACCCCTCAGGGCAATTGTGTGTCGAAACGATTTGACCGAGGCACGCTAATCCCGAACTTATGGCCATTCTATGGTTCTATGGTTCCTCCTTTGGTACTGCCTACCTCTAGACCAGCCGTCTGCGCATCTGCTATTTTCCGCGATTGTGTTCCACGTCCTCCAGTGTGTATATTTTACGGGAACAGAACATTTTTGGGGGGTGGAAGGGAAAAGGCAGCTCTGGTGTAAATTCGGGAGAATGAAAACATTGCACCCCTCTCCGAGACGCCTGTCAGCGAGGGTTCAGATGTATTTTGGAGGCAAATTCATCATATCCCCTTCGGGGGGGGGGGGGGGGGGGGGGGCGTAGAGGACTTCACGGTTCTCTTCAAGGTCACGACGCCACATAAAGTGCCAGCCGCACCACCCCCATAGAATGGGTCGAATATTGCTCGAACAAAATGCCAACATTCAAAACCATGGAAAGCTGCCTGAATTCCCAGTTGGCCAGAATAATAAAAATGGCCAACAGTTTATCTTTCGGTTTCCTTGCCCCTGTCCTGCGGGGGAGGGTGGTGTCTGGCTCCTGTGAAGGCCAATTTGGATTCCCAGAAATAAAAAAAAACGGAGGCCATTCTAACTCTCTCTCTCTTGGTGGCCAATCTGTCCTAAAGCAAAAAAAAAAGCGAAGCAGAAGATGACTTCCAACGGGAGAGAAGAAATCAAATCGTTCCGCCAGTCGCAACAGTCGGCGGAAGCGCCACCGTGGTGGTGACCATTTTACAATGGAGGAGGCCCACTCTGCACTATAGCGTCGTCGACATTTATCGTCTCGATTTGAAATTGAATACCGGATATCAGGAAGCTCACGCTCACAGCACGCCCTTGCAGCGCGGCAACACAGAAATGCTTCGCTTGGCATGGTTGCTGGCCTTGGTCAATGGAGTGCAACGGTGGCCATTGTGTGACCAGGGTTTGAAATATGATCCTTTTGCGGACCGGCTTACCAGGCTGCCCGTTCCGTTGTGCCCCTCCCGATCCTGATCCAAATCGATGCTATTATCCTTAAATCATGTTTCCAATTCGAGCGCCCCAACCATCAATTGCCAATTTCCAATGCCTGGCTGTGGCGCACCCAGTCCCCAGTATAGGAGCGTTTCCAGCGTTCTCAGCGAAAGAAGTGAGGGTCAATTGGGAGGGGCGTCCGATTTTGTCGGAAGTATCCTCAGGCGGAGGGGCGCAATTTATTTCTTCGCCAACAAAGTGCCACGTTCCGTACGCTGCGCTGCGATGCACATCTCCGGGGCCTCGCGTTGCATCTACCGGAACGAGCGTGAAAAACTAGAAAAATGGAAGGGAAGCTCGGTTGCTTTAAACTCGGTTGCTCGCGGTGATCATTGCGCCTCGTTGAACTTCATCGTAAACATCAGCAACGGCGAGAACTCGCGAGCTGGTGGTCTTGGTGACACATTGAATTGGTTTTTTTTCGGATTTTCCGGAGTCCAGAAAATAAAAAAAAAATCATCCAGCGAATGTACACCACAACAGAGCGACGGCGGTTGCTATGAATCGAAGAATGCTAGTGATGCTGGGGGGTGCTTTTTCCCCACTGAATCGTTGCCATGAGATACCAAGCGGTACAGTGTTCCACCAGCTTCTCGATTCCCGTAGGATTCTCTAGTTTGTGTCGGTGTTTCTCCTGTATATAAACTTTACGCCCTGAACGCTTGAAACCCAAATTTGCAACAAAAAAAATTCAAAATACATCAACTTGGCGATCGATGACCATCTCCTGGAACCAAATGGGCACAACTCATGTCCGCCAGTGAAACTAATTTACTCCAAAGAACTGATTTATTCTATTCTATCTGTTTTCTCTCTCTCTCTCTCTCTCTCTCTCTCTCTCTCTCTCTCTCTCTTTCTCTTCTTGCTAACACGTCTCTTCCTCTGTCACTCTTTCCAATCCTGTGCTTTCCTCAATCGTTAAACGTGTTCTGCATGTGCACTTGTCTGGCCATTCCTCAACATCATTACCACCACCACCACCACCACCTAAACCTCAACTCCACGCCCGGAATTCGACGATAACGCGTCCGCGGCGGCGTCACAGCTTCACCAACTCCGGATACAATCAATCGAAAGAATGTTCGCCCCGGTCCCGGACCGAAAGCTTCCGGTAAGTTGCAACCTCGCACACCATTCCGCCGCTCCCAGTTCCTTCCGTTTTCGTATTGTAGCAGTTGGTGGTAGTAGTATTCTGCATTTCGCATTCTCCCACTTTTATTTTTGTACCTCTTCTTCTCTCTCTTTCTCTCATCTCTCTCTCCCATCTCTCTCTTTTCTATGTTGCTGAAATGATTCGCTATAGTAGCCGGCTTGCAGTTCTATATTTATCCTTCTACTATTTATCGCTGAAATACATAGAAATGGATCAACGAGTGGAACTGCATTCGCGAATCACTTACCATTAACACTGACGACAGAGCGTCGAGCTATTGAGGGCTCATCCGGCCTTTCACTGTCTCACACTTTGCTTCAAACGTTTTTCTCATTTTCAATTTACCGAGTAAGAGTAACCATCTTGAACGGCTTTCACGCGTGTGTGCTGCTTTAACATGCTGAACGTACGGCGAAAATACCGTATGTTCTGAGAGGTGGGGCAGAGTTGATAATTATGAATTTAAATATCGCCCGCCGCGTGGTGTACGTGTCCCATAAAGAACATACGTGTGTTGTCATGGTATAATAAAAGCACACCAATGCTTTCTCCGAAACACCCCCGTCTCGCTACGTTAATGCATCTTCGATCGTCGAAAGCAACGTGATGAGCACCGGAATGGAGGAAGCACCCATGTTGGGGTCGTACAAAAAGTGCTTACGGCGGGGTAATCGTTTTCGAGCCCACGATTCTTTTATTAAAAGTCATCAAAACCAAATGACAACAGTATTATCATTGCTCGGCATTTCTGTGTGGGCGCGCGCTTGCTAAAGAGAATGAAAGAGCGAATACCAAGACCCCGGCCTTCCGTAAGGAGTCACTTATGGGACATGCGTTTAGAGGAGTTTTATACCCGTCCGTCGATTCACTTTCCTATCACGAACCAGAAACAGGCGGAAAGAAGTCGTTTTAATGTGCCGATGTGGGCCACACAGTGGAGTCAGAAGATGATTTTCTCATGCTTTTATTATTTTCGCATAAGCATCTATGAACAATTTGCGCCTTTAATAAGAATTTTGCTATACGCTTCCAACCCGGGTGTGCCCTTGTAAATATCATCACAAACATTCATACACATGAATTCGAAAAACCGGTGATAGGAATTCTTTAACCATTGACATCCAGCTCCTGCCCTGTAAATAACAGAGAGAAGGAGGATTGAGCGTTAGAATAGATCACAACAATCCGTTGAATGCATTCTTATACCTTCTGTTGCTTCTGAATCACTTTCTCGGTCCCCGAAAAAGGACTCATTGCTGGAAATGTCTTCCAAGTCCATCGTTTCGTTCAAAGTAACCGATGTCGACGCCGACGTCGACGGGATTTCTATAGTCTCCTCGGTATCATCCTCCGTTATCAGGTCGCTGTACTCCATCTCCTCATCAGATACGTCCTCGTATTGTTCGTCCTCTTCCTCTTCATAACGAAAAACCTCGTAATGATCGTCCTCGAATGAATCCTCTACGTATTCCTCCTCGTATTCTTCGTCTTCAGCATACTCTGGCGTCGGGGTTCGTTCGGGAGCTGGATCATTCCGTTGGCTAGCTGTGACCGGTGTGCGACAGAGTGGACACGAGCTACGCTTTTGCCGAAAGAACCATTGGTCGACACATTCGCCGTGAAACTGGTGGCCACATCTCAGTAGCTTTTGATCGACTTTGATTCGCTCAAAGCAAATCGCGCAGTCCCTGCGGGGGAAGAGATAGAAAGTGGCGTTCATTTCTGGAAGGATATGCTTTCTTTTCAAACAATGTTACTCACATCACGCGCGCAATACTTGCTGCTCGCTGCTGCAGAGTTCCTCTAAAATAAGCGATTCTTGTTTGCGACTATAGCCACCTTGTAGAACAGATTTAATAAACACACAGCTAGCTAGATGCATAAAATGCTAGCTTGCCAAAGGTATTTCGATAATGTTTTACGCGTATTACCGTTTCTAATGAACAATGAACTAATCAATGCAGGTGGCGAATTTTGTTTATTGCTTATCATTTGAACATATTATGGTATAACACAAGTGCTTATCAACGCAAAACAATGTTCGGAATTCACATGAAAACATGGCGCCGGCTAGACTTGCATTTGACCCAATTAGCATAATTAAATAACATAGATTTAATGGGTTGCGGTTTCCCGATCGCTATATACCAATCATTCATCCTGTTTTACTATTACCTGCCGTTCGCTGAGTCGCTGGTTCAACGGTATGGGGTACACAAAACAGAAAGGGCTCTAATTAACTGCTGCTACTCCGAAATACGCACTCCCCGGAACATGCGCTAAAATAATGAATTGGGTCAGTGTATAGTATATTATTAATCTATTTAACACCGCATGGCGGCGGTGGCTTGGAAAATGGTTTACACCGCGCCGCTCAACCGCATCAACAGTCCATGGTTCTGATACTGGTGCTAGTATCGCCGGCTAACGCATCATCAGCTGTATATCCGGAATATACATCCAGTGAATCATCATCCGCCATCCATCAGGATTTAGCTCGGAACACGTGCCATTTTTCGGTGAAAGTAGGTCAACCACACAGGGAGGGGAGCCTGATCGAAGCCGATAGCGAAAACACCCGCCACCCGATCGGGACGGATAGGTGACAGAGGGAAAGTTTCCTGCAGGAGAAGAAAAGTGTCACATAAAACACGAAAGGAAGATGAAACCAAATAGTCCGATGGTTTCCTCTAGCCTCTAAATTTGCACATAGACACAAACACACCACCCTACTTAACGTTTAATCCCGCGGGTCAGGGAAAATGGATAGACAGCTTGGCCGGAATCGTGTCCGCTCTCGGGAAGTTCGAGCTAAAACAAAAAGGAATACCACTGCTACCTGCGCTACTCGTCAAGTCAATTCCGACGGCGCTCATCCATTGTGCCAGCGGTAATTGAAGTTGATCCTGACAAATTTGAATCTAAGCAAGCAAGCGGGCAACCAACGGTCGTGCTGGTGGACGATGTAAATTAGATGTCTTTTGCGCTTCTGCTCGTACCCCACTCGTGGATCTTACAGCGTTTGTGCTTTGACATGGAATTAAGATTTTAATCCACCGAGAGTTATTTACACTAATTATTTAAATGGCTACGGCTTGCCCCATCTGTCACGGTCACGGTGATATTAAATTCTAAACCGAGCACAAACATTACATCGGTGTTAGTGTTTTTCGGTTAGTTCAACTTTTTCCCCTCCGTTGGCATTCCTCATCCACGGTCGCTTTAAACTCGTAGACACGTGCTAGCTCTCGATGAGGCACCCTTCCTCATGCTGGCTCGAAAACTGTAAAATCGATCGGACCGTTCGATCTACCCTCCTCCGAAAACATTCCATGGCGCCAAACCCGTAAAATGTGAGCTCGTAAAATAAATCAAACCTCAGCGTGTACCCCGCGTGTGTCTCCAATTGGCTTATCCACTTATTGGCGTTGACCGTTGCCGTTCTCACCACCCACTGGCAACTAGCAGACGACGCAGCAGGGTTTTGCAATTGATTGGTGGTGCCACTATTATTTCTCGCGACGGCGACGATGGTGCGCGACTATTGGCACCATTGGAGGTGGTGGTGCTGGATCGAGTTGAAAATTGGTTTCCTGAGCCCCCGGAAATGAAATCAGCAACGGATCTGTCACGCAGAAGAAAAAAAATAAAAAGAACGGATAGCGTCATCAATCATCCAGTTGGGGGTTTGGTTTGTTCTTCTTCCTTGGCTCGGTCGGTCAGTCGGTCGTCGCCGTCGATTTCGTCATTTATTTTTCAATTTTGACTCGCTTGCTTTTCCTTAGCATTTCCGTAACCTTTAAAAACAGAAAGCATCAATGCCGGTTGTGGGCATATGGGTGCTTCGATTATTTCTCCGGTTCTATTCCCTCCCATTCTCATTTGGTTCTCGTTGCAGACCTCTCACGTACAACAAGCGCGAATCGTGCGCTTCGTCTGCAACGACGACCACTCTGCTCGGTCCCCACACCTACCCGAGCGCGGTCCGCGGTTCCAATGGGGCACTACACATGCAATCGATCGCACCACGTGCCATCAGCCCATTGATGCAGGTAAGCGAGACCTTCCTTCGTCTGCACACATCTGTACGAATCATTTCAGCGAAAACATTACTAGCTGCATCCAATCATTGCTTGCTCTTGACTAACGGGTTTTTTGTTGTTGTAATTTTATTGTCCCGTTTTCTTCCAGGGCCTAGACGAGAACTCCGTTTAAATCGTGCCAAGAACTGACAGGCACACAGTACGTGTATCGCCCACCGTTCGTTCATCGCAACTGCTACTACGCGGTTACTTTCTGGCGTGGCAGAGACGGCGAACAAAAGCTCCCAAAAGGCTGGGCGTGCAATCTTCATTGCAACGAAGGAGTGGAGAATCGTGGAGTACCTTAGATTATTACTAAATGTTGAATACTGCGAGATATCGCGGAGACCTACTCCAGCCACGTAACACCGCTGAGGTCCGCTTGGATTCGTGTAGATTTCGGTTTCGACACCGCTGATGGAGTAGATTGAAGCTTGAAATCGGAGCGGCCCAGGGCGGGAACAAATTGAAATTATAAATGTGCAAGCTATATAGCTAGAGGATAACTGGTGGCCCCTTCAGTGACCTTAGAGGGGCGTACCACTGTTGCTATTCGTATACTCACTGTAGTAAATTCTCTATACATACCTACGTATATTATATATATATTGTATTACATATACTGTAGTTAACGTAACGTCTAAAAAATTTCCGTTTTCTTCTTAAACAATAAAACTGAATTTATTTTACAAACCCTGCCCACTTTTGCTTCACGTGAAGGTACAGACACTCCGTCAGAAAGAACGCCATCGCTAGACCGGTACCCCAGAGGATGATCCAAACGGCGGGCTCAACGTCGACCATACTCACCGGTACGAACTTACCGCCACCTCCGGAACATTTCGGTTTCTTCGTGTACAGTTTGGCGTTTTCGCGGTACTGAATACCATGCTCGTTCAGTCGAAACAGTCTGTAAACGAAAGAGAGTAAGCCAAGTGGATAACCGGTCGGAACACTTTCTGATCTTACCCGATCTTAATGTGCTCTTTGAACGACGAATTCTTCTGAATTGCATAGTACGGATCGATCACCTGCAGGTACTGGATCTCCTGCAGACCACATTTCTCATCCTCCTGGTACGTCTCGCTGATCACCTTATACCCGACGCCCTGCTCCACATGAAACGCGTACAGACCGTGCCGGATCCGCTCGATGCCCTGATCCAGATCGAGGAATGCATCCCCACCTGTACCACCACCGTGTATCTTCTGTTCGTACAGTGCCTTGCGTGTCGGTTCCGTGGCGTGCGTAAAGTAGTACCGATTGAAGACGGTATCGTGAACGCCGAACTTGAGCCGAGAAGCCAACAAATCCTCCAGTGATCTAATCTTCGTCGAGGGACTCTGGAGCAGAGCGACAATGTTAGCCGAATAGCTGGCGTACAGGAACATAAGCACGGTAAAGATGAGCATCGTGATGGCACGGGCCGAACAGCTAAGGGGCAACATCGACGATCCTTGCTGGCACGATGCACCGTACATCATTAGGAAAATATCGCGCAGATTCGGCGACAGTGTTGCTGCGTCTGCGTTTGTCGGCGGATTAGCTGCCTCGCTACCGGTTACATGCCATTCTGCCCAGAGCGTCAGCAGGAGCAACAGAGATGAACCGACAATCACTGCAATAATGCAGGCCCAAACTTTCTTTAGGGGAAGAAACAAAACAGAATCATCTGGACAACACTGCAGAAAGGGGAAAGGCTCCCCATAAATGCTCACCGTGTCGAAGGGCAACACGAACACGTTGTCCGTGTAGGAAAGCTTCGGGGAACGGAAGATAAACTTCGAGCGCGTCTGGGACGTCATGGCCAGATACTCGATCACGGCGATCCGATCGGTGGTGAAGAAGAGCGGAGAGGACCCGAGATCGGCCGCACCGTGTACCAGCTCACCGATCATACCATCCCACAAACCGGTCGTACTGTTGTAGTAGCCCCACGTCGCGACACGCGAATAATTTACCGACGCACCGAGATACGCGGCCAGATAGTTGGTGAGAATGTAGTTTACCTTCGTAATCGTGTCGATGTGCTTATCTCTATAAAGTATCAAGGAGTTTCATCATTAGCTAGATCCCCGGTGCCATGTCCCAGAGTTTGACTCACATACCGATAGTCTGATAGATGATGAATGGTTTCCGGATTGGTGATGACCATCGAAGCCCTCAGAGTGTGGCCATGTAAATTTTGGCGCCTTACTGCCGTCACCTGCTCGATACGCAAATCTTCTCGGACCATCCGGACACCATCGACATCGGAGCGCCATCGGAGATAATCTTCGAGCAGCAGCTCAGAGTCCGGTGATACCCTGTACACTTGCACCACACGTACCGCATGGTCGCTCTCGTAAATGATCGCAAACACTTCACTACTCACAAGCACTGGACAGTGGTTCAAGACTTCCAAGTATGATGATACCTGCCACTGCTCCCAGTTTGGGGTTTCCGCTAACCGTGAGTCCACCAGTAACCAGCGAAGCTTCGTATAAAGCCGCGCGCCGGCTTCCAACAGTAATCGTTCGGAAGCGTTGCAGCTCAAATCCAACACAATCAGTGTCTGATGACTCTCGATGTCTTCATCGAGCACGGCAAACAAGGCTTCAATGGTCGCATTTCTCGATGAAGTAAACCGATAGAGATACTGGCCGGCTAGTAATCCAATTGTAGTGTACACATGGCGCCTTTGCTCTGTGTGAACGGTTGGGGAGAGAGAGAGAGAGTAGTTAATCAGCGAGACACGTTTGTTTGAGATTGAACGGGGCTCGGGAACTAATCGAATACTCTCACCTTGGGTCCAACAGTCGGTCAAAAACGTCACTTTCAACGGGTTATCGATCTGCTGCAACGCTGCTCCAATCGCACCGACCATCAGCTTCCGGTTGGTTTCGTACTGACCACCGGAAGTCAGTATAACTTGCCCCACGATGGTGAGGAGTATTAAGGCAATCGACATCACTGGACCGGTCCCGGTGGTCAGATTTATCATTCTCATCACGCCTGCACCGTGAGTATTCAAGATTTTAATCTAACCTTTGCCTCAGCTCCTGGTGTTCCAGTGCGCCTCATCAACATGGCCACATGGCCAAAGGGGGCACCACCGCGAGGACCGATATTTATAGCAGGAAATTCAATCACACTGTGCAAACACAATTAGCATACTGACGATTCCCGATGATGATTGAGAGAATCAATCGCAGGTGGCGGTGGCGGTGGCGGCGACGGCGGCGGCGTTGACGATACCTAAAACGAGAACACGGCGATTCCCCTCGATCCAAGGTGGCTGGTGCTGTCCCTTTCTGATGTGTGTTAGCAAAGTGTGCCATGTCAATCATATCACACCGCATCCCCCGTACAATCGCTGGAGCCGTTCTTCGTTGTGTTGCGCGCTGCTGTGCGGGGGAGCTCCCTACCCTGGCTCCCTGTCGACGCCGGATGCCGGAATTGTATGCGATTATTGAATTATCCTTCAAGAAATGCTACGCCAGGGCAGAGGGGGGATGAGGGAATTGCTTTCTGGACCCTTTTTCCAGTGGGCCTCGGTAAACAGCGAGAGTAGCACAGCACACAGCAGCATACATAATTTGCATATCCCACACTATTTGCACTCGTGTGAAGCTGTACAGCTGCGCTCTCTAGGGCTGCTGCTGGTGCTACTGCTGCTGCTGCTCCTGTCGGCAGGAACCGCGCTCGTTGCGGGTACCCGAGACTTTTCAATCTAACTGGGTCAGGATATTAAATCAAGCGTACACTGCCTTACCGGCTCCTAGTAGCAAGTCAATCAAGCTAAGAAAACAAAGAAACCATTCCTGCTGAATCCTCCTCATACACACGTACACGTCTGTGTGTTTCCATCTGTCGATTGGATGAGCGATATTCGACGGGGGATTTTGTTTCGTGCACGGTGCACGACTGTGTTGGGTCAAAGCACTAGAGACACATCAAAGAGATGATAATGAATATTTATTACTTACCACCATTATGGCTACATGTTTCATATTTCACCTAATTGCCTTCGCACATATATTCATCTCTGGAACGGGATAAACCATTGGAATCGTCGTTCTCATTCCGACTTGGTTGCATAGGTCTGCTGGATATTTGAACGCGACCGGGCAGAGCTCATGCTCCTATGTAACATACATGGCGATGGACATCCACAGTTCGTAGTTCACAATTTCAGCGACGTTAATGCCGGCTACCAAGGCACGGGTGCTAGCGGTGGAGAGGACGAACGTGCACGATCAAAAGGTCGTCCCGCAGTTAAAGTTCACCGGCCCGGCCGAGTGCTCAGCATCGTCCGAACACACCTTTGAGACAACCTGTTGCACGAAGAAGCTCCTTTGTGTAACATTCACTAGCCGGGAGCTAATCTCATTGAATGGAAGCTTCATTTCTCCTACCATACCGTACACAGGTTAAGCTGACTGGAAGCCATAGTGTAAGAGCAGCAGCCTTCCGGATAGTAGCAGACGACATGTGCTATGGCTAATCGAAGTACCGGCCAGAGGTGGATTTACAGTTCCCAAATCAAGTCTTGTTCGGCCTCCCGACCGTCCCTTTCCCCCCGTTAACCGAACCGAATTGAGCCGAACAAAGACACCTCTCGTAAAGTTGCATAAATGCCCCTCGCTTTCCAATCGATATCCACCGTTGAAAGCCCTACAGTATGAGCTAGTGCCCCAAGTGAAGAAGTCGAAAACAACCTGTCCTGAGCTGCTGCTGCTGCTCGTCGTCCTTGTCGATCTGTTTACCATTTTACGTGAATACTGTCTGTCTTTGTGCCTCCATCGGTCGGATTGAAAATGTTCTTGTGCGCTAGGTTCCATATTTAGCAACTGAACAACATTAGGTTAGAGATGACATGTCGGAAGGAAATCAACAAAGAATATGAATTGAGCCATTTCCACACGAAACAAATCCATTCATCTCCTTTGCACATTCATCCCTTGCTCTCACCCATTTTTCTAATAAGTTATTTTTATTTGCTTCAAACATATCCCAAAAAAACTACAAACAACTACACAAGTGAAACCCGACAATCGACGCCATTGTGGCATAAAAGTGCAATCACGTGAACTAAGGATGGACAATATTCTATTCGAGATGTGCACTGGTTCGGTGGTTCCGATCGTTTGCGATGGCATTTTGTTAGAACGAAGGACCCCCGTTCGAAGGACCATCTACATCGCACAGGACTTTCGTTGACATAAACTCACGCTCAGATGCTCAGAGTTGACGTGACTCGATTGGGGAAAAGGAATCTCCGTCGTGGGTTGACCGATGGTGCTGCTTCCCGGTGTCGACAATTTTTGACTTTCCTGCTATTGCCGGAGTGCTCGTGTCTTCATACTGTCGTAGCTTTTCGGAAGGTTTATGCAACTGTTTCGATTTTCTGATGCGGCTGCTGCTGCTGCTGTTTTCCGATGCCATTGCCATCGTTGTCTTCGTAGGTCCACTGGGAGAATAGGAGAATGCGCTAACCTTGGCCAGTTGCTTGCCGTTCCTCCGACGGTTTCGTTTGGATCTTTTGTGGGACTTTTTGCGCTTCAACCGCTTCTTACCGTCCGTTTTCGCCTTTTGAGCTGCACTTTTTGTTGCCACTCTCTTATGCTCGCTCGATGTAGGTTGAATCGTTTTCCTCGCTTTAGTGCGTTGATTCCTACGGTTGGAATGCTTCATTTTGGAGCTTTTCGATTTGCTTGAGAGCTGTGATTTTGATGCTTCATCAGAGTTGTCTAGTAGTACACTACTGGCTTTGCGTTTGATTACGTGACTCTGTCGCACGCGAGAACTCTCTTTGGAGCGTAGCAATGCAATGAAGGAGATGGCAGTAGGCTTTGCACGGACGAGGGATTGGCGAGGCTCATGAATCGGTCGTCCGGTCGAAGGTGTCACAGGACGAATTCGTTGAGTGCTTCGTTTCCCTTTGGGGCGGATATTTTCCATTTTATCTGACACAAGCCTTGAAGATTGCACTATTTCTTCGGGGGCACCTTCCTCAGCCACTGCTTCGCCTTCACTACCTCCTTCTTCTCCACCACCTTCACCTCCTTCCTCTCCACCACCTTCACCTCCTTCCTCTCCACCACCTTCACCTCCTTCTTCCCCTTCACCTGTTTCCTCAGCTCCTTCTTCTCCGCCTTCCGCTTCTCCTTCTTCACCTCCTGCTTCCTCATCTCCTGCTTCTTCACCTCCTGCTTCTTCGCCAGCTGCCTCCTCACCACCTGTATCTTCAGCGCCTTCAACTCCACCTTCTCCCTCCCCACCTTCTTCTTCGCCTCCTTCTTCTCCGCCTCCTTCTTCTTCGCCAGCTTCCTCCCCACCACCTTCACCTCCTTCTTCTTCACCTTGACCACCTTCTTCTTCGCCTCCTTCTTCTTCGCCACCTTCTTCACCCCCTTCTTCGCCTCCTTCTTCGTCACCTCCTTCTTCTTCGCCACCTTCTTCTTCGCCTCCTTCTTCTTCACCACCTTCTTCTTCGCCTCCTTCTTCTTCGCCACCTTCTTCACCCCCTTCTTCGCCACCTTCTTCGTCACCTCCTTCTTCTTCGCCTCCTTCTTCTTCACCCCCTTCTTCGCCACCTCCTTCTTCTTCACCACCTTCTTCTTCGCCTCCTTCTTCTTCGCCTCCTTCTTCTTCACCACCTTCTTCTTCGCCTCCTTCTTCTTCGCCACCTTCTTCACCTCCTTCTTCGCCTCCTTCTTCTTCACCTCCTTCTTCGCCACCTCCTTCTTCTTCGCCTCCTTCTTCGTCACCTCCTTCTTCGTCACCTCCTTCTTCTTCTTCACCTTCTCCGTCCTCACCACCTTCCTCTTCACCAGCACCATCTGCATCGTCGTCGTCGTCGTCATCGTCGTTATCCTTATCTCCGTCAGGATCCTCTTCGCCGCCACCACCTCCGCTATCTGGCATTTCATCTTCTGCATCCGGCACACTAGTAATTCCGGTGACTACACCCGTATCGATCGATGGTTCTGTCGTGGTCCGCCCCGGAACAATGTACACTGGATAAACTGTAAATGCCACCACAGAACCCAAGAACAAGGATTGGGAGGTGGGCACGTTACTCTACGAAACAAGCCCCCGAGAGTGTCCCAAGTGCGAGACTCTCGTTCATTTGCATATTAACATGGAGACAGCAACGGAACGAACAGCAGCTGAAGAGCCGTTACTCCCGATTCTCACCTGGTTCTACTCACCTGGGTAGGCACAACAGGGTCGCCGTACCGTGCCGATGCGTACGTACGTGGCGCAATAGCGCCGCAAACCCGGATCGTCCAGAGCAAATACATGCCTTCCCAAGTCAATGATGGCTGGCTTCAGGTAGGCGGGATATGTCGGCCACCGACCGTAAGCAGCGTAACTACAGAGTATCTCTAGAGAAAGGGAATGCAGGTGGAAGAGGACATATTGTAGACGAAGTCGGTGCGTGTATTCCCCCCGGGGAAGGGACCCTGACTTCGGACTGTCGCCACACGAATCCACCTTACTTACGGGGTAATCGCTGTAGATCCTGGTAGTTCCCTTGTGGTCCCTTGGTACCGGAGGTACCCGAGGTAGTCGTCGGATTTAGGATCACATCGGGCACTAGGGCCGGTGGGTTCCAACCGTTCGGTGGATCACCCGAGATAGGTGACTGTACCGGTACATACCGTGTCCAGAAGAACCCAGCGCACGGTCGAACGTTTAGGGCCGGCAGCACAATTAGCAAGGCACCAATTAGCCATCGTAAGCTACAAGAAATTTCCATTTTGCACGGTCCGAGGAGGCCCCAAAGCTATATGTGCACTCGGGGCATTCGGTCGATGATGAAAGGTACTCAACACTGTGTCGGTCTACTGCTACTGCTTGACCGTTTACGGCTGCTGCTCCTTCTCTTTTTCCACTTAAGGAGCGATGGGATGTAAAACCGACGAGTGACGAACACAGAGTGGAAGCTAACGCGGACACTCTGGATGGTTTTAGGTTCGTGATCGTTAGGAAACGGAATGGAGTCGGCAAACCCGTCCGGTTGCCACACGGATTGACCAATGTTGACCCACTGATCGTTGAGTACATCGATGGGGCCATACATTAGATTGCCTCATCTGCTAGGACGGTCAGCCTGCCGGTTAATGGCCGACAGCAAGCTGATGAAATTTCTCAGAATACTTCTATGGAACTTGCCACCACTTAAGCTGACATCCTGACCATTCGAATAGCAAGACATCGGGCTACAGTCAATATGTAAAAATCGCTTCTAGAGATTCCTATAAATCCGATAAAGATTATGACTTGTACAGACATTCCCGGCTATGCCAGCAAGCGCAGTGCCAACAATTCACGAAATATGAGATTCCAGCCTTCCTCCACTGTGGCAAAAGTAAAGGGAAAAAGGATGAGTTGCAACATGGAAGCAATAAAGCAAGCATCCACCCCATCATGCCATCACCATGTGTCAATAGTTTGCAACTTGCAGCACTATGAAAGGATCTCGGGAAGCATGATACCAATTGCAACGAGAAGGTATTGAGTAGATCACAAGAGAGTAACCCGCAGTTGCCTCGGCTTCCAATGAAACTTGATTCGCAGAATGTTTCCATTAAACTAGTAGTGATGGCAACGATGACAGCGTTACCGGTGGTGTAAAGCACTACGCTAGCATGATTTTGTATCAGTTTCGCACACCTTCAGCGAGGTATCCTTAAGAATGCAATCAAAAGAGCCAGAGCAGACCCCGTTGCTTAGCAAAATCTTATACCACTTTGATAATGCGTTGGATATGGAGAGAGGTAGAGAGAGAGAGAGAGAGAGAGAGAGAGAGAGAGAGAGAGATAAAGAAAAAGAGTTGTAAATGATCTTTACGGGAACGGGGCAACGATGATTTGTTCTGCAACTCTTAACCCGTTGTTCCGTTGTGGTGCATGCGTTGCGTCGCGATGCCAACCGCCGAAAACTATTATCAAAAGCTTTCGATAATACAAAAAAGATAAAAAAAAAAACCTTTGACCAGTTAAATTGTTCATTGGTACAGCTTCGGGGACGGGAGGAACGCAAGTGTTAATATAATTAATGGGGCTACGATTCCAAAGTGTAGGAGCAAACTTTTATCCTGCTGCTGAGTGTTGACGCATTAAACTATGGGGCGGGCGTGCAAGTAATAGACACATCGGCGTCGGTGCTCACGGGAGAAAGGGAGAAATAATGGGAACGAAAAAAAGGTGTTAGATCATCGCGGAAGAAAGATTGTACCTTAAGGATTTTTTTTCGCCCCAAACTCCGGCGCGAATCTGTCGAAAACAAATAAATATTCGCTAAAAGATTTTTTTTACGGAGAAAGAAGGCCAGCTTTTCGGTGTTTGTAATTATTTTGAAGAAAATTTTGAAGAGAAAGAAAACCAATTTTGAAATCACGACGTGCAATTTGCTATCATGTTTGATGCAAGTCTAAAAACCTGCAATTCAATTTTGAATAGGTTAGCGCAAAGGTTTTTCGATGCTTTTATACCTATATCAAAGATTCCTCCCCAATGCATTTTTTATATTCTTATGATTCCTAATTGAACACCATACCGCGGAACCATAACTTGGTACAAATTTCAAAGTATCGCTAATAAATAAACAAAATGAATAAGAGACGTGGAATATGAGAAAATAACAGTTTATTTTAGACGGCGAGAGGCTCTGAAGATGTCATTAATATGTTTTCATGATTATCAACATAAATCTTGAACGATAATCATCAATTATTTTGGTACCTATCTGCCGCTATGAATTTGTTCACAATTTATACTCCGTGTTTCGTAAAGGTGAATTCTAATAATTAACACTGATCGCATATTCGTTATATATTCCTGGTAGTTTTACCAATAACTTTCATGAGCGTTGTGTTATCGAAATTATTTGTCATTCTCAGGCCAATTTCTCAGCAAAATACAAAAAATTATCCTAAATATGAAATGATTTCTGAAACTAATCACAATATAAATCTGATCAGTAATATAATTCCTCTTCTGAATCAGAAAATGTGCCTCCATCAGTGTCAAAAGATGTTTCTGATTCTGAGTCTGAATTGAATGAATCTGATTCTAAGTCTGAATTGAATGAATCTATATCTGAATCTGAAAAATCAGACTGTGATCGTGCATTTATATTTGTAGCCGGTGCTGAATATAGCTCTGGATTTGTAGATGTTTGAACTAGCCTTGGGTTGTCCGTCTGCATCACTACCTTTTTCAAGTTGGGAAACTTTTCCTTGAGTCCAAGAAAACGACGCGTGTCTACACAATCTCTTTCGAGCTTCAGTGTTCGCAGTCGATCCATTGGAGATTTTAGGCAAAGAAACGTTGATTTTGTAAAAAATCCACAAGTGAACTCAAGTGTTTCCAGATTTGTTAGCTGCGGTAAAATTCGCAGAGTTTCAATCGGTATTTTCTGCTCGGAATTGTACCAATCAACGAAAACCAGGCCAAGTTCTATCAACTGCTTACTGCAGTTAATGATAGTTTTTCTCATCCTTTGTTTGTTCTCCTTATCGACAACCAATTGAAGACTTTTAACCGATTTGGGAAGTATCAGAGAATCGACTCCTGACTCAACTATTGCCAGTTTCTCTAGCTTGGTGAGAGACGAAAAGTCTAAATGTAAGGGCGACTCATCGTCTGTGCAAAGAGACTCAATTGAAAATTTGCGAAGATTGGTGAGCTTTAACAGATTACTGAAAATGCCAATTTTGGACAGCCATACACTACAGGTAAATTTCAGATCCGTCAGCATGGTACATGCTTCACATATAGCGAGAAAGATTTCATCATCTAAAATGTCATCCTCCCACACCATGCTTTCTATAGACGGCAGTAAACGAATGATTGAGGGTCCCCGTGTTACTGTCGTTTTGGATCCGATGTCATATCGTTCTTCTCTTATGGTAAGATGTTTAAGGCTAGTGATCACAAGAGGCTGGCGACTGTCAATAGAGCGATCAAGAACCGGCAATAAACCATCAAAGGATTGCAACTGCGGTACATCTATCCCGAACTTAAAATTAGTTCTCATAACAAGATGCTTCAGAGTTTGGCTGCGTAGGGTTGGTAAAGTATCTTGGAGTCTTGTTCTCCTATCGTGATCTTCTAATTTTAATGTTCCCAGCTGCGGCATCAGCGGTATTGTTTCGACTATCCATGGAAACATATTCGTCATGGTAGCACCATCAAAGGAAAGCTCCAGCGTGTTTAGACAGTTTCCAAACTTCTGATGAATAGCCGCCAATAAGGATGGATTGTGAGGACACATTGTTTCGTTTGTCTCACATTTCACACTGCGATAGCTCCGTGGAGACTGGGTTATGGCACGTATAGTCTGCTCGGCATGTGTTTTCCTCAATTCCTCTAATTCCAATAATTTTTGTTTTCTGTGCATTGAATGCAAGTGATATCCAATAGAATCAGGAATTGATACGTGCATATTAATTTTGAAGATAAATCGGTTTGCATATCCGCTAAAAAAGATGATATCGTTCCATTTGTGGCAGGTAAGAGAAGCGGCCTTTACGTTCTTCAGATTTAGCCGGTCAAACACCATACATAAGAGCTGCAAGGATAGAGACAGGTAAGAGCTGGATGTTGGGTTCACCAGAAGTCCTTACTCACCTCTTCCGGTAGGGAGTCGATGTAGTTTTTTCCATTTCGTTTGGCCTGCTTGGGACGCTTGGCTTGCCTCATTCGTTTAGCCTGTTGGAATCGTTTGGCGATAATAGCTTTGCGAATGAACACCATGTTTCAAGAGAACATTTTCGACAAATTTTAAGGCAGGACGAAGGTTTACGCGGTAAATCGCAAGGTTCACTTGACGTTTATTTGTTGTTTTTCGGTTCCGCGTAACGACAACGGTAACGATTAAAAATTTGAACTGAACTGGACCACGAGTGCAATTTCCGTAGCTCCAAGGATTGCTTTTTAAAAAAATTCAAGGAAGACACTTTCAGTGTGTTAATAAACATTAAAAACACCAAAAATATTCGACAAACCTCCTCATTTCTTTAACTATTCGCACAACAAACACAAGCGAGTTTCAAATGAAATCACACTTCAACATCCCGCAGAGTTGTCCGCACTCTTGCAAGGGTATCAACTACTGCTTTTTTATTTTTCATCGCAGCATCTTTAATACAATCCCATTCGTTCTCCGAATCAAATCCGTAAAAACCCAACAAATCAAACGAATCACAAAGTCTATTCCAGATGCAACATTTGTTGCGTTCATCGAAAACGATTTTCGTCATTCGTGTGACGGATTTCGAGGGATACTGTACTTTACAACCGCCAAAGGAGTGACGCATGGAAATGGAGCAAGGCGGTCAACTACTGTGTTGAACTTTTCGAAGAAATCCGCCGCCTCTACTGCAAGAGCCGCACGCTATGTGTGGCCGGCTTTATCTTTTCAAAAACTCCTCGTGTCATTTCTCAGGTGTCACGGCGTGCCACATTCACAATTCCACGGTAGGAACACACGTTTTTTCTCATCGCGGTCCTCCGCCGTAATCCGCAGCACAGTAACAGGAGTCTTGCCTCCTCACCTCCCTCCCCGTCGTCGTCGTCATCGCTGTGTCGCAGATTGTCACAGGATTTTCCCCCGGGCTCAAAAAAGTGACGCAAATTCCGATCCGTTTTCCTTCCACCCTGCAGCGGCTGCTGGTGGTGCCATCTTTACTAGCCCGCCGGTGCGGAGAAGTATTCCGCTGGTCCGTGCTGCTGCTAGAGCGACAAGTCCCGTGTCCGGTGGGGACAGTATCTTTGTGTTCTGGTTTTTTTTTTCCGGAACCAGTCCGTCCGTCACCAATAACAAGGCGCATTATAACGGACCGGGGGACACTGCGGTGGCGGCGAGAGTGCGATAGTTTGTGCGGCGTACCTTCGTGTGTGAGCGAGAAGGAGAAAGTGTTCGAGCCATTAGTGCTTGCAAGGAATCCGGTTTTGTCCGTCGTCGAAACGCTTGTTCCGTTCCGACTGCTGCTAGCTGCTTGCGTGTGCGAAAAACAGTGCGTTCTTGGGACCATCCGTCTGGATGCGGGGTGCCCCCTCCCAGCCAGCGGCCACACTCATATTTTGCTCGCTATGACTATTCTACCGGACCATATTGAGCCGGTGCGACCTTTCTGGGTTGTTCCCAGTGATGTCGTTGTTGGCTATCTCTCGCACAGAAGAGCGGGACCATCACGCCACAGATGGATGTCGCAATCCGCGGCCGATCTGGGCTCGATCTCCCCGCAACCCTTTGTGTAGAGTGCGTACGTGCTGTGTGTGAGAGTGTGTGTATGTGTGTGTGCGTGTGCGAGCGAGCAAGCGAGTGTCTGTTTTGTGGGAACGGTCGCTGATATCGAGATGAAAAAGTCTCGAACTTGACGAGAATCCCGGTCTCAGACCGGCCTAAGTCGTAAATAACTCCTTTGCCATCTCGCCGGGATCTCCTGAATCCGGCTGGTCGGGAACATTGCAATCGGAAAACGTGGTCGGCGGGCGCTGTGTCGTCTCAAATCGCCCCTCATCTCATTTATCGTCGGTTCATTCGCCGCCGTTCACTGCGCTGCGTGTTGGATGAATTTTCGTGTAATCATGCTGAGTAGCAGAAGGATGAAGCGGATGGGATGTTTGTGTTTTGATATCCTTTCGCGCATTCCCCGCAATCCCGGCAATCTGGCGACGGTGACGACGACGGGGCCGGGACACGAATCTCTCGCCGCAGAGTCCGTTCATTGCTTCTTTCACCTTTCCGGCGCTGATACGTGGTGTGTGTCCGCCGCGGGCCGGTTCACGAACGTAGTGTGCGTTTGCGTTGCCATCTCTCTCTTTCTCTGGTGTTTGTACCACACCGCGGTGTGTGCGGGGTTTCATTGACTTTTTCCCTTAACTACACGCACCACGCAACATCATAGTACACACAGCACCACCAGCTGCCAGAGTAGAGTGAAAGAAGCTTTGAAGAAAGGTCGAAGCGCGAAGAGAGAGAATTCCACCATCCCGGTGCGGTGCAGTTTACAGAACAATCCTTATCATATTTTTACGCGAACACACGCGTGCGTGTGTATGTGTGGCTCGTTTAACAATTTTAACTTATCTTTTCCATCTTTTTCCCTTCTCTCCCATTCGGTCACCACCATCCATGGTCTTCGTCGTCGTTGGAATTCCCGTTCCGGTGGACCCCGTCATCATCTTCGTGTGATCCGTGGATCCGTGGTGTTATTGCGCGGTGTATATTGTGCGTGTGTAATTTGTCTCTGTGTCTCGTGTGCCTCGCCTCAAAGGTCAAAGCCAAGTGCAGCAAACTGGAGTCTCCGAGGAGGACAACCCCCATCTAAACCCGGATCTTTGGCATACGCAGTACAGTAAGTATCGCCATCGCCAATCGACAGGCCATCCTCGCATCGGCAGAACTTCCTAGGGCAAGGATGTGACCAACGTTGTGATGCTCCCTGTGGGTCGGGAAAAGAGTAGCGGCGACGGAAATCGTCTTAATTCGGGTCGCCGCGCCAGCAAAGCAGCACCAGCAGCAGCAGCAGAACAGGAAAGAGCAAAGACCATCGACAAGATCCGACAAACACACAGCCACGCACCAGCATTTCAATGGTGCTGTCTCTGTCCTGCCCTAGCACCGGTTGTGCCGCCTACTAGTCGACCGCGTTGCCACGGTGGTAACTCGTTCATCGTCTACTAGATGCGTGTATGTGTGATTATTGGTGCGGGGCGGCGATGGGATTCCGGTGTGTACGAACGCTCGCGCGCGCGCCTGTATGTGTGTGTCTGTTTGAGACGGCAACGACGACGACGACCCATGAAATCTGTCGACGTGTGCTGTTTTGCTGTGGTGCTGCATCGCCGGGAGGAAATTGGGTGGATCCGCTGCTGGTGCTGCGGGTGCGACCGCGGACATTTGCCGACCGTGGCGTGGGTCGACGACCGTCCTTCCATGGGGTCGCGATATCCAGCCATTAATCCGTGGGCTTCCAGCTGCTGCTACGTCGCAATAGCCCAGTTCCTCCCAGCTTCCGATCGGTCCGTTCCTTTAAGCTTTTCGCGGCCGTTCTGACCATTCCTTCCTCAGAATGGGACACGTCGACGGAACTGGCCTTTGCTTTACGCGCTCTGATTACGTGAATCGTGTTTTTGTTGTTCTCCTTATTCTTGGGCTATTCCTCCTGCCGATGTGTATTGCTATCTTTTTCTCGCGATCACTCACCCTCCCCGTATTATGCTGGCCACGGGGTACCGTTCATTCGCCGCGAGACTTTTATGCGTATGCGTATCCGTCTCACACCTTGCCCGTTCTGTCCATCGCTTTGCTGCGACGAATATTCGAGTCACGGCGAGTTAGCGAGGCGGCAAGTGAATCAAAACATAACCTGAAAACCCGTTAGATGGATGCTCTTGGTGGCAGAAGGGGAGATGAGTGTGTTTCCATGGTGCCACCCTTCCCGAGACCGAAATGAAAGGCAAACCCAAACGCGAGCACACACAGTGGTTGCAGGGCGACGATGCGTTGTTTCCGCACCATCCCGACCCAATTCCTTGTGTGCATCGCTACCGCCACACACCAGATGAACGGTGCGGCGCTAGTTCAGAGCGAGATGGCAACAAATTAACCGCATTCTGACTGTGCAAGGTGTGCACGATCGCCTGTAGCGTGCCACGTTGTCCGCTGTCCGCCAGTTATCGCTGCCACGCCACGAAAGGGCATCTCGCACTGGCCCTGGCGAACGGACAATGTTGCTGCCACG
>NC_064875.1:65295623-65315623 GCF_943734745.1 Anopheles darlingi
GCTCTTTCTTGCTACTACGAACAATTAACGTTGGCAATGGATGCAATTTGTCAAAAGAAAAGAGGGACATGTAAGAAAATAGGACAACAAAAGTGTAACAAAAGTTAAGGAAATTCTCAAACAGACACGAATATATACAGACATATATAAATTTAAACATATTTTGATAATCGAGTATTGTTTGCATTGTCCTACAATAAACACAAAAAAACACTATAAGAGGGGAATGGAACATAAAACACGGCAAACGAATACTGATAACGGAGTAATTGAGCAGCTTTAGTGAAGAGGGGGATCATTGATAATGCGAATTCGCAGATGGAAAGTAAGCTATACAACTATAAATGAACTTATAGTTTTAAAAGAATTGAAATGGGAACGAACCAAAAGGGGAGTGTATTAACAGAAAAAGGAACTAATAACAACCATTAGAAGTGCGGAAATACTGACGGGGGGAAGCATACGGCAACAATGCCAGAACCTGTGACCAGAGATGCAGCCACTTGCAGTGCGAGAGGAACTGGTGGACCGAGCACGGAACAGGGAGGAATTGCGGTTTAACGAATCCTAACACGCGTTTCCTATGCGTTCAGATTAGGCGGAAAAACTGCAAAAACTGGTTAGCTTCCTTTATCGATAATGATTAAACAGTGTGAACGAAACGATCAGCTGCTTCGTGCGCACTACGAACGACCTAAAAGCCGGCGGCGCAGAAGTGGCTGGATTGAGGTAGGTGATCGAAAAGGCCCCTCGGGTGGTCAAATAAAACTTATTACATTTTCTGTAAAAAAAAAAAGAAAAGTGCCACGAGTTCTTTTGCGTAAGAAAATCCGAAGAGCGCAACGTGAGTAATGACATTTGTAAGGTTCTGATCAAGTGAGAAGGATGTCTCACCGTACTGACCAAATCGCCGTAGAAAGGACTTTATACCATACAACATCTGCGAATGAAATCAATTAGTAATTTCTACAAAACAGGCAACAACCACAAATCGATGATAAAACTCGTTATCACAAATGATAAAACTCGTTAACCTGGTTGGGGCATTCCTTAATATTTGTTCATATTCTCCCCACGCGCGTCCGACCATTCCTTGCTGCGTTTGCACGATGCATGCGTATCCATGGCAACGCTTGAACAAAAACATCAACATTCTTGCGAACGTTTGGCGTTTTCATTTCGTTTTCTGATTCGCCACGGAGTGAAAATATGGAAACACAACGTGCCACTGCTAGCA
Source organism: Anopheles darlingi (assembly GCF_943734745.1). NCBI lineage: Eukaryota > Metazoa > Arthropoda > Insecta > Diptera > Culicidae > Anopheles > Anopheles darlingi. The sequence goes on from NC_064875.1 coordinate 65,296,861, forward strand.
CGCGTATTGGCACGGATTTGGTGGTGGTTTGCTGAAACTGTGGCCAGCACTTTGTGTGACCTCCATTGTCCCTGGTGTTTTTTGAAATTTCTAACGGATCCTATCCAAAGTTCCTACGTAAAATGGGCAAGGATTCCGGTCGTGAAAAGGATGGCATGGCTGGAGGAAGTGGAGCTACTGGTCCTGGCCCTGCCATTGGAAGAAGGTCGACCCGCCCCGTCAGCGCCTCGCCATATTCGGAGCACTATCGGCCACCGATCGATCTGTGCGAGCGACATCTCATCAACCATCGCCTGCTGGTGTCGAAGCTGTCTCGGAGGGAACTAGAGGACAAGTATCTTGTGCTGTGCGATGAGAACTACACCATGAAGAAGCGCTTCCTGGAGCAGCAGGACGAAATCAAACGGCTAAAGACGCGTCTGATGCGCCTATCTAACGAGAGCCCTGCTTTTCGGGCCAGCAAGTCCCGGTTGGATTTGTCCTCCAGCGAGCATCATTATAAGTACGCGTCAAGCCTACTACTACCTACTGAGACCGCTACTAGCTAACCATTGATTTGCGTTTTCGCAGTAAGCTGCACGATCTGGAGCAACAGCGAAAGGAATTGCACGAGAAGCTGGAAGCATTGCGCCGGGCTACCCTTAGCGATGTACGGCGAGTCGAGAATGTTACCAGCAAACCTATCCAATCCGGTACCCGCCATAGTTCCGCTGCTGCTGCTGTTCCATCGCTACCGAGACACCGTGGTCAGCAGCATCGACATCATCGGTCGAAAAGTGCTCACCACCGGGGAATCTCTAGCCGTGAGCCAAGCCGTTGCAAGTCTTCCTCACCTTCGTACGAGGAAGGGGATGAGGAAGAGGAGGAGCGCGAGGGAGCACTACAACGACGCACGGAAGAAGACGAGGATGATAATACCGAAAGCCCCCGAGAGAAGGATAAGCGAAACGGTCGAATGGCTGGTCCCCGCAAGTCCTACGGCGCGGACGATGAAGATGAAGGAGACGAAGATGATGAGGAGGAGGAGTACCGGACGAGTAAGGGTGTGGATGAGGATCGTGACATTGCATCCGGTACGGCCGGTAGCGGCAGTGATGTCGACATCATCGATGACCAAGCAGCCGGCGCTGGTGCTACCGCCAGTGGCATGAGCGGAGGTAGTGGCCGTTCCGGACACACCAAGCACCACGGTTCCCGGGCACGGCCCATTCGAGGTCAGGGCCGGCGGTGTGCCGATTGTGAGCGACACCGTGCCGAGCAGCTCACCCGTGAGACGGACTACGTGAAAATGAAGCTCAACATTAAATACCTGCACAAGGTTAGTTGCTATCGATTGGCGTCTGTAGTAGCCATTGCATTCGCCAGGCTCCTATTTATCCGTGTGAAGGTCACGACCTGCCACGTTTGCTCAATGCCACGTCTTGTTCCTTTTTTGCTCCTTGAAACGCGCGGAGTGCACCCCCAGGAGCTGCAGAATGAGAAGGAGAAGAGTGCTCTGCTGGCGCGCCAGCTGGAGGAAAAGCTGTCATACGAAATTATGAAGCGTAATGCAGCCGAAAACCTGGAAATAATGAGCCTCAACCGGCAGGTCGAGGATATGGCGCGGGAGCTGCAGCGTCAGGTGGACGACCAGAGGCGCTCGGTAGAGCAAGAGGTCCGCAAGCAAGGTAGGAGAAAGTGAGCGGAACGTTACGCTACTCTTTCCCGTCGACGTCGACGGTGCTGGCGAACTGTTGATAGTGTTGTTGCCTAGGTTGCTAGATGCTAATACTCATCACACTCATGACGCGTGTGTATGTGTTGTAAGGCTACGACTTCTTTCCTTTTGTTGTCCGAACCGCATTCCGCAGCACCAGCAGCTACTGCTGTTGCTGCTGCTGCTGCTGATGCTATCTCACTCACGACCCCCCCGAGCTGTCCGCAACGTGATGTACTGTGACGTGCATCGTCTACTCTCCACTCTTTCAGGTGACCTCGAGGGTCAAATACGCAAGGAGAAGGACAAGAATGGGGCGCTGTTTGAGGAGTGTGAGCGTCTGAAGAAAAGCATCGAGAAGCTGAAGGAAAGCATGTCGGAGGTGGAGGTAAGGTCACCAGTGCGCCATGCGCCTGACGTGCGCTATCGCTACATGACCTCCGGCCTGATTTCGTTCGCTTTGCCTCACTGTTCACTGCACTGATACCCACACAGATCGAGCGCGACTTTCTGAAGCGCCAACAGGACAACTTCACCAAGATAGTCGACGAGAACAAGCTGCTCAAGTACCAGCTGGACGAGCTGCGGCATCACAACCAGGAGCTGCTCGGTCAGCTCGATGCACTCAAAGCGGAGGAAGCTGTCACGAAGGACTCCCAGAGAGAGCTGCTGGAGAAGCTGAAGACGCTGCAGCAGGACAACGATACACTGTCTGTGATGCTGGAAGGTTTGCGCACCGAGAACGAGGTGCTCGCCGAGGAGAAGACGCAGCTCGAGCAAAGTTTGAAAAGTTTGGAAGGTTAGCATTTTCGATCGCAAGGTAACGTTTGGCTGATGCCGATGTACTAAATGTAATCTCTCTCTCTCTTTCTCTTGTGTACAGCTTCACCTATCCGGGAATTGGTAGCCGCGTCACCGCTGGCCTCTCCGGTAGGTTAGCCAGTGAGTGTGTGCGGGGATTGGAATTCAGCGCCATACAGGGCGATTACTATGCGCGATAGATAAATACTACTAACCCAAGAAACGTGTGTGATAATAGACCAATTCACCGACTAGGCGACGAATAAGTGCGGAAAGATGCACTGTGGCCGTTCGCTTCTTTCTCTTACTAACAACCGAAAGCCCTTCCTCCTGCTCTCTTTCTCTCTATCTTTGGCTGTCCAATTGCATAATTCGTAATGACCAACTCGGTCAAAGATGTCTACACTTGAGCTCCTAAATGTCCTTTCCACCATAGCAGAAACCATCGATGGTAGCGGTTGCGATCCAGACGGATACGGCATCGCCCAGCGAACCCGTTGCTGCAGAGAGCATGCCTAAACAGTCTCCAAAACTGCTGAAAGCTGTTGCGCCACGTAGTGACGCTGCTCTTTCCGTTGCTGAGCTCGTAACAACCGAGAAAGTGTTACCACAATCCCCACAACAACGGTCCTCAACGAAGTCCCCAAGAGCAAGCCATCAGGATCCATTGGTGAAGCCCGGGAATGCCTCTCGGTTGCTAAAACATGCTAGCGTTAGCCAGATGCTACCGAGGCTTTCTTACATCATGAACAATCAAATCGAGGAACCGACGAGACCGAGCAACATGGAGATACTGCTGACGAACAGCTATCCAACGCAGCTACAGGTGAGGAAAGTAATTGGGCAAGTGGCCGACTTCCTTTAACAACTTCATTCTCCTTTTCCACACCAGACATCTTTCGCCAGAAATGAACAGTTCCGTGAGCTGCAGAAAACGATGCGCAAGCGAGAATCGGAACGATCGGATCGGGGTACCGAGATGGCGTCCGGCAGTCCATCGGAACGGAGGAAGATCTCGTTCCTGGACAGTCCACCCGAGATGGAATCGCACAGCGATACGGTGGAGGAGAACTATGCCCGGCTCTTCGATATCGGGCGCTCGCCAACGGTATGGCATACGATCGCGAATCCACTGTCGAGCGGCAGCTCACCTGTAACCGAATCGCGCAATACCAACGACAACGACGAGGCCGATGTTACCACGTTACCGATCGAAGTGCATTCGCTTCGGTGGCACGAATCAGCCTACGGGTTACTCCAGGGCGAAGGTGTATCCTCGTATTACGTCGAGTTTACGTTCCTCGATCTGCACGGCCATCAGCTGGAGACACCCGGTTCGGTTCAGCTCCGCACGAAATCGGGCGAGTTTCGGACGGAACACACGTTCCACTTCCGAGTCCAGATCGCCCTCGACGAGCGACAGCACGCGGAACGTCGCGAACGGTTGCGAAAGATGCTGGGACCGGAGGGCCAAGATGCGATCCGGTTCGTGGTGGTGAACGATCGCGATGACGCCAACGGACAGCCAGCGGTGCCGCGCATCGGCGGAGAGGATGTGGGTTACGCGTCGTTCCGACTGCGAAGCGTACTGCTCGAGACATCGCCGCATGCCGAGCAGCTGATCGTACACGCGGCCATCTATGATTTTCGCCGGGATCATGATGAACTCGGTGTCCTAACGGTGAAGGTGGGCAACGTGAAGCTACTGCGAGCACTGGCAGCGCTCGATTAACAGGCACTTCATGCATTGGCGTTAATGAACTTGTTAGATGTTTTTCGTTTCTTTTCTTTATAAAGGAAATTAGTGTTTCGAGAATTTTTGTTTTAATTTCTGCTAGTCAACGAATGAAAACATGGTAAATTGTTTTTCAAGAACCATTTTGGGAAAGTGGTTTGCTATATGATAATTTAGAGCCAGAAATGTTTGTTTTAAAATGGTAAGTAAGAAAACCAGGTAAGTGTATTGATGAATTTATTTTTGTCAAAATTATAATTATTAAAAATATCCACCGATAAACTAATGATGTAACGAAACAATATTGATAATTATATCCCAGATGGTCGAGTGAACGAAGCTAAGACGAACTTCACGAAAAGTGCATTATTGCGATAAAGAATTTCTTAAAAAATAGTGTTCTTCATAACCTGATCTAAGATTAGTTAGTTTATGCTTCATCAAAAAGAAGCAAAAGTTACCCATTTTTTAGTCGTAATAACATACGTCACCAAACGTTTGAATTGAACCACTTTTATGAACTGTGAAGTTGATGAATGTGTTAACATTTAAAAAAAAAATACAATATGAAAAGCAACCTCACTTGCGAGCGCCGCCGACCAACAACGCATTCCGATCCGACCCGGCGGTATATCACTCGCACTCTCGCTCGAGTGACCTCTCCAAGCGAGAACCAACAAATCATAGCAACCACCGACGGCAGCACAAATCACACCATCGCCCATCGCCCATCCCCCACTAACTACCACAGGCCCATTCCGGCATCGCGCTAGTGTGTTAAAACATCGCAACATCTTCCGGCCTCGATCCGTCGCCATCATCGTCCTCGTCGTCGTCGTCGTTGTCAGCACGATCGTTCGATGATCAACAAGTGAACGTTTTAATTAAAAATATATACACAAACAACAACGCGACCGGGAGGGCACAACCACCAGTGCACCGAACCACTCACAAGCAGGTCACTAACCACCAAGCGTACCAGGCAAGCGGCACACCGGCGCTGCGTACACTCATAGTATGCTGCGGCGCTATGGAGGGTTTTCGGTTCTTTCCTTTTCTCCTCTGAAAGAGTAGGCGCCTGATCACGCGAAGTGAGTAAAATGTGCGAGACCGCGTGACGTGAGTGAGCGAGAAGTGAGCGATGATAAACGGAGGCGCCCGGTACTTTGTTCCTGCGCGCACGTTTTCCTTTGTAGCGCGTTCGCGTCAATGAAACCAATGCCAAAGCGCCATCGCATGTGTTTGTTCGTGCGTGTGTGTTCCTAGTATGTGTTTATTTAATAGAGAAGTTATTAGCAATAGCGCAGGGATAGTACTAGGTAGATGCAAAAAGTCTTATCAAATATGGCCGTTGTTATAAAAATGCGTCTCGCTTCGCAATAAAATATCGCTAGTGTCTAGTCATAAATGTGTTTCCAACGCCTTAGGTTCAAGATAAGGCCTTAGCCTATGGTTAGAGAACGCCTCGAAGGAAAGAAGCTGCAGATATTCACAGACATTCGATGGGATGAGAGTAGGTGTGTGTGTGTGTGAGGGATATGTCTGCGACAACGGCAATCGAACTAGATCTGCGGCACCGAACCGAGGGATCGGAAGTGGATCATGATCACACGAATAGCGCCAGAAAGCAATTAAAGCGACCATCATCATCATCATTACCACCACCACCACCACCATAGCTCCGAAAACACACATTTGCACACCACTATTGGGACAAACATATGTGACCGTCAATACTCGATCGCACTCGATGGCCCCTTCCCAAACCAGCAGCATGGTTGAGGAGCGGGAGGAAGGGCAAGTTTCCCTGCGTCTCTCATGTGTGTCAGAACAGCCGATCATTGTCGAGGACACTCGGTTCGTTCGCACGGCGGAAACGAGTGCACGAGCGAGCGAGCGAGCGATGCGCGACCGACACCGCGATCGTCGCGAAGCCAACAAACGAAACCCAAAAACACAGACGTACCGCACCGGGTGGCCATCGGTGGCGAATCAGTTTCAGCCGAGCTTTCGAACGGAAAAGTGAGTTATCCCTCTGGTGTAGAGAGACCCCGGACCCAGTGTATAGTAGACCTTTGAGGAGGCGTAGAAATTGTCATACCTCCCCTCGCAAGGAGTTCTTGATTTTAAATCTGTTCAAGTGACGTCGTAATAGTCGATAGTAGCTGCTGCATGGATTGTGCCTTGGTGGGCCATTGATTTGTGGCGCGAGTATCCGTGCTACTATATAACGATTCGTGACGTCCTTAAGGACACCTTTCACATCCCAGAGCCTTCGCCACGTCCCGGTTAGCAGTGACAGTTGGAGGGTTCGCAGGCAAACGCGCTGTTTCTGCCCGGGAACCCGGACGAGCACCTGGAAAAGCAGCGCAAAGCAAACGAAATAATCGAAGTGGTTGCGATCTGCTAGTGATTAAGTAATCGAATTCGTGGAATCTGTCAAAGTGTCGAATTCGCCTTTGCTTAGCGCCCTGCCACATTATATAAGTGCAAAGATTGGCAAGGCGATGATCACATAATGTGGGCCGACGAGTGCGCGAGTAAATTTCCGATCCGATCGATCCGATCACCGCCGATTCGATAACCGATCTTACGGTACCCCCTTATTGTGCGTGTGTCCGTGTGCTCAACCAAATCGTATCGACGAGCTACGACAACGACGATGACGACGACGACGACGAGAACGTCGACAAGTGTCTCTGCGAGCGGCCCTTAGGATGTGAAGCCTTAAACAAAAGAAAAAGAAACGAATTGCCGCCGATCACGCGCGAGACGCCGCGTTAACGCCGTCGGCGTATGGTTCCTGCCACCCCTTTCCCCCAAGGGTTAACTACCCGAAATAGTAATCAAACGAGTTCCCCAGCGACTCGAGATTGTTTTGTGCGAATACAGAGGCAACGGCACAGAGAGGAGAACCCCCGGGCCGATAGTCAGTCAAGTTAGTCCCGTCCGGTTCAGTTGACGGAAGCGTCATGCCGCATCGCGTCTCCACGTATCGTGTCGCGCGTGTGTGTGTGTGTATGCGCGCGGGATCGAGATAACATAATACCTCCATTAAAAAAGAGACCGCTTCCCACTGGTCGAAGGTGGACGGTTCATGAACTCTGGCTGGCTGGTAACGAGGCGACACCAGAGAGAGAGAGAGACCAGAGAGAACGCCACATGATAGTCTACATGATAAGTCCTTAGACTTCTTGGTGCACCTGGCAGAACAACGGTGCAGCAGTAGCAGCACCTCGTTGCCGATCGACGATGGCACGATGTGAACGCTCGACTAACGCTGCAGGTGGTCGCGCCAGTTGCATCCCGGTAGAAACCGGGCTCTAGTTCTGCTTCTCTTCCTCCTCCTGCTGCTGCTGCTGCTGCTGCTGCTGCTGCTGATGTTGCGAGAAGCAACGAGAAGCACAGCACACAGTATACGCGATAGTATAGAGAGGAGGAAGGTTTTCGATTATCGCGATTACGCACACACACACACACACACGCACATTCGCCGGCGGAGAAGCGAAACCGGGAGGCAAAGACCGAACAGTCGACGAACCAACCGACCGACCGACCAACCGGCCGGACGGATGGTTGTGCCAACAATTTATAGAATCTAGAACATGGTATTTTAATTTAAATTGAAATTCACACAGCCCCCCACACCAGTGGAAGGGGCCTGAAGGGGGTGGCTGGCCTGGGCGATGCGCACCATTGGCGACAATGTCGCGCTTACACCGCGCCCGGTCTTCTGTCTTCTAATCGTTGGCGAGAGTGATAAAAGCGAATCGTGTTTGGCCTAGGAAGTGCAAAAAAACACACACACACACAATAGCAACAACAGCAGCGGCGGCAGCAGACGTTGCGTGTGTCGTTCACCGCGCTTCAGCCCGGTGAGCGAAAATGCGGGAAATGAGAGGGTGAAGGAGCGCTAATTTATAATTAGCGCGGGGTGCGCAAACACTGAGCGAGCGAGCAAGCGAACGAGTGTGTGCGGATCTAACCGCGTCGAATTCGATCGCGCCGGTTCCTATGCCATTGGTGATCTTGATCGAGATCCTGATCCGCTCGGTACACTGAAAGCAAAGAAGGCTGCGAAGAAGCAACGGCAGGAGGACGGCGGCGTGGATCTTCTCGAAACACACAAATTCATTCAATAAAAATTGAACGAACCGACCTGTCACCGGCACATGATCCGCTTGATTCTATAATCCTCCCCCTCCCTTTGCTCTGCTCGTTTATTATGACTGCTGTCAGCACCGTGGCACTAATCCTTGGCGCTTTGCACGGTGATTTGGCATCGTGTCGGCATCGGCAAAGGATTAGCCTCCTTCTCCATTTCCAGTGTCGTCGTGCAATCAATTGCATGCCGCGACGTCGCGACTGCCAGCATCTGTCAGCTGACCGGATGACAGTTGCGCTTACTCTCACCCACCCCCAAAAACCGAAATCAATGAGTGCGCCTTTGTGTGCCTTTCCGTGCTCGGCAGGATGCTCGGCTCGCATCCAACAGTTCAGACAGATTTGGCAATCGGCATTTGCGGCATTACTACCCCTTTTAGACACAGCGCGACGATCGGTCCGACCGAAACGATGCGCTCCGCTGAAGAGCTAGCGGCAACGTGCAACAAGTTAAGCCCAACTGAACTGGCGCTGGTTGGCATGACCGGATTTTCTGAAATCCCCCGCCTTATTTCTGTTTTAGTTTATTTTAAATTTTGCCACGTTTTCCACTTCCACGGCGTGTTATGACGTGTGAAGCTGGATGTGTCAAATCGATCCTTCCATTTCATGCCCAGCTCGAGATGGGGGTCGCTAAATTCCTCTCTAGATTGCTTGGCCTACTGCTAGCACTCCATGTGCTTCATTGAGTCATCGACATTCCCACCGCCATCTTGGTCGCAGTCCCTCTGCTTGCTGCGATGATTTATAGCTTCTCCGTGGATGCGACGTTTCCCCCGAAAGGTGACCAGACTCAGCGGTTCCCTGTCTCACATACATGCTCATTCCGTGGGAGGTGCCCAACGCTCGTAGTATCGCTGTGGGCCGTAGCGACCTCCTCTATACCTCTACTTCACTTCGCACGTCGTATTGACCTACGACTTTGGGCGCATTGGGACTCATCTTGATCTTGAAATTTATTAATACCTTGCTCACCTTGCGCGCTGGGCAGGGGGTAACGCTTAGATAAACATGGAAATGAGCAATCCGGAGCACGGCATTTGGCTACCATGGGTGTGCGCGTGTGTGTGTGTTTCACACCGGATCCACCGAAACGGATGCTTTTTTTACGAGCGATGCGATGGAATTTACGATGCCGTTGCGGTTGTGCGTGGGCCAAGCCAGCCAGCCAGCCAGCCGCACGAGAGGTTTAGAAAGCACACCCATCCCCATGCGGCTGTGACTCACAATGTTTGACACAGCCGAACCAGGTGTGCTCGAAGGCGAACGAACTCTGCTAACGCCATCTCACCTGTTGGCGCGCACACGGACCCAGAATGGATTGGATCAACGCAAATCAGTCGCAATCGTGGCAACGGCAACGGCCGTGTCACTACCCACGGTGTGTTAGATTGACCCTGATCAATCATGACCCCGATTGCGTGACGCCGATTGCATTTACTTTGGCAAGCGAAACCGAAACGGAACCGATCGTCGTCGTCGTCGTCGTCGTCGTCGTCGTGAAAGCTATTTCACTTCGAGCGCTCTCCTTGTACCGGATTCTGATCGAGTGACCGGCCATCACCGTTACAAGCTCAACATTGCGAAAACGGCATTAGCAGCACTGGCAGCAACATGTACGAAGCCAGCCTCTTGTGTCTACTTGTCGCTGGCTAATTGATCGCATGACAGTCCGCTGATAGGGGCATTGCATTCGGGGAAATCGGATACTAAATTTAGCCAACGAGCGTACGAACGACCGACAGCGCCAAGGGAGATCGGTCCGCGGACAGTCGTTGTGTGTGTGTGTGTGTGTGTGCGTGTGTGTTTCGTGATCTTCGACACGTCCATCATCCCATGGCTCGGAGGTTAGAGGTCCTAATGGCTTTTTATGAGCTGCTGTTGCTGCTACTGCTCGATCGCTCGCCAAGTTTATGCAATCCAACGGAGATAAAGAGATTCGTCGTAATAATGCTTTCGGGGACGGCGAATCGTGGAGAGCGAACCACTAATGGACCACTAGATCTGCTAAACAATGCTCTCGATCGATTTACTTCACAGAAGATCCGCCGGTCATCGCTTCTGGTGCACCAAAACTAAAACATCAAATCATCGGTCCGATCCCTCAAACTCCCTCATTTCGGTTCGGTGAGCTTCCTCGCCTTCCCAGAACACACAAACAAACCTGCAGTTCCCAACCTAACCGCAATTTGATCCATTTTCATTCGTTCGGAAACATAATCCCATCATATTTCCCTTCCTGGCTTCCATTCCTACCAACGTTTATATCAAAGGAGCCCGCTAGCACTTTAGCAGCAGTGTGAGTGTTTAATAGAGAGAAAGAGAGAGAGAAGACAGATAGTGCGTAGATGTGTGCTGGTGTGTGAGCAGTGCAGTGCAGTGATCCCTGGTCGCATAGAGCTGTTGCTTAGCGATCGGAAAAGCTCGAGCAAATCCAATTTCAACGTCCTATCCATCCAGAGTGTACCGCTTGAGCTACGTTTGTGCTGCGAGTTTGCTTTTTGTGCTTTTTCCGCGATTGTTTTTCTTGTGTGATTTGCTTTGGTTTACCCATTATTATTATTATTATTACAAAAATAATCGACTTCGAACGCTTCCGGCTGGGTGTTACTCACCTCACCTTCCTTTATCCTTTCCCTTTTCGCTTCCTAATATCCTTCAACCTCAGCAAGCCAGTGTTTCAAGCGTAGAAGTGCTTGTGCGTGCGTGTATGCGTGTTGCCGTGTAGTGGTGTTTGCCTATCACGTATTGCTATTTGAGTGTCCGTGCTGATCCGGAGTACCGTTCCCGCTCATCTGCTCCTCGCTTCCCTTCCCTCCTAGCGCTCCTCGTCGAGCGTCGCCAAAATGACGCTGAAAGATGAGATACTGACCGCCGATGTCAAACCTGGTAACGTTACAAACCATTGAGCGTCCCAACACACGTGTGTGTGTGTGTGTGTGTGTGTGTGTGTGTGCGTGTCCGTGTCCGTGTCTTACCTTCATATGTATGTGGTGGCTAATAGCGGCGCCAGAAACTGTTCGTCACTTTAGCAGCTCATCACGTGTCAACGCATGATCACTGCGGGGGCGAACCGGTGGTGGTAACCAATGGTCCGTTTGAAGGTCTGCGTGCTATGTGTAACGTGAAAGTAAAGAATGCACGACAGGTCAAGGTTAGGGAAAAGACATGGGAACGCCGTGGTAGCGCGGTTCACAATCGATATTGATTGACATTGCACCGGCCGCCATGATGGTCGCCCCATGTCTGACAACGCATCACTGTTACTGGTGCTGTAAATGCTCGGTGTGAATGGTGTTACGATCCGGCTATCATTTAAAAGCCGAGGTACTCGATTGCACATCAAGAGGTGGGGGACAGATTTATACGGTATGGTCCGTTGAATAATTAAAACAAGTGCCCGAGCGTGATTTATGGCGTTTTTATTTGCCGCTTGCCACTTGCACGCCATGCAATGAGCTTGAGCGTGTTGTGAAATGGTTTTTTGGCGCCCTCCCTGTCTGGGAGTGCGCCTCACATGCCGGTCCGGTCTGCCACCGATGGTGATCGTGGCATGCATAAATAGAACTCCTGAACTGCTACTCCCTGTACTCTCGGTACTGCTGGTGCACACAGACATAACCTAGTGGATCTCGCGGAGGGCAATGCGTTAATTGCACTGATTGATTGTTTGGTTACGATTGAGCGCCAACGTTAAGAAGCTCGGCGTCGCGTTTCGTTGCTGGCACCAGCAATTGCAACCACGACGCGCCGTAAAGCCGCAAACGGTCACTTGGATATCGGGTTTTTTCGATGCCAAACGAAACAACAGCATTAACTGGGGTGCATGATTGTGCATCAAGTAGGCTAAGGGGCAGCAAAACCACTCAACAGAACAGAAAAAAACGCAAAAGTATCAAGTACCAGGCGTCTCCATCGATCATCCAGAGAGGGAGCGTTTGGGTTGTTTTATGTCGGTTTCTTCGTGTTTCTGTCTCCGTCTGTGTGTATTTAACCCATAAACGACCGGTATGTGAATGGTCATTTGCACATCATAATACACTCATTTGGCATTTGGCGGCTTGGCCAACCAACCAGTCTGCCTGCCAAAAATATATCATTTACATGCAGCCAACATCCCCTTCCCCCTACAGAGCACAACACAAGGTTCGGAGGGCCACACGTTCGCTATCCTTTCACTTAAATCATGTTCTGTTTGTGATTAAAATTCCATTCGGCGGCTATTTTGTTTGGCCGTCTATCCGGTCCGGTGAAGTTGGCGTCCGCTCGGCCGAAGTGAAATCATAAACGTTTTACGATCCATAACGTCGCCTTTCCCACCCCTCCACAGAAAGTGGCCACTGTGTGGGTCTTCTGGCGCAATCTCGTGGTGTGTTTACTGGTAACCGATCGACTTCCTTTCCTTACGTTACGTGCCGGGTTTATGTGAAGCTCTAAAATAAAAAAACAAAAAAAAACGTTTAACCATTTGGCATGAAGCGAACGCTGGTGTGAGGATATGTCGAAGTGTTCGCCGCGGTCGCGTCGCGGTTTAACGAAGTGGATTTGCACCACGAACAGTCATCGCCGCGTGTGGACGAAACTGTGAATCAATTTCGATCAACATCCTGTAATGCTAATGCTCCATCTTGTTTCGCTCGATCCCCGAGTGATGTATCGTGAAATTAGCTAAGATTTATGATTAATCTGACGTTTTTACACAACAGTAACAGCAAACCAAAATTCGTGTTCCGTGTTCCGTGTGCGTCCTTTCGGCATTGATCGCTTGATCGTCTCATCTGTCCTTCGTCAACAGACTTCGGTGTGTCCTATAGCAAGGAAGACATCCTTCTGCCATCGAAGCGCGAGCACGACGCCGCAGCCCCACGACAGCCCGTTGCTGACGCCCGTCCCGAGCGGCTGGCGTCCCGACCGATCTACCATTATCGCCCATGCAACGCGTCACCGTCTGGACAGCGCTACTCCAACGATCCCAACGAATCCGACGACGATAATCCTAGCCAGGGATTTAAGGTAGGTGTGATTTACGATATTCAGCGGCAAAAACCCGCACTCCAAATGTGATCGAAATTCCGCGATACGCCGATACCGGGGGGCCACGATTCGTAATTTAATATCCCTTCGCTTCGCTCCGCCAGCGACATCGTGGAAGGCTTAGATCGCCATTCTTCAAAAATGACACTTTCCACTTCGAAGGAACGAATGAGAGGTTTCCTATAAAGCGTAGATCGTAATTAAACGATTTACACATTCCTAGCCACTTCCGGCGTTTCCGTTCCCCTGCTACGACTGCGCCCCCCACCATTCACGGTGATGAAGGTGGCTGTTTTTAAAAATAAATTATCTCAGCTCAGCTTGTCGAAGAGGGGCGCCAGGGGCGAAGGTGACACTGACAAGGGGAAAAACTGGGCCACACTGGGTGGTACGAACGCCGCTGCACGTTGATCGCGCCGGCGCACGCAACGATCGGCGAAGCGCACTCTGGTGGAGATTCCATGAGCTTACTACCGGTTAGCGCCATCTGCCGTAAAACGAACGAAACGGCGGAGTAGAGAAGAGTATCCGCGTTGTCCCTTTTTTTTTCTCTCTTTGGGCCAACGACCATCGTTCGGTGGATGTGGTCCACTTGAGGAACGACGCTACGATTGGCATACTCCAAAGTGACCGACATTCTCACCACGGAACGGCGTTAATCGTCCACGGCTCGTTGAGCTGCTCACACTGGCGGCTATTTAGAGGGAGGTGTACGGTGATTTGACGGTGACGAGAAAAACCCAACTGCATCCGTCACCTCGGCATGACGATTAAGATGTCCGATTTGGTTCGCATGTAGCGGTCTAGATAGCACACTCGGTTCGGTCGACGGTCGAGGATTATGCGTATTTACGAGGAACATATACACAGAACTGGCCCAACTTAGTGCCAGCGCAGTACGTATGCAGTACGTACGCTGTCACGTGGAGGGGGGTGATTAATCCGATCTGTAGCTCCTGATCTTCCTCCCGTTGGAGCGCTCTATCATCGTTTTTTGGGTTGAATTTGATTTATTTTCTACCCAACCAGCCCCTATTGCTACGTAAAGCAATACTTTTGCAAACACTTTCGAACGGGCGTAGTAAAGGGTGTGCATGGATTTATGCGATGAAGCCGCAGCGGTGGCGCATACTTTCAAAAATTACTTGACCTATCGTTTCGATCTTAAAAACCCGCAGCCGACAGTTTACAAAACAAAAAAAAACTTGGCACTCGAATTGAAGGCTGAACGTTTCGCTCACTCTCTGCCGTTACTGGTGGGCCAAAAGCAACAAAACAAACAGATGAGCTAACGGTGAACGTGATCTGTCAGATTCTGCGCTTGGCAAAGCCACGGTACCATCATTCTTTCGCTCAGCTCATCTTTCACCTGCCATGCATGCCAGATGTGTGTAATCCTATATCCGCCTGGCGTCACAGGCACAATGTTTCGTTAGTTGTCACGAAGCCAAGGCGCTGCAAAAAATTCGCGAAAACCACGATGGCGGAACTACATGAAGGACCCCGGCTACACGACATTTACTCCAACCGCGAACGAAGATCCCATTTAATCCCTTGCGAGCCTTGCGTGCTGTTCAATTGCCCGATTCGGCATTAATCGTGTAATGAAAGGGGCTGGTTTTTGACGTCAATATCACCTCGATCTGCCTTAGCAGCGTATTGCCCGTATTTGCGTATCAGATAACCTGGAGCGGTAGTGACCACCAGCGACAGCTGAAAATATATACATATTTTGCTTCTTCACACATTCGCCCATCGGGGGAAATCCGGGTTAAGTTTCGTACGTACGTATGGTACAGCTCATCGCACACACGCGGTCGACTTTCACTCGACACCATTGGCTAACTACCGCGCGGTGGCCGTTGACACTCATTAGTCCGTGTCCGTGGTGTTTTTCCTCCGCGCATCGGCGCACAAAAATGGAAACTGACGTGGGAAAATTTAATGTGAAACTGCGAATGGCTAGGTTCGCTGCACTTAATCTACCATCAGTCAGTCAGTCGACGCACCCGGGTGTGCGCCACACACAGACCACGATGCGACGCACAACCAATGCATCCGATGGTCCGGATAAGTTCTTCCGATGACATTAATATTCCTGTCAGGAAAGAGAGAACGATCGCGCAAAGGGTGCGTGGTGCGTATGGGGCCCCATACCCATGGTAAATGACTCAAAGGGCGATGGATGGCCAACTGTCAAGCAGCATCCATCGCATCCACGTCTGTCACCTTTCGCAGAAGGTTGTCCGCGCTGGCAATTGGCGGTAGAAATTGATCCACTTGCAGAGGTGAAGGAGGGATAGGAGATGCCGGGAGTTTCATCTTTTCGCGAGGTCAAACCTTGATCGAGGTCATCCACCACACGACGAACTACCCCCTTCGCGGTCAAAGTCAGCTGACAAAGTTGAACGGAAATGATCGTATTGCATCAAACGCAATCGCAATAAAATGGCGAATCCAGCCAAAGAGAAGTGTGGCCCACCACCTGGCACACACACACACACACACACCCGAAAGATGGACACTTACTGGTGATCATTAATCAAGCAAACCACGCCGATCTTCAATTTACCAAACACGTGTTAATGATCGTAGAAATGGGTTTTCGGTCTTCGCTTCATCTGCAGACGAATGGAGTGGTGCGTGCCAGCTTCCAAACGATTCCAGATGGTTTCGCGGTGAACCAGTTGGAATCACTCTTTCCCTTCCCCCCGCCAAGATTCCGTTGCTCCGACGCGGATGACAGATTTATGAAATTGAAGAGAATGAAGAGGTACAATCACCGTCGGATCAGCCATCGTTTGTTTGCCCGGGTGGCACAACGAACGTCTCGCGCATTCACTTTGTGGTGCTTTTGAAGTGCCGTCGGTTGATCGCTTCCTCGTGCCGGGATCATTTGTAACTGTTGGTGAAAATGAATGTTTCCCGCAAGAGCGCGAGTTGATCGTGTTAACGACAAAGGCGAGACTTCTGCACGGGAGCTAACTCTTTGTGTTGATGACGTTGCGAAAAACGGAAGGGAATGAAAGGGATCACAGAAAAGGACAAAACTCCCGCCCTGAGCGGTGGTACCACTTCCTTGATGGATAAATACGACATGCCCTGCGGTTTGGCCCAAAACAAGGTTGCGTGTCATGTTTTACAATTAGCAACCCGATGTCGGGCGGCCTCGTCGGCGGAGACAAGCGAGTGGGGCAAGGAATTCCTCCCCAAAAACCGTGTAGGTAAGGCCACAGCGAAACAACGGAAGCGTTTGCAGCTGGATTCACATTCACCGAACATGTCAACATCGTTACGAGCTGCGACAACTCGCAGGCGGAATCATGGGAAAGGCCCCAACCGCCAGTTAATTACGAGAAATGAGCAACAAGAGTTCGAAGAATTCTGCTTAAAATTGCCGGCAAAGAACAAGGGTAAAAAAAGGATTCCGTGCACTGTTTATCATCGGTGACAAGAAAATCGATCTTCTTCTGTCTCTGCCTCTGTCGCTCTTTCTCGCTTTCTCTGTCAATCACGGTTCACCGATTTGCACCGACACTTTCGCGGTTTGCATCAAACGATCATCATCACCATCATCATCACGCGGTAGTGCCAAAAAGGAAGAAAAACCGCAAAACAAAAAGAAAAAGAAAATTAAAGACGAAATGGACCAAACCAGAATTCAAACTGTGAACGATTTATCACAGATATCCGTAATTCTGCCACACCGCCCTCTCGTACGCCCTCCGTTGCTGCTTCTTTCTTCTGCTGCTTGCCTTCTGTGTTTTTTTTTTTGCACGAGGCCAAATTTGTTTATAAACATCCCATTCCGACCGTCTGACGATTACTCATCTGCGTTCGTGGGTCAGCAGCGTGTGGGTGCGGGGGGGGGGGGACTCTGCAACCAGCTCCAGAGTTCGCGGAAGGTAACCTGTCAAGGACTGTAGGAAGGCAACAGCAAGGCTGACGGCTGCAATGGAGGATGAGGAATGAAACCTCATTTTCCTTATCCCACGCTTACTCACTCACCAGTCGCCTCCATTTCGTTTCATCTGATTTATGAAGAAAGAGTGCTTGGACTGGCTGGATGACTTTGGGGGACTCTTGATGACTCCGAAAAATCGATCTCCAAGCGATGCCTTCCGCGTGCCTGCTTCATCTAAGTAGTCCGGAGAGTGAAACTAACTTCGCTCACAGAGAGCGCGAGTGGTGTGATCGAAAAACCATCAAACGAGACGTACTAGATCGTGAGTTACTAGCTCCAAGCTATGGATGGATCCAGGTACATCACATCCAAGGAGTACTAGGATGCAGGACTCTCCAAGCATAGTGAGAGCCGTAGCAAACAGAGAAAGAGAGAGAGAGACATGCGTGTGAGAAGATTCTCACGCGTATACTAAGAACCGTTCGCCAGCGATCGAGATCGAGTTAAGTTTCCACTCGAAGAAAGGAGCACTCTCGCGGTCTCGCTTATTTAAATGAACCCGCCACGCACTCGGGAGCGCTCAGTGCGATGGTTGGGGTCTTCCCAGTCACACGCGAACAGGAAAGTTGATTGTCATACAAATCCTGACCAGTCTCCCCCTGGGGGAGAGAGCCGAATTCGAGAACGAACGGTGTAGTCAGTCGGTGCGCGTACCTCATTCGCGGAACATCCCTCAAACGAACGGATTGTGTAGTGTGCGCGTGTGTGTGTGTATGTATGCTGTGATGATACAGTGAGATGATTCAAATGCCAAGCTGCTACATTACGTGAGCGCAAAAGCGATTTCGTGCAAAGTGTGATAAACGAAAAAACCAAGAAGCGGAGAGTGAATCACCCGTACAGCATTCGGGCAGGGAACATTCCGGAGCAAAAGCCGCATCCCATCCTCCGCGCCCGGTCCCCACGGTCACAAAAACTTGGCCACCACGCTCGGTTCGTTAATTGTGAGGACCGCGAACCGCGAATCGAATGTGATGTCGCGTCCGAAATTGAGGCAACGTTTCGCGATGGCACATGTCACGGATTCGAATTGAGGCGGCGGCTTCGACTGGTGCTTCGACTGCTCGCTGAGCCTGAGTCTCGCCTTCGAAGGTGCCCGGACCTGTCGTGCTGTCAAAAATCAGTTAAAAGTCTCACTCACTTGTCCGCCCTGCCGCGTTCCCCCCACCAGTGATTCTCCCAAAAAGGGGGAAGGATCACACACAAAAAAAAACCGGTCGAAAAACATAAAAAAGACGAAACAAAACGGGGTTTACGCCAGTGCCAGACCAAACAGGGTGGACGGATGGGTCGGCAGGCAATTGAAGAAGAATTCTGTGATATTTTTAGTTCGCTACCTTTTTTCAAGGGGACTCGGTTGTGATTAAGT
>NC_064875.1:65320623-65328123 GCF_943734745.1 Anopheles darlingi
AGCAGTAGCCACGATGGGTTGGACAGCGGTTGTGATTCGATGCTCGACGAGACGGCTTACTTCTATCGACCACTTTCGCGTCGCAGCTCACTACGATACCCTGTCAACGGTACCGGTGGTGGTACCGTTGGGAATGGATGGAACGGATCGACGAAGAACGGTGGCCGGAAGCTGGAACGACACGAATCATTTAGTCCACGAATGGTGCGTCGAAAGTTACCCCCGATAAACGGTTACCATGCGGTTCCGGGTGGTGGTGCGACCATCACGAACGGCGTTCACCTACCACAGCAACGTCCAGTGTCGCTACCACAGCAGCCGTACCACCATCAGCATCAGCAGCATCAGCAGCTACACTACGCGTCGCCCCTAGCGACGATGCCTGGCAAAGTGCTTCCTCATCCCAAGCTATACTCGCATGCGCAGGCAGACAATGTTAAGGTAGGTTCAAACAGCCAACCAGCTCCTCACGATACGATATGCACTATCACCACACACTGTAGATTACACGGGGGGGGGGGGGGGGGGGGGGGGATCCGGGCCACCACATCGCACACGGGCATGTTACTAATAATAGCCGGATCGAGCGAGTAAGCGAGTAGTAGCAGCGCAGCCCATCTCGCAGCTGAAGGGCATTTGACAGTGGCTTTTGCGTGATGCGTGAAGAGTACTTCTCACGCCGGACTCGCGGTAGTGGCGCGAGCGAGCTTCACCGCTCACTTTGTTTTTGACAATTAATCTTGCGGCAGCGTGGATGACTCGGCGGTGTAGTGTAAACATGATGTTTCCATGATCGACTATTTAGATAGTCGCGTCTTAGAAGGCCGGTGTGCGACATGTTTTATGAACTCACTAATAATGGATGGAATGTCATCGTTCCATGATGGATTGTTGCCACGCGAACAATTCCACCAGGATCTTGTATTCGATTGTTGCACCGCCCTTGTGTGGACTCCCTAGCAGCCCAGCAGCAGTGTGGACGATATCGTCTAGCGTATCGCTCTATTCATAGTGCGGAGGTCCGACGAAGAGCCGCGGACCCGTGATAATGGCAACAAGCAGTGCGAGAGATGATGTGATAGGCGGCCGCACAAGAAGGAAAAGTGCGATGTAAATGGGCGAGGCGAGGTCTATTTTAAGACGCCGACCCTCCCTCCGACCACACTCCGCGCAAATACTCTCAATTCTTTTGGGTGCGCGTAGATCACTACGCGACCATGGTGCTCTCCTCTTACGACTGCGAGTAATGGATCATGTGTGTGTGTGTGTGTACGCGGCTGTCTTCGTGCTGCTAATGCCAGCGCGCAACCGGGTCTACGGCAGGCTCCGCTTTCGGCTTCCACTAAGCGTCTATGTCTACGGTCGACTCTGCCGCCATTACAACGCTCTCCTCGCCAGAGATCATCTATTAATAGAGAAAGAGAAAGGGGAGACAGCACAGGGACGTAAGGTGTAAGGGATTCGGACGTTTATCCCTTCTTTTCAATCCAAGCGATCGAGTTCCGGTCTGCTGAAAACTCTCTCCGTCCGGAGGCTTGGCCTGCTCCATTGCGCTGCTCTAATTGATTACTGCCTTCTACTGCCGCTGCTGCTATTACTACTACTACCGCTCATCGACCGATCCGATCAATTCCGACCGGTCTTTGATGGAAAACCTTTCATCCCACATCTCGCGGCCACACTCGCTAGTCTGGGGTTGGCTGACAGCATCTGTCTTTCGTTTCCGATCCGACCTGATCCGACACCAGCACTCAGAACACTATTTCATCTCTCTCTATCTCCAATCTCTCTGTCTCGTTCTTGCTCAATTTTCTTTCCCCTTTTTAACTCTATCCCCGCAGACTCTACCGATGGCAATGAGGATAGCGATCAAGGCCTCGCTCGCCGGTCGTGACCCATCGTCGGCGACCTGCTATCGTTCCAGCAGCCGGGATTCGATCCACCGAACGTCGTCCCGGGCGAGCGTGCCCGATTGGAGCTGGAAGTGATGAATCCCGGTTCCCAACACACACCACTACCACCACCACCCGACTACTTTCCCCGTTATCGCGTTTTTTTGCGTTTTGTTTGTAAGGTTTTACTCGTTAGCAGTAGTCTCTAGTAGGTCGTAAGATCGATCCCAGGCTTGGCCAGGGGATCAATTTCAAAGTGATCGCCAAAACCGCTCCAACACCGAACTGATGACTCGATGATGTACACATAAACACACACATACACACACAAACCCGCGGCTTTGGTACATTTGGATAAATAAAAGAAGAATGAAAATGGTTTTCTACATAATTGAGCAAAGTTCCTTTCAACGCATAAGCTAGCATAAGATAGTCTAACGTTCCGCATCTTTCGAATTGATTAAGCTTCTCGCTCGTGTACGAAATATATATCACCTGACGACGGCATAGGACGAGTTGAATGGGAACGAGTTTGGCCTCAAATACAGCAACTGGCGATGCACCGCTAAGCGAACGAGCGAGCAGCAGCATGTCTTTTATATCCCTCGCCGAACCCATTAGTCATCCGAGAGTGACGGTTTAAGCTATGAGCGGCCCTCATAAATCATTCCGTGCCGTTTCATAGTAGTAACTGCAACTCACACAAGGGTGATAGGTAAGCGGAGCTCTTTTCCGAGTGCTCTCCGGGAATAAGCCGTGAATCGAGAGCATCTAATGGAGCATGGCGAGCTTGAACGAAGGAGGGGATCAAGCTGGAAGCAATAACTCTTCCATGCCTGTCCGATTTGTTCACGAAGGTCCAAGACAACCACCACCAACGGGCGCCAATGGTGGACATTTGGAGCATGCATTGCCATTTCCTAAATGGCACACTGCGTCGTGATTCCGCTCTAGTGCTGTAGTACTTGCTTGTTGCGTGACGCTTGGTCTGACTTATTGGAGCTCACTCACGTCGCCAGTTGCTAAGCGTTAAATTTGCGCTTGACCCACATTTGCACGCGCCGGTATACGCCCGTACTGCCAGTCGTGGTCTTATGCAACTCGTTGGCCAAAAGCAAATAACAACAAAAGCACTCCCCTTCACCGCATTCTCCCGGAGCCCACCCATCACAGAGCGATCCTTCGAGAACGGTGACGTATTGTGCGCGTGTTCGACCACACCGAGTCCCGCCCCAGCTGCCTGCGTCATCCAGGGGATCCAAAGGGGGGCGGGGCGGCGTATTTATGTGTCGATGGAGCAACCGACCGGAGCTCGATCGTAAAACGGTGATTCCCCGATCTGGTTTAACTGAAAACCGAAACAAGCGACGGCAGAGGATCCCCTGAACCACTGTACCTGAACTCGGTACAACTCGGTCTGCAGAAGGATGTCACCATGTAATCCACTCGATGTAATAATGTCTGGTGCCACTCGATGTAATAATGTCTGGTGTGCGGTCCTGTTCGCGTCTGGCCGTGTGTAAATAGCGTTTTGTCGTATCATTAGCTCTCATTAGGGAACAGCGTCTCGTTTGCTCCGTTCTGCAAGCCTGTCGCATCATCACCGGATTGGCTCAGACTGTCAGGCGATGGTCTGTCCGTGTCTGTCCTCTTTTACGCACCAATACACCATCCCGCAAAATGACACGTTGCATGCGTGCGTGCGTGCGTGCGTGTGTGATGCTATGCACTCACGAACCGGTGCTAACCCTATTAGCGGATTTACGATGGCCGCCGACTCCCGGCCAGCCTTCTCCTGCGTGTGAAGTGATCTTTCCCATTTTTAACGATCACCCTATACCACCAGTGGTGGTGGTGTTGGTAGGATTGCATAATTCTAAAAATAGTCCAGCTCGATCATCTCGAAACGCGTACGCGTACGCATCGGCATCGAACGCATCGTGTGCGCGAATCGCTCCACTAGGGTGCGCTAGGGGTTGCTTCCTGGAAAGAAAGATCGGATAGGGGGCCCCCAGCATAGAGCGATCTATCCTAAGCAAACGGTCTGGCGATCTGGTTGGTTGGTACGCACTCAGTACCCCATAGTCAGCGCGCATTACGGCGATGCTGGTGCTGCGGAACAGAAGCTGGAACCACTAGCAGCCAATGAACTCAAGGCAAGCGTTGGAGGTGTCTATATTTATTCACTTCTTTATGACACCTTCACTCCGGGGTTTGGATCTTGCAGCATCCGTGATCCTCACTTCGCTTCTCTATCTCTATCTCTCTCTCTCTCTTTGGTTGAACTACAAACGAGCCATTCCCTTACGGGGGGAAGGTGGTTCCGTTGGACTACAAGTGAACTACCATGACCGCCACACACACTGCCTACATAATTGCACCCCGCTGACGGACATTATGCGATTTTCCAACAAAGCGTCATGCCGCCACGCCATTTAGGGGGCCCACGTCATTTTTTTTCGGCGATCCTCGAGCATCTCTCCGCAGGGGAGCAACAAACAAATCGAGTCGTGTGTTTGAAAAGCGCAACAAAAGCTGTGCGAGGGAGTGACCGGGTGTTGTGCGTAGGTCGAGCGAGCTATTACTTAACGCATCGCCAAACCGCCGGCCAGACATGGCCAGAGTGCAGATGTATCATTGTGTCAGGTCGCGCTACGTGGTTCGCGATACTGCTGTTTGACGTCAGATGGAACGATGGGACGTTCTTTTGAGGGGGGGGAGGAGAAGGATGACAGCGTCATTGTGCGAAAACCGAACTCAATTAACGAGCTCCAGATGAGAGCGAGCGACGCATATACGGTCCCCCTTTGTCGTTCGCCGCAGCCGCTGGCGTATGCGTATGATTTACGGTGCGTTGCCCCCGGTGGATTGTAACAGCAAAGCGCTACGCTGTACACGGAGGAAACATTTTTACTGAAAATAATTTTCACACCTTCATTCAGGGGTTTTCTTTTTTCTGATGATCGACTGTGTAGATGATCTACATAGTGGCATCGTACAGATGGCGCAATTCATTTGAGTGATCCTTCTATCGCTTTTAACAGTAAATTGTGGAATCTTTCTGCTTCTTTTACGGAAATGCAACAGTAGACCACAGCCGATGACGCCATTATTGGTGTTTTGATGGTTATAAATAAATTTTGAAAAGAAAGTTTTATTATAGACATTTTACTCCAAAACTCTTGCAACTTCAAGGACTTTAAAAGATCAAAAAGGATGAAGAAGCTAATCCATTTGAGCAGATTGCGTCATAAAGACGCACACAAACAAGCAGGAGATTTTTTCCATGATTCCATGGAATATTTGAGTATATTGTGATTTCTGTTTTCAGTAAGAAACATAATGCATCGGTTGAACATAAATAAAATAAACCGAATCAACTATGTTCCCATAAATTCATCTTAATTGTTTACCTTTTCCCAATTTTGGTAAAGCTAAGCTAAAGGCATATGAATTTAAATAAGTTCTGAAAAAGTACCGCAGGGTTAATTTTAAAGTTTCTAAATCCGACTTTAGGTTGCCTTAAAATAAATAATAAATATAAATTGTAACTTTACTAATGTAAGTTGATCCATAAGTTGATGTAAGCAAAAGAGAAGAAACTATACTCTCATTTGAATTTGATGCTCTTCCTCCTATCTTTCCAATGCCTTCTCCCTCCAGATCCGCCACAATTTACTGACCTTTCACAGCATCTTACTTCGCGAGACAGCCTGGTGCTTCTTGCCTTTGCTTGCTAGCATCCTCAAAACCACACACAACATCATCCTACGTCCGCGTCTACGGTTACGACAGCAGGACAAACAACAACAACATCCGAGACAGACCGACAGTTTAACCTTCCTTGGTGACTCAATCGTTGTTGTGGGCGTGTAAATTTGTGCGACCTTTTTTTTAATATCCATATGATCATCCTCTTTCACCTCTCCTTTGATATGATGACTTCTTTCAATCTCTCCTATCCGCCGCGGTCTAGCAACACGTGACACACACATTCTGATAGAATGGTGAAGCTCAAGGGGACACCAAATATGCTGGGGCACCGCGAGAGACCGCGAGAAGAGATAGCCTCAACCTAAAAAACAAATTTTACAACCAAACAAAACAAACATGAGGGTGAAGGCGAAGAAAAAGGTCGCGTGGAAGGGGCGGGGGGAGGGTGGGGGCACAGGAAAAACGAAAAGGAAATTTGGGGGGGAGTGGAAATCCCGTGGAAGAGAGCATTAAACGTGATCTTCCCCTCCCCCCCCTCCCCCCACACGCGCTTAATCCAAACGAAGAAGCCAATCTCTTCCTTCGTCTTCACCTTCTTCTCCTTGCCACCTTTCCACCAATCTTCTCCACCATGGGCCGGTTTTTGATCCGAAAATAAACGTTATTTACTTATTCCGTCCGCGTACGCATCCAACCACCACTACGCCACGCAACGCCACCGCATGGCATCGCACCTCCGGTTGGCATTTATGTTTGCCGATCGACATATGATCGACACTTCCTCGCGCCCATAAACCATAAACCACTCACCCAGCTCTCACCTTGGCAGAGAGTGGTGAGTCTGTCCTTGGAATGTGCTTACTCACTGGAGCACACATTTCCATGACATTTCACCCGTTGGTCGGTCGATGGTGAAGGTGTTGAAGTGTTCATCAACGTTAAATTGGAAACGGTTCCGTTCGGTTCGGTTCCATTACCACTGACTGACAGAACGACCGACCACTACTCGACCACTACCGTCCTCCTGAGTGGCCCGGTAATTCGATCCAGCCCTCTTCTAGCAAGTGTCCATCTCTACGGTTCGGGCTCTTGTGTCCACGTCACTTAATGCTGACCATTGTACGATACGGTGGACAGTACGAGGACACCTACACACCGGTTAACGAACCGACCCCGCGAACCGCGAGTGCACTGTCCGCAGCAACGGCGACGACGTGGCCATGCCATGACGTGGTATTACCGAATCGCCTCGAACCCGGTGTGGCCACAAGTGGGTGGTGTACGCCTGTCACGCTCCGTCGCGCTGATTCATGATTCGCACGGTGCACGGTCGCTCTCTGGACATACGATGCAACAGTTCAGTGGCACCATCACTGTCTCTCGTTAGTGGCTTTATTGATGTAATCAAGATGGTGGTAGAGCACTACGGAGGATGATGCAGCTTGCAAAACAATTGCTCAACCCGCGATCATCACTCCCTTTTTGGTGGCCGACTAGCGTCACAGGTATTTCCTCGATCTCGATCACCATTCCGGTATGACATTCCAGCTGGCGAATGACCAACGGTAGCAGCACCGAACACTTTCGTGCAACAAATTAAATCCTGCACCAACTCACCTGCTCTGTTGACCTCGGCCAGTGCGATTTCACCTCCTCGTTCGTCCTCCCCTTCCAGGCGTTAACACGTAATGTGCCCGGTGGAACGCGCGTTACAATAATGCGAGAAGGAATTATCTCATTATTTATGGCTCCTTCGCCCTCGACGATGGCCAGATAGCTGGCTGGATCCAAATTTAGAACAAATTTTCACACCGCGATCGCTCTTTGGTACGCGAGAGGTGTTCGACGCAAAACAGCGACCAGCGGTTTTCCTTCTTTGCCACAAAACAAACAA
>NC_064875.1:65333123-65335623 GCF_943734745.1 Anopheles darlingi
CTTCCTTGGCGTACGAATTCGAACATAAACATCGACACGAAGTGGTGGAATCCGGCCATTGGCCTACACCATTCGTTCGCTCTCTTTTCTCGTAGCGTTACGCTACGTTACGTTACAAAGCCGGACCGTTAGCCGATCGGTCAGCCGGCGCTACCGTCGGCCATTTCCTCGCCTGGATCACCCTGGCACCTACTTCCTACACATCCTCCTAGTGGGGAGAGGGGAGCGCACTGTCGAGAGCAAAGGGAACGACGAAATTTTTCGGTTTCGGGACGTAATTTTAGAATCTATATTTTTCGCTCACGGTCGCGGCAAGGCGGCCACTGCGCCTCTCAGTCGTACTTTATAGTTGCCCGTGGACGGACGGATTCCACTTCCCACTAGAAGCCCCCCTCCCTCGAAAGGGGTAATCGACGACGACGACGATCCCATTTCGCGAACGGCCGGCGAATCGCATCGACAGTAGGTGACGCGTCCGGGAATCGAATTTCGTTTAGGAATTGATTCAGGTCCCCCTTTTATTCGACGCATCTGTTAGTGATCTCTTTCTGTGTGTGTATGTGTGTGTGTGTGTGCTCCCATACGTTGTCCCGAGTTTCGTTTGCATAACTTTATGCGCTCGCGCGCTTGCGGCACCCTGTGATCGTTAGCTCGCAGTGACCGTGACCGTTTTCACGTTATTGCGGTAAGTTCGAGCGAAATTTCTGGTTCCCTCCGCTCAACCGCAAGCTCTATCTGTGTGTATGTGTGTGTGTGCGTGCGTATCCGTTCGAATAAGTATGCCAAATGGTGCAGAATTGCTTCTTGCTAGAATATGTCTCTCTCTCTCTCTCTCTCTGTTCGCAATTGCACTGTTTGGCGCAAGATCGACGAGCTCGGGAAGGAATATTTGAAAATCTTGTGTCCGCTAGGAATGTGTTTGTTTGGTGAAAAATAGAGAGCGAAAAAAAAAGATGGTTCCTTCAAATGAGCAATCAAATCGTATTCTGAAAATCTCTCCTCAAAGCATCTGTGTCTGTGTGTCGGTGGTGTATCGGTTGTGTGCCCTCTGTGTGTCCCATTTCTCACGCTCGCGCAAAGTATTGCATAATCGTTCATATCAGTGCAAGCCCCACGCGCGCGCGGGGGGGGGGGGGGGGGCGGGCTCAGGTCGGGTTCACTGGGACTCAGGTCGGGTTGGGACCTGGCGTAAGTCGGTACAGAGAGCCGTTCTCTGGCATGCCTGCGAGTGATGAAAGGCTTCGTTTTATTTTTGAATATACCCGCCTTTGCCGCCTGTGATTGTTTTGCGCCTGAAGCAACGGTGAACACCGAAAAAACCTGTAAAATCATCCCGATTCTGCGCCCGGCGCGGCGCGACGATGCGGATGCTGTGGATGTGGAGTGAAAATTGCGAAAATTGTCAGTGCGATTGTACGACCACCGACGGTCGACGGTAGCCGACGCGCTGACGTCGACTGAACCATGAGAGGCGGATGAGGAATGGATGCGCTAGAGCGCTTCTAAAACTGGACATGATTTAATCTCCCTTGGACGCTTCTTAGACGGTTGGCGTGGGATTGTTTTTGGCGAGGGCGTACTGTAGGATGAGCACAAATTGGTGAACATAGAAAAGAGTCCTAAAATGGTTCCCCTTTTAACACGCGACTTGTGGAATCTTCCAGAGAGCGCGATCTAGCGAGCGAAGATATGAAACACCTCATACACAGCTCCAGGATGTTTGAACCACAACTTTAAACCGCTCGATGGCGTTTAAGGTTGAGAAGATGATAGGGTGCTTGGGCTGGTCAGAAGGCCGCACTCTGTCTTCGACGGTTTGTACATTGGACGTTTAATTACACTCACAGTTCGCAGTGTACAGTACGGTGGTGGATTTTATTTATAACAAACCAAAGGAAACTAATACACATAGCGCACCAGTACAAACCAAAAAAGCGGCCATCAAACACCGGATCGGAACGGGAACGGCAAAATGAATCGCGTATGCTGCGATCATCATCCGTTGAATAGTACTGCCGGGAGGAAGATGGTTTCTAGGAGGATTGGAACCAATGTTCAGACGATTCTAAATCACTGCGGAGAACACGCGTAAATCAATTTACGTAGCACAAGAGAAGAGCAGCAGCAGCAGCAGCAGCAACATGCCGTTTCCTCGTGCGAATCGCGCTTTACATTTGATTAAATGTTGTGCAAACCGTAGATCAACAAACAAGATCCATCGGGGGTTTTTGCGAGGTGAAAGTGTACCATTCTAAAAATATTGATTGCCAGTCGCTAGTGGAGACCTATCCAGAAGGACGATCTGGACGATCTTACAAACACGAGCTACCAGGCGCCTCCATCGTGTCGATTTGAGTAACCAGGCGCCTCCATCGAGAGGCAGATTTTTTACGCAAAGCACACGTCATTTCGAACGTGTTTTTGAAGACATTCTAATTACTTTATTAATAATATGCTAGCATGGAAATGGTAACAAACTGGCATAGATGAACGATCGGAT
>NC_064875.1:65340623-65343123 GCF_943734745.1 Anopheles darlingi
GACCAAACAGGAGCAAACGGATTCGGAGGAACCGCAATCTAAGATCGCTCAGATTGAGGCAAAGTATGCGCTTCGTAGGCAGCAATCGCATAGTGTCGATGAAACGGTGAAAGCTGCTGCTACCGAATCCAAGCTTCCGGTTCCAACGAAGAAGGAAGAAAAGGTATCCCAAACGGTTTCCAATAAGGGCGAAACAGTGCAATCCACGGAACAGTTATCCAAGGCGGTCGAGGTTAAGGTCGTTGAAACTAAAAAGGTTGCAGAAACAACCAAAACATCGCAAGCTCAAGATGTTAAAGTGGAAAAGGTGAAATCGGCTGAAAAGAAGATCCCAGAGCCTATCAAACTACCCGAACCAGCGACAGCCAACGAGAAGGGTCCTGACTCACCCAAAAAATCCAAGAGACCAAAGTCTCCAAAATCACCATCACCGAAAAAATCGGTCGAACCGTTCAAGGCCAAACCGCAAGAATCTAAAAAGACCGAAGAAGCGAAGCCTGTTACTATCAAGCCTGTCGAAGCCGCGAAACCGGAGGCAACTCAGCCTGCCAAACAAGCTGAACAGTCGAAGCCCGTTATTCCAGCGAAGGTTGCTGAACCTGCTAAACCCACCGAGCAGCCAAAGCCCGCTTCACCTGCGAAGGTTGCTGAGCCTGCTAAACCTGTTGAGCAACCTAAGGCTGTCGTACCAACTAAAGCAGCTGAACAGCCGAAACCAGCTGAGCAGCCGAAGCCCGCCGTTCAAGCGAAGGCAGTTGAAACTCCTAAACCAACTGAGCAACCAAAACCTGCTACGCCGACGAAGGTTGCTGAGCCTACAAAGCCCGCCGAACAATCTAAGGCTTCGGTGCCAACCAAACCAGCTGAGCAGCCGAAGTCCGCTATCCCTAGCAAGGTAGCAGAACCAGTAAAACAAACTGAGCAACCGAAGCCAGCTGTCGCTAAGCCAGCTGAGCAGCCGAAACCTGCGGTAGCAACGAAAGTTGCCGAACCAGCTAAGCCAGTTGAGCAGCCGAAGCCCGCTGTACAAGTGAAGACTGTTGAAACTCCTAAACAAACTGAACAACCAAAGCCTGCTACGCCTACGAAGGCTGCCGAGCCGGCAAAGCCAGCCGAACAACCTAAGGCTTCCGTGCCAACTAAACCAGCTGAGCAGCAACAATCCGCTGTACCAGCAAAGGCTGTTGAGCCTGCTAAGCCAGCCGAGCAACCAAAACCAGCAACGCCAACGAAGGTTCCTGAGCCTGCTAAACCAGCCGAGCAACCAAAGCCTGCTACGCCAGCAAAGGTTGCCGAGCCAGCAAAGCCAGTCGAGCAACCAAAGCCAGCAACGCCGACGAAGGTTTCTGAACCGGCAAAGTTAGCAGAACAAGCCAAGACTGTCGTACCAACTAAACCTGTTGAGCAGCCAAAGCCTGCTACGCCTAGCAAGGTTGTTGAGCCAGCAACCAAACCAACAGAGCAGCCAAAGCCTGCTACACCACCGAAGCCGGCTGAACCCGCAAAACCAGCTGAACAGACCAAGGCAACCGTTGCACCAAAATCTGAGCCAGCCAAGGTAGAAACCCCTGCTAAGCGACCTACTTCTCCCAAGAAGGCACCGTCACCTAAGAAGACCACCCCACCGAAGGTAGAGGAACCCAAGAAGGTTCCGGAAAAGGTGGAAGCGACAGCTAAAGCTCCTTCCGAGCCACCGAAGAAGCCATTAGAACAGGTAAAAACCCCAGAGCCGGTGTCAAAGCCCGCGGAACCAACAAAGTCCGTCGAGAAGAAAACGGAAAGTGTGAAGATCGCAGAACAGACGAGCGCCCAGAAGCGAACGGAAGCGACGAAAAAGGTTGAGACCATCACAACCAAGAAAGGTAAGTGTCTTGCTGCCCCCTCCCCCACCCTTTCCCCCCACTCTTTTGTGCCATATGCTATGCTTTCTGCTTTCTGCGCTTCTCTCATCGACTCACACCTCATCCACCATAGAAGTGTATCCGTAGTGTAAGCATAAGATGTACTATATTATCTTCCATTGAACCTACTCCCCCATTCCCTATGCCTACGGTACCGCACGTCGCAACAGGTCACAGTACACCTGCGGCGGTGTCCGAGTTTGACGCTTCGCTCGAGTCGATAGTAGAGCAGAAGTCGCGGGAGGAAGCGCTAAACCGTAAGATCGAAGAGATCTACGCCCGAGAAAAGGCCGCCCTTGCCGAGGCAAAGCGGTTCCGCGAGCTAGAGGAGCAGGAGATCCGTCGCAAGTTCGAACAGCGCAGCGTCCGTGATCTTCAACAGACCCGAGAGACCGCTTCGGACTTTTTGCAGCAAATTCAGGCCACCAAGAGTCTCGTCCAGTCGGTGTTGGAAAACAGTACCGAACCGCGTGCCCCGCAGATTACGAAAGCCACCACATCCAGTGGCACTGATCAGAACAGCACCGGTAACAACCAACAGCAACAATCGAGCGAAGGTTCCGGCAACGCCGATTCCCCTCCGCAAGACTCGGGCAACG
>NC_064875.1:65363123-65397967 GCF_943734745.1 Anopheles darlingi
CGTCGGACAGAGCACCTCGGTGTAGTAGTCCCGTGGGATCAGATTATTGATACGTATGTAGCCCAACTCGAGCAAATGGTCGACGGAGTCATCGCTTTTCGAGTTCTTCGTGTACAAAAAGCTGCTCAGGATAAGATCCGCTATGCCGATCTGCCCATCGGCCTCCGTCAGGCGCCACTGGGCATGTTTGAAGCAGATTTCGTTAGCGCGCACGATCGTAACCGGTTTATCTTTTCGGAAGGTAGCCATGCGATTGGAAGCCGACAGTTGAGCCTCGTTGTAGCACGATAGCATCATATCCAGCTCGTCGCTCTTCGTCGTCAGTAGCTCCTTATAGGTCAGTATCCGGTTATGTACGTCCTCGTACTCGACCCGCAGTTCCTCCGTATCACCCTCCTCCAGCCGGGCTTTCGTGATGAAATGGATGTCCTTCTCCAGGCAGCGTATCCGTGACATCAAACTCCGGATCTCCGTCTGCATATGCTGTATCGGACGCTTCTGATCCTCGCTACTGTACAGCTGCAGCTGAAACCGCATCCTGGCCAGCTGCTCCAGCGCTTCCTTGCGCTGCGGCTCCACGTACAGCAGCAGATTGTTAACAATATCCAGGATCATCGCGTACTGGAGCGAATTCGTGCACACATCCAGATCATGGTGCATCAGCGTGAACGCATCGACCGGTTCGTCCTGACTTTCCCAAGGTACCAGCGTTTCCTCCACCGGCAGTGGCGGTACTTCGCTGATCGTACCAGGATCGATGCTCGTGTCACCGTAGCAGACATAGAAGAACTCACACTTACACCGCGACACGATACGCTGTAACTGTATCGGTGGCTTTTGACCCTTGCTATAGGAACTTTCGCCCAGCACACCGACCGTTTCCGAGACGACACCACCGACGCTCTGGCCGCTACCGACGAGATGCGGCAGATCGGGCAACTCGCTAATTACCGTCACTTCGCGATCCTTCTCTTGAATGTTGTCCACCTTCAGCCACATGATTTCCGCCATCTCATGCGCATCGCCCTCGTTCGCGCTGACCGTAGCGTAGTATTGCATGCACTCGAGCGAACCGACCCAGGTCGTCTTGGAGACGATCGTATGATCGCGCCAAACGGGACGATGTACGCGTTGCAGGATTTCTGCCTTAGCCGCGCTCAGTATCACATAGCCGGACGTTTCGCAGCCTTTCAGCAGCACCTGTGAGTTGACGAGCGAGATGGCCCAATTGTAGTGCATCACGTCACCCTCCTGGTACGCCTGAAGACCCTTCAGCTGCTGTTGGCGGGTCTGCGCGGATTGATCGTCACTGTACACCAGTGGCTTGTGTTCCGCTTCCTGGATAAGCTGCTGCAGCATCGCCAGGCTATCACTGGATTGTTGCGCCTTCCCTACCGATCGTCCAGCCCCTCCAGCACCACCACCACCAGCCGTGCTACCCGCCCCTGCTCCAGAGTGCAAATCTTGACCACCGGTGCGCGCTTTCAACGGTGTACCACCGGCCCCGCCAGCACTTCCACCGGGACCAGCAGCACCCACAGCACTTCCACTAGCTGCACTACCTTCCTTACGGAAACACTTGAGCGCCTCTGTGGACAGATTGTTCTTGAGCTTTTGGCTCTTCACCAGCGAATCGAACAACGCGAAAGCCACATCACGGTTATCTTTCGTCCAGGCACCCTTCAGATCATACACGACCAGCTTGTGCGTCGGTGTATCCTTTTCGCGCTCGTTCCCATTGGTCGACAGTAGTGCCTCACGCCCGTACGATACTTTCGCCACGCTCAGGAAGTAGTACCGATAGATGTCCCCGCTAGCGGTCGAAATGTTTTCCGAGCTCTCCGAGTTGCTGCGATCCGCCCGTTGATCACATTCACCGTTGGTAGAGAGCGTCGTCCTTAGCCATATCTCCGAATCGTTCAGCTCGCAGTTCATATACATTACCGACCAGTCGGCGCGCGGTCGATGAATCAACCCATCATCGATCGGTTGCAGCGTAAGCGTGTGCTCCGAGCTCAACGTAATGCGACCTCCACTTAGCTGAAAACCACGATTCAGCGCATGTGACATCCAGTAGAAGATCTGGAATCGCTGCAGACTCATCTGCAGATTCGCCTTGCGATAGTGCCGGCTCAACTGCTTCTTCCTTGGCCGCACATTGTTAAAGACTGGTCCGCGACGCGTTGGCCGTGTAACACCGGACAAGATAAGCTTCAGGCTCTCAAACCACCGCAGCGTGCTACCATACAGCACCAGATTTGGGATGTCCATATCGGACGTCGGTTGCTTGATCTCGAACGATACCCATATGTTGAGATGCTGCGAGCGGAACGCACGGAACGAATCGTGCACTTGGTTGCTGCTGTACTCGGGCAGCTTATCCGGTGCGCACGGTATGACCGAGTGGTGATCGTTCGGATTTGCCAGACAAACCCAGTTCAGCTTGAACGTGAGCTTCAGGTTCGGCAAATGAAGCACCCGGCAATCATCGTACTGGGAGGCCGTTCGTACGTAGATATTTAGATCACCCTTGAACATGAGCCGAGCGTTCGAGTACATGATCCCACAGTTGCTCCACGTAAGCTCCATCTCCTCGGTCGTATTGTATGGATCGAGTGACGCGTGCAGAAGGATCGTAAACTGCTTCGCTAGAATCGACAACTGGCCGTGCATTAGCAACCGCATCTTGTCCCAGAACGGTAGCGGTGGGCTAGGGTCACGGGAGGGTGCCGAGATCTTCTCCATCATCAGATTACACTGAGCCATCACCGGTTCCCAGCACGGTCCGAACGCGTACGCCAGATAGTCGAGATCCCAGTTAAAGTCGTGATAGAACTTGATCGACGTCATGCTCCGCTGTACCGTGTGCGTACCGAACGGTTCACCGATCTCAATCTCGACATCTCGTTTCGCCCGTCGCGGTGGTGCCATCTCAGCACCGGCCAGCGTACCGAACAGGTGCATCGCCTTCACGTGAAACATGGGCTGCGGGTAGTCACGAAGCAGAAACATCCACTCGGAACAGCTAATGTCAACCGCCCGGCACCACAGCGTGACAAACTCGATACCCTCGTCGGGCCATGGACTGTCCGGATCGAGCATGCGTATCGTCCGGATCGCATTTTCGGCCCCGTGCAATGACGGATCTGCCATCGCCATAATCTCCAGATCGGTCATTACCCAAGCGATAAGTCGCGTTCGCGGTGGCCCCGTTTCCGAGATCTTCTTTGATCGCTGGATATAGATTTCTGAATTTTTCTTGATCAGATTCGCGTTCAGCTCTTCCAGCATCCCAGGCGGTAGCATTAACCGTTCCGCGCACAGCTGCTCGATCTTCTGATCGAACAACTCCTTCCGTTTCACACTCTCGTGGTACTCATCCAGCAGCAGGACATAATTTTCGCGCAGCTTTACCTCGAACGGATCGTCACTCATCTCGAGCAGAAACTCCTTAATCTGCAATACGGATGGAACATCATTAGCATCGAATCGACGACGAAGCTACCTTCTAGTATGCCTATACCTGTATGATCATATCACTCGGTAGCGGTAAATCGACGGTGAACGGTTTCTTCTTGTAGTTGTGTACCACCTTGAGCCACTTGTAGATCGACACAAACTCATTCACGATGGCCCCGTAGAAATCGTGCTCATAAGGGAATATAACCTGCAACGGAAACGAAACGATCATTAAGGATCTCTCTCTCTGATTGCTAATCAATCGCAAAACTCACCTTCACACCACCAATGGATGTTAACCAGGCTCGGTTTGAAGCTAGCTTAAACTGTTCATAGTTTTGCCGCTCCTGGCACAGCAGATCGACCCGATCGGCCGATTCCACGTACAGACCCTTAACGGTGAAGATATGCTGATCATCGATCTTAATTGCAATATTCTCTATCGAAAGCATCCACTGCTCGTTGCGTAGTGCGTACGCATTCTCGACGAACACCTGCATCGAATGCCGATCGCTGATTTTGATACCGATCTCAACGCTCGAGTCCGTATAAACGATAAATGGTAGCGAGCGTAGAAATGATTTCGCGGCTTCTGCCATCCCATCACCACTGGCAGAAGCAGATGGTAGCTGTGGAGCCGTCTGTGGAAGCTCCAGTGGTGGCTCGGGTATGGGCTTTGGTTTCAAATCAGCCCGAAGCTGTTGCATCTCCTTCAATAGCGTCACGAGGTGCATATGCAGATTGGCATTCCACATGATGACCGTATGCTCCAGCAATCGCAGCTCGATCTTGGACGATTCCTTTTCTTCTACCAGCTCCACCCGCACACCTTTCACGTTGGCGAACACGTTCTGCAACTCGGCTGATCCATACTCGCAGCCCGAGATGTGCCGGAAATCCAGTATCTCCATTTGGAACCCATCGAGACGGACAAAATTCTTGCTCGTCGATTTACCCACCGTCAGCTCGTTCAGATTGGCCAGCACGCACGTTTCGTGCTGATTGAACAGGAACCCGGAAACATCCGTTACCCGTGCCGTGACCAGCAGATCGCGCACGAACGCCAAACTAGACGAGTGCCCTCCACGGTGTGACGACGAGGCGGTTGATGGTTTCACATGCGGCGTCTGCTGCTGTTGCTGCTGGGTACGGTACTGCTCGAGACAGCGTTTTGCGTGAACCAGATACTCTGCCAAGCCGGGACTGTACTCGAGACGGAACGTGTGTACGGAAAAGTCCAACTTTGTCGTATCCCCGTAGCTGCTCAGCTTGTTCAGGCTCATCGCAATGAAGAACGGGCTACCGCGGATGTGGCTTTTCTTTAAGCTTTGGGCGCTTTCCTTGTGTGACAGGTTCGAGCCTAGCGACCACCAGACGGATTCGATCAGCAGCTCAGCACTCCAGTGCCGACGATCGAGCAGTAGATTGAGCAACCGGCTTTGGTACACCTTGCTGCGCCGTTCCGTAGTCTGATCGAGCAGCAGCTTCGTGTGAGCGCAGCAAATCGAAGAAACCTGTCCCGGGCCAAACTTGAAGACTGTCGTTAGGTCCCACAGCTCCGCACAGCCCTTCACGATGATGCGCTTGAGCAATTGATCGAGCAGACCACTACCGCTGGCGGACTGTCTGCCTAGGAAGCTGGCACGTCTCGATCGACCATGCCCATGACCACCGCCACCGGTAGCGATGGCAGACGGTTTATGGCTCTTTGGATTTAGGCTCTTGCAAACTCCAGCTGCTGCCGATTCGTTCGATAGAAAGTTAGCGTTGATCCAACCATAGATCTCGCGATGATTGTAGATCAGCACGAAAGAGGACAGCTTGGAGTACACGTTCAGCAGGTTATTCTCGAGCTTCGAGTCGATGTTGAACTGCTGCAGATACAGCAGCTTTTCCTGGCGCGTATCGATCTCGAGCTGCTGCAGCTGCAACCCAACGTACACCAGCGGCAAAGGATTGTCCTCCATCGCAGCGCCACGGTTCGGGCTGAACTTGCCCGATACGGCAAAGGTTTGCAGCGAGGCGGAGAAATCGTTCGAAGTGTTTTCACGCACCGCACTGATGGTGGTGTTTTCGATTTTGAGCGAAAACAGTTTCGGTATAATCGGGGCTATCCGTTCGTATACCTCGTTGAATGGAAGACTAGAAAGCGATCCAGCTGTGCCAGAACCGTGTTCTGAACCAGCGCCGTGCGGCCTGAGCGAGTTAGACCGTGCCCGTTGCCGATGCTTCTGCGCTTGCACATCCTTAATGAACTCGTACAGCCCACCGTGCAGGATTACCTTTGTCGTGGTCATTGCAAACGTAAGCTTCTCCAGCGACATTGGCCCATCGACGATAAGCGCCCCATCGAGCGCAATGCCAAAGCTGAGCTCGCCCAGACACGACTGAGATTGGTCGGCGGCCTTTCGCGAACTTTCCGGACGCTTGGGCAGTATCTTGGCCTGGGCATCGCACAGTGAGGCCGACACGAGCAATGATTTCGTGCTGTGCACCAAGCTTCCATCGAGATGCAGTTCCTTGGCGGTCGCATGCAACCACCAGCCCGGATCCTGTGCGCTGTTCATCAGCGCCACCGCGATATTGTTAATATGGATCGCCATAAACTGGGCGAACTTGAGGATGCGTGGCGAGACCTTCTTCTCTCGAAAATCCAAAATCTTCTGCTCGCTGGCCAGGCCATTCGTGGCCGCGACAGTGGAGCCCATATCGTGCGATTGGCCATAGCTTGCAGGTGGCGTACTAGCCGCACCTTTCCTGGGTGACGAAGGTCCCCCGCTGGTTGGAGTACCGGCACCACCGGTAACCACGGGACTCTTCTTGATGTCCTTATTGATACGAAGGTCACGCACATTGATCGACAGCAGCTTCGAAACGTCCGAATTCACGAAACTACTCTGCAGACTTATTTCGTCGATCTGCACCGAATAGCCGCTCTTGCACACGGTCACATCACGCAGCGATAACGGAAAGGCGAATCGGCCCACATTGATCTCGATCTTGTACAGCTTTCGCAGCCCATACCCGATCACCTTCGGCAATATCCTGCAGGAATCGGAAGTAAGGGGCGACCGTGAGCAATTCGAAGGAGCCGGATCGCTGCGTGCGTGTTTACGGCAAAGTTACTTACCAGGCTAGCGCAAGGTAGATGAGCCCCGAGAGCACCAGCACATAGAGAATCTGTAGCATCATGCTAGCACCATTCTTCACCAACTTTGCAACGGGATGGAAAGGGATTTTTTGCTAAATTTATGCTAATTTATACAGAAAAGAGTTCTCCTCTGTCGGGCTCCGTTCGGCTGCCGAAAATCCTCCAGGTGTTGTGACGCATCGCTTTTATGTAAACAAACGTATGTCAAATGAAAACAATAAGTAAAAAAATAAAAAATTTAGAACGCGAGAAAACTCGGCGTGCGTTTCCTGAAGAAGTTTCATGAAGAAATTTGCGATTGCCGATGGAAGAGTTTATGGAAAAGTGCCGCTTGTGTCTGGAACACGGTGAAGGCGTAATGGTGTCCCGTGTTGAGGAGCTACCGCCTGTGTTTACCTTCCAGGTAATTCTCTTATCACAGACCGCAGAACACCGGATTGTTGGATTCAAATCAAACGTTTCCTTCCGTTTTTTTAGCTGGATCCCGACTGTTCGCTTCCGGTGAACGTATGCCGACAGTGCTTTAGCCAGGTTGAAGATTTCTACAGCTTCTCCAATGCGGTGCTCCAGAACCAGGAGAAGTTACGGGCATTACACGCACAACTGAAAACGGAATTCATTCAAGTGGAAGAGATTAAGCTGGAATCGCCCTTCGAAACGGATGCCTTCGGTACAGCTTCCTCTTTGGAGACAGAACAAAATAAGCTCAACATAGATTCAGATACTGAAAGTCGTGAGTTGACGAGTCAGAAATCACAGTGCGACACGATGATCGTCAATACAGCAAACGATCTGGAGACGGAAGAAATTGATCAACAGGGAGACCAGAATAGCGAAGAAAATTACGATGAACCCAACGAAGAACCGGAATCCGAAGAGAACGAAAACGATGCTTTGAACAAAAGGGGTCTCAAAAGAACACGAGAAATCAAGAGTGAGGCTGTAATCAAAATGCAGCAAGAAAACGAAATGATTGCAGACTATTTTCAGCTGGATTGTGAACAGTGCCCTCACAGAGCGGACAACTTCGTGGCTCTGAAGAAGCACTACCGTGTGCGGCATAATCGTAGCGGATATGTGCGCTGCTGTGAACGCAAACTGTTCAAACGCTGCGATCTGCTCGAGCACCAGCAGGTGCATCTCAATCCGAAGCAGTTCGCGTGCGATCTGTGCGGTAAGCAATACCGCTCGAAGGAGTACTTACAACGGCATCGTCAGCAGGCCCACGATTCCAGCGCGGAACGCAAATTTAAATGTACCGAGTGCCATCGAAGTTTTCTGCATCGGTTTCAGCTCAATTCGCACCTTGCGCGACATGTGAAGGCCCCGTGCCCGCAGTGCGATAAAATACTTTCCAGTAAGGCGGCTCTCGGTATTCACATGCAGAAGATACACAGCACCGAAGGACGCATGATATGCGATACCTGTGGGCGCGAGTTTCGTACGAAGCTGTCGTTCACGAAGCACGTGCAGCAGCACCAGGGCACATACGTGCCGGAACAATATCGCTGTGATTACTGTAGCGCTCTGCTGGCGAGTAAAGTAAGCCTTAAGAAGCACATCCTGGTGAAGCACAAAACGACGGACGAGGAGTACGTCTGCACGAAGTGTAATAACGGAAAACGCTACCCAAACAAGTTGGCCTTCGATAGTCACAAGCGGAAGGTGCACGTCGAGAAGAAATATGCCTGTGATTTCTGTGGCCGCGGGTTTAAGGATGCGAAAAATTTGCGTGAACATCGAGCCGTCCACTCTGGTGAGGATCTGTACCGTTGCGAGCACTGCACGGTTGCCTTCAAATGGAAGTCCAACATGTACGCACACACGAAAAAGCAGCATCCCGACGAATGGGCAGCAGCCAAACGGAAGACGGAACGCATCACGTAGTGGATAGCGAATAAAGTTAATAATCCTTAGTGATCCGATTATCGCATTTTATTCGTTAGCGCCATCGTGGGAAGATATTTGAAAGAAAGATTATAAATGTTGGGATAGTGTCGCTGCAGAGTGTACTTTCATAACGAATAATTTCCAAATCCCCTTTTTACGGCCCGATTACCGTTGCGATTCCGTTACGAGTTTGTTTGAAATGACAGACTACAGAGTGCGTCACGGCCGAGGATGTTTTCCTAAATGAAATCCGGAACGAAACAATAAACGCCGGATGTTCCGGGCTCAAATACGGCGTTTCTGGGTTCAGCACTATCACTAAGTGGAATCATGAGTGACGAGCATTGCCGATTGTGCTTGGAAAGATGCTCATCTGGGGAGCGCACCTCAATCGAAGATACATCATTCCGAGAAATCGCTGCAGATGTGTTCTCGTTTACGGTAAGCCAAGCTAAGAATTGAAAGGTGTTGTTGAGAATCTTCTGTTCATTTTCATTTTTTAGATCGAAACTCTGCCCACGTTGCCGGAACTGGTATGCAGTGCATGCTCCGATCGTATGAGCGATTTTCACGCGTACGCCATGCAAGTGCGTACCAATCAAGAGCTGCTCATCAAACAGTCCACGAGCAAGGCTTCAATGTTTGAGATGGTTGAATTGGAAACATGCACTGCTGAACTGGCCGTGGAAAAAAAGGAAAGTGTAGATGGGCGCAACGATAATCACGATCCTTCCGAGGACCCTGACAAAACCCACAAATCGGAGGATGATCTTATACGCACGTACTATGATATGAGGTGTGAGATCTGTTCGGTTGAGCTCGATACATTCGCCAAACTGCAGCGGCACTTCAAAAATGAACACAGCGAGCGTGGCTATGTGCGGTGTTGCGATAAGGTATTGACAAAACGTTCGCAGGTTCTCGAGCATATCAGAATGCACGAAGGATCGTTACGTTGCAACCTGTGCCAGAAAAGCTACAAATGCAACCGAACACTGGAGCTGCACAAGCTGATCTACCACGCTAAGAAGGAAGACAAGCCATTCAAATGCGACAAGTGCCATCAGGCCTATCCGAGGCAACATCTGCTTACTGCCCACCTGCAGCGGCATGTGCAGGAGCAATGCACGGTCTGCCGGAAGACGCTATCGAACTATCAGGCACTGAAAGTGCATATGGCCCAAATGCATGGGCATGATAACCAGCAGATATGTGCCACCTGCGGAAAACTGTTTCGCACGAAGCAGGCCATGGAGAGGCACATCAAGGAGCATCGTGGGGAGCAAAGTATTGAAAAGGTGCAGTGCCATATCTGCAGCAAGTGGTTCAATGGGAAGAGCAATGTGAAAAAGCACATCCGCTACATCCACGTAGAGCAGGGACAGGAGTTCCAGTGTGACATCTGCCTGCACAAGTATCCCAATACCCGTGCCCTGATTTACCACAAACAGCGGGTGCACGTGGAGGAAAAGTTCGGCTGTGAATACTGTGGAAAGCGATTTAAGCGAAAAATATATCTCAAGGAACACATCGCATCGCACACGGGACAGCCGCTGTATTCGTGTGAGGCTTGTGGGGCTACCTTCAACTCCAACGGTAACCTGTACGCTCACCGGCGTACCAAGCATCTTACGGAACAGAGAGGGCGCATACCGTCACAAACCGAACTGCAAGAGCAAAGAATCAACGAGGCAGACATTAGCAAAGAGCAATAAGCTTACCGATAAAGAAGTGACTAACTGAATTTAGTAGTAAAAATAGTGTACGAGAGTTTCAAAAACTGAACGAAAATACAAACATTTTTGACGAAACTGTGACTTGTGG
Source organism: Anopheles darlingi (assembly GCF_943734745.1). NCBI lineage: Eukaryota > Metazoa > Arthropoda > Insecta > Diptera > Culicidae > Anopheles > Anopheles darlingi. The sequence continues at coordinate 65,373,448 of NC_064875.1, forward strand.
ATCTCTTATTTTGGAGTCTTGTCTTGTTGTTTTTGTTCGGAGCCCTTTTTAGTTCAGAATTTACAAAACCAACGACCGCAATCCGGGCAAAATGAAAGAAAAGTGTCGATTATGTTTAACTCTTTTGGAGTGTAGTAACTCTATTTCACTGTCGGATTCCGAATTTTATATGAAACTAGCGACGTTGTTCCAGTTCAATGTAATTGGGAGGTGGAGTCCGCCGCGCGAATATTTTAATAATTGGATGTGTTTATGTTATCTTCCCCTTAGATACTCGTCGATAATGCTCTGCCGAATCAAGTTTGCTCCGTATGCCAATCGTCGGTGAACTCGTTCTACACCTTTCACCAGGATGTGGAAGCCAATCAAATGCTACTGCTGGCTCTACAGAACGACAAAGATCCGATTGCCAGCTTCCTTCCCGAACCCAGAGTAGAGGAGTGTGTCGTCGAAATCCTAGCGGAAACAGCACACAATGGTGACGATGATGATGATGACGAGAATAGTCCATCACAACCGGTAGAAGACGAACAGGATGTGGAGATCTACAACAATGACAACAGCTTGGATGATGAAGGTGGTGACAATGATGATAAAGGGTTCGCGAGTGAAGACGATGAAAGGAGTGAAAAAGTACATTCAAAGACTGATGATGAAGCAACAAGCCAGCCAGAGGTGGTGGCTGTAGCACGTGAGGGCCAAGAGGAGTTGAAACCACGGCGGAGAGGACGCCCGCCAGGAAAGCGTAATCGTAAGAAAACCCTCAGCCCGGTGGAGAGACCGAAACCAAGGAAGCAAAACAACGTTAACGAAAAGGAAGAACGGATTGCGGAGTATGTCAGTTTAGAGTGCGAGCTATGCTTAATGTCGTTGAATAGCTTTGTGAAGTTGCAGAATCACTATCGTGAAGCCCATGGCACTGCGGGGTACGTGAGATGCTGCAATAAACAGTTCTTTCGGCGGTATCTTCTGCTCGACCACATTGCAGCCCACATTGGGACGATACGGTGCGAAATATGCCAGAAGAGCTACAAATCAAGCCGCTACTTGGCGCTTCACATGGCCAAAGCGCACGGCAGCGAAGAGGATCGGCCATATAAATGCGAAGTGTGTCAGCTTTCCTTTCCAAAGACGTATCTCCTGAAAACGCACCAGACGTTGCACGTCCGAAAACAGTGCCATTTGTGTAATAAGGTGCTGTCGAGCCAACAATCGCTGAGGGTACACTTAGCACAGATGCACAGCGACGATAACCAGCAGATATGTGCCACCTGCGGAAAACTGTTTCGCACGAAGCAGGCCATGGAGAGGCACATCAAGGAGCATCGGGGGGAGCAGCTGGTAGATCGCATGCAATGCGAGTACTGCAAGAAGTGGTTCAACGGGAAGTACAATCTCCGTAAGCATATCCGTTTCATCCACAACGAGGATGGACAGGTGTTCCGGTGCGATATCTGCCAGCACGAAAGCCCCAATAGCCGAGCGCTGCAGAATCACAAACAGCGCGTACACGTGGAGGAGAAGTTCGAGTGTACCTACTGTGGCAAACGGTTCAAACGGCAAACCAGCCTTCGAGAGCACATGGCCTCTCACACCGGTAAACCACTCTATTCCTGCGAAGTCTGTGGCATCACCTTCAACTCGAAAGCCAACCGTTTTAGCCACCGCAAAAATAAGCATCCAGTCGAATGGGCAGCTAACAAGCGGTTAAAGGAACAGAGGGAGTTGAGTAAGAACTAAGTATTAGGAGTCACCCTGCTGAGTCCAGTAGTCAGGAGCAGCCAGAACATGCGTTACGGACCAGAGACCGTAACGGTTTTGTTTATTTCGTCCAGTACTGTATTTGACAGGTTGTGGCCTTGTGGATCCGTTGTGTATGAGCCACAACAGCCAAAATAAATCGCATTTTTCCACGCTCATTCCGCGCTTGGTTTAACAAAATGAACGAAAATTGCCGACTTTGTCTAGCAGAATTGGAAATTACTTCAGTCGCCACTCCAATTGGTGACGATGGGTTTCGTGAAATATTAGATAGAGTCTTCAAATTTACGGTAAGCGCCAAATCTTTTACTGTGCTTACCTGGATCGCCCAGCTTACCTGGATGGAAAATTGCAGATCTTTGCAGATGAAACGGATCCTGGACAGGCTTGCCAACCGTGCCACTCGTTGGTTTCCCAGTTCTATGAGTTTAGCCTTCAGGTGGAGGAAAACCAGCAACAGCTATGGACCCAGCACAGGGAAGGCAAAATCGAGGATGTGAAAGTGGAACTTGATACCGAGAACCACTTGTTCTATCATGTGGACGTGGATGATCTACCACCGGCGTCCGTGAAGCAGGAACTTGCGGAGCACTGTGGAGACAACGATGGGGATATCGGTGATGAGGATATGGATAATGACGACAAGAATGATTCTGATTATCTCCCCAAAACAGAGGATCCTCAAATACCGGACGGACACGATGTGGAGGAACATGTTGCGACTATTGTCGCTGCGAATGTCAGGAAAACGAAAAGAATCAAGCTTAGAAAACGTCACCCTCGTATGGCAAAGGATGATAAACCTATCCCTCAGCCGGAGCCTGAAACAGAAATGGATCCGGAAACGGAGAAAGAGGACACTGAGGAGCAGTCGAAACAAAATGAGGATGATCAGCGCATTAAGGAGTTTTATAACCTAGACTGTGAATTATGCTCAGCGAAGCTGGAGAACCTCGCCACTCTACAGTCACATTATCGACGGAAGCATGAAATCAAAGGCTACATTCGGTGCTGCGATAAACTGTTTTATCGCCGATTCCAGCTGCTGGACCACATGGCCGCTCATCAGGGAACGATAAGATGTAAAATATGTAACAAAAGCTACAAAAGCAGCCGATATTTGGCGCTGCACACGATGAAAAGCCACAGCAAGGAGGAAGATCGTCCGTTCAAGTGCACCAAGTGTCGCCAGTCGTTTCACAAAGAGCATCTCCTGAAAGCGCATCAGGCGAATCACTTGTCCGAAAAGTGTCCGATCTGCGAAAAAGTGGTGTCGTCCAAGTACGCACTGAAAACACATGTAGCTCACATGCATGGTAACGATGGTAACCATATTTGTGACGTGTGTGGTAAAGAGTTCCGCACGAAGCAGGCCATGGAGCGGCACATCAACGAGCACCTGGGACTGGAAGTGGTGCAGAAGGTACAGTGTCACGAGTGTAACCGCTGGTTCCACGGCAAGTACAATCTCCGGAAGCACATTCGCTTCATGCATATCGAAGACGGGCAGGTGTTTCGTTGCGAGATCTGCCAGCACGAGAGCCCAAACAGTCGGGCCCTCTTGGATCACAAGAAGCGCGTACACGTGGACGAAAAGTTCGAGTGCGAGTTTTGTGGCAAGCGGTTCAAACGAAAGCTATATCTACGTGAGCACATCGCATCGCACACCGGTAAACCGCTGTACTCCTGCGAAGTTTGCGGGGCTACTTTCAATTCCAATGCAAACTGTTACAACCACCGCAAAATCAGGCATCCCGCTGAATGGGAAGCTCGCAAGCAGGCATTCCTGGCAGCGCAGCTCAAAAGTCCAACCACTGAGCCCAAGAAGGACTCCTAAAACTTAGATTAGCATCAATGAGAATGATCGTATATAGTTTATAGAAGAGTTGTATTTAGAGTTTTGTTTTCAAAACTAAGTTCATAGCATGGTAGGAACAATACGGTGAATAATGTAATGTAATAATGTAAAATTACTTTTTCTTTTGGAGCATACAAATCGAACGGAGAGACTATTATCTATTCTCGAATGCGCTAGGATTATTTTGCTTATTCTGGAACATTTCAATACATTTTAAAAATTAATAGTTAATACATAAAACATTTTAATAATAAAAGAACGAAAAACAAGTAACTTTATTTAAACTACCGGATTTTATGCAACTTTTACGAACCGAAATTTTCTTTGAGCGGATGCCGGATTGCAGGCCATAGGGCGTATGCGGTTGTGCATATTTCGGTCAGTACTGAAAAGCCGTGGCCACACGGAGCGAAAATTTGCGCGCAAATTTACAAATTAATGCCAAATCGTTTACGCTTCGATATGTTTACGTGGCCGGGTTGAGGAAATTAAAATCGTTTTGTGGAAGAAAAGGATTGAACACACTAGCAATGATCACTATCTATCAATGTAAACCACAAATAGAACATATTGCGAGCCCTTCCGTTTGCAAACAGCTTTTACTCTAGGTTTTACGCTCCACGGACTCATAAGCCGTGGCCACACGGGGCGAAAACTCTAGCGCAAACGAAAAAATTAATGCCAAAACGTTTACGCTTGCCGTTTACATGCTGTCAAACGATTATTGGTCCGTGGAGCGTAAAACCTAGCGTAAAAGCTTTTTGCAAACGGTAGGGCTCACAATATGTTCTTTTTGTGGTTTACATCGACAGTGAGTGATCATTGCTTGTGTATTCAATCCTTTTCTTCAAAAAAACGATTTTAATTTCCTCAACCCGGCCATGTAAACATATCGAAGCGCAAAAGTTTTGGCATTAATTTTTTCGTTTGCGCTAGAGTTTTCGCTCCGTGTGGCCACGGCTATAATCGTTTGACAGCATGTAAACGGCAAGCGTAAATGTTTTGGCATTAATTTTTTCGCCCCGTGTGGCCACGGCTAAAGTGGCCTGAAATTTATTTTTGCACTAGGTTTCCTGTAAAAAGAAAGCGCATTTTGATTTATAAAGAAATCCATAAATAAGAAAAACGTTTCAGCGATTCAAGTCAACAAACTTTTGCTGTACACTGTACCGCTTGTCAACAGAAGACAATTCTTGAAAAAAAAGGAAAATTTGGCGGCCGTAAACAAATCCATACTAAACCGAACGACTAAAAATGGAACAAAAGTGTCGGCTTTGTTTAACAAATATGCAGAGGTTTAACGAGACAACTATACACGACGATTGCCTTCGTGAGAAAATGCAAGATTTATTTTTCTTTGAGGTAAGTGGCCAGAGAAACATCGAGTAAAAATATGACCAAGTATTCTACAACTTCCCGGATCTCTTTCGTCTGGTTACAGATTATTGCAAGCGATTCGCTGCCGGTTCACGTGTGCGATGCTTGCGAGAGTGCGGTAACCGATTTCCATTCGTACTGCAAGCAAGTGGAAGCCAACCAAAAACGGCTGCACGAGACTATCCAGGACGAGCCAACTTCGCTGGAAAATGATACAACCGAGCCGACATATGATACGGAATTTTTGGACTGTGAACTTAGGGGCGAGTCACCTCACAGCCCTGACGGTGGCGACATCGAGACGCAGAAAAGTGTTGCAAATGACGCGATGATGCTCATGATTTCATGCCAAAAAGCTCTGGAAAAGTCGGACGATGAACCAGTAATCAGTTTAAAACAGGAAGCCGAATCAGAATCGGAGCTCGAAAGCGAAAGTGAGCCGGATGCAGAACGACAGCCAGATGAGGAAGACCGAACCCATAAGCCATCGACAATAGTGAAAGCCCGCACAAGACGCGAGGCCGATAGAAAGGCGGATCAGGAGATCAAAAAGTTTTACAAACTGGAGTGCGAGATTTGTTCCATTGCACAGAGTGACTTCACGAAACTGTTGGCGCACTACCAGAGCCAGCATGGCACTCGCGGCTACATGCGCTGCTGCAATAAACAGTTTTTCTATCGCCACGCCATTGTGGAGCATATAGAGAACCATCGGGGTGACATTAGGTGTGAAATTTGCCTTAAAACGTACAAAACGCGTCGTTATCTGGCCCTGCATTTCGCTAAAAGCCACGGCAGCGAGGAGGATCGTCCATATAAATGTGCCACCTGCGGTTCCAGCTTCCCGAAGGCGTACCTTCTGCGGGCGCACGAATCGCTGCACGTACAGGAAACGTGTCCGATCTGCAAGAAGGTCCTGTCTAGCAATCATGCACTGAAGGTGCACATCTCGCAGATGCACACGAACGATACGCACCACATATGCGCTACCTGCGGTAAAACATTCCGGACAAAGATATCGATGGATCGCCACATGAAGGAGCATCTGGGGTTACCGTGTGAGGAGAAGGTACAGTGTGCGCAGTGCAACAAGTGGTTCCATGGTAAGCACAACCTCAAGAAGCACGTTCGATTTAAGCACACCGAAGTTGGGCAGCTGTTTCGGTGCGAAATATGCCAGCACGAGAGCCCCAACAGCCGGGCTCTATCGTATCACAAGCAGCGCGTACACGTCGAGGAGAATTTCGCGTGTGAGTACTGTGGCAAACGGTTCAAACGCAAGTTGTATCTCCGCGAGCACGTTGCATCGCACACCGGCAATCCACTCTACACTTGCAACATCTGCGGGCTCAAATTCAATTCACACGCGAACCATTTTACGCATCGGAAAACGAAACATCCGGTGGAGTGGGAGGCGCAAAGACGGTTGAAATCAGCGCAGGAGATGAGCAGAGATACCGTAACACTGGATAATGTGGTGTAGATAAGACCAGAGTTCGTTCAGTTTTTATTTAAGTTTTCAAGTCAACATTTTTAAAATGAGTTTTACTTGGTTCAATAAGTTTAAGTCAACGCGTTAGTGAGTCCCATTAGAATAACTGTTATCGTGAAATATCCAATGCCAAATAAACTCCTCATAAATACGTAATTTATAAAACGAAAAGAAGAAAAAAATGTTGGCCACAAAAAAAATTGAAATTCGTGTCAAGCATTCAACTACTGGATGTAACCATGGTGACGAAACGAGCGCTGGTTTGGGCGGAAGATCAACAAGCTTTGGAAATTTCGGCGCTACAAAACGTATACAAAACGATGAATTTCGTACGCCGTAACTGTGAAACGTCCTCAATATCTGTGCTAGATCGCAATCCACGCCATGGATAATGTGTGCAGGTTTTGCCTGGAACACATAGTGCGCAAAAAAGCAACTTCAATCGGCAACCATCAATTCAAATCGATGGTGCGACGAGTGTTCCCGTTCGAGGTAGGCCGGGGTAGAGGATGCTCGGTGTTGGAACTGACCTCGAACTGACGATGTTTCTTCCTTTTTCCGTAGATCGACTACGACGAGAAATTGCCAATGAAGGTTTGCGGGAAATGCTTCTCGGTAGTACGCGAGTTTCACTGGTACTCGCAGAAGGTGCAAGCTGTCCAAGAGCTCCTGGAACGACAGTTTTACACAACGGAGAACGAATCTTCATGCTCAGTGTCCCAAGCAGCCGTTGATGACGATAATGCTGGTAATCTTAGGGGAAGTGATGAGCAAATTGGTTTTGGCAAATGTGACCACAAAACACCAACCGAGAAACTTTCCGATGTAGTAAGTATCTCTTCGGAGGATACGCAATACACCGAACAAGATGCTGCCACTCCTGCTAATCATATCGACAGCCGTCATTGTTTAACGGATTGCTCAGATTCCTATGATTCGGAAAACGATACCAACGAGAAGCCAGAAGGGCAAGAAACAGAGTCGATGCAGTGCGATGTAACGACAAACAACAATCAAGAGTCCATCACAGCAACCATTCATGAATCACAAAACGAAAGATTTCATGCGGAAGTTGACAAACAGTCAGCATCGGTTACGGCGGATTGTCAGCGGAACGAGCTATTGGCGTACAGTGCGCCACAAGCAACGGAATACGATCAGAGCGGTGAAACAATGAACGACTACTTCCAAGGCCTTTCCGAGATTGTGATCAGCGACACTGCTGGTTGGTTTGAAGATGTACAAAATATCATCTGTGAAGAAGTGCCACTGTTGCAAGAATTTGAGATCTTCAACAGTGGCAGTTTTGCCGGGGCCGACAAATCCGTTGTGCAAGAGACGAAACCGAATGAGTCCTCGCAGCTTCACGATCAACCAACAGTTGCACCATATCCATGCGCTGCGGATACTTTCCAGGTCGCGCAACAAACGGCCACACATGCGAAGGTCGTGCACTATAAGGAAGGCTTAAATTCGAAGGAATCGGAAGAAATGGACTATGGTTATGAACAGAAAAGTAACGCAACAATGGGCGTCAGTTTAGAAGATCTGAATCCATCGGATGGTACAGAACCCCTAATAGATTCGTCAATGAACAATCCGCAAGAAGAGAATGATCAAGCCCAAGAATTACATGATGCAACCGAATCTGTAGCAAGCGGAATGTGCAACATGGATGCTACAGCAGCTGGTGCATGCGTTGGCTCACAACATCCTACATACCTTACGAAACATGACCGGACTAATGGTCATTTTAAAAGCCAGGATGATGGCTCCAAGGATGAACATAACCATAGCGATTTAATCGACCATGTACAGGAAGTGCCATACGAGGAGGAAGTCTATAGCGAGGAAGCAGCGAACCAGTCTCTCACCATCGTTGATCATGCAACCGTACGAGAGGTTTCTACGAAACAAGAATTGGGCAAAATTCCGGTCGTAGCTAAATCCGTTTTCGTCAACAACAGCAATGCCCAACCCACGTCCAATAAGACCCAAACAGTAGTGATTTCTTCGTCGTCTTCTGGTTTCATGGATGCGTTTAGTAAGTTTGTTGAACAGCAGAAACCTCCAGTCGAAAGTTACAACAATAGCATTTCAATACTCGAATCAAAGAGACAGGCGACAGTGGCCTCGATGTCGAGCAGTCAGCAAAATCTTCCCACTAAGAAAACAACATTAAAAAAAGATAATGAAAAGGCATCCAACGAGCTAGACAATGCTATAGAGAAGTACTTCGACCTCCAATGCGAACTGTGCCCCCAAATTACCGAGGAATGCTTTACCACCTTTGACAAACTAACGGCACACTTTCGAAAAGTACACGATATACGCGGGTATGCGCGATGCTGCGGCAAACAGTTCTTTTATCGTCGCCAATTGATGGATCACATCGATTATCATCGGGGTCTTCTGCGGTGTAGCGTTTGCGATAGAAGCTTCACCACGAGAGCTGCCATGAAGCAGCACGAGAACGTGTACCATAAACCGACGAAATTGCAGTTTCCGTGCACGGAGTGTAGGACGGTGTGCGACACCCAGAACGAATTGTCAGTCCACAAGTCTTTGATGCACAATAGAGTACCTAGCGAGACGCATGAGAACCAAGACCAAAGGACGAAGGATTGCAAAACATGCGGCGCATCTTTCACCTCAGAACAGCAGCTGAATAATCACATGATGGTGCACTGTGGAAACGAGAACGAAACGAAACTCGCTAATACCCGACCGTGTCTACATTGTAGCAAAGTCTTTCGAACGGAGAAGCGCTTTAACTCGCATATGCTTCTGTATCATCCCAGGCACGTGTTCTCCTGCGATCTTTGTAGCTTTTCGTCTCCCAATATGTCGTTGCTGCGGAAACACAAACTAAACAAGCATGCAGCAATCGTCTCAAGCCGCAGCAGAACGCTGATGACACAAAGTGAACGCCGGTTAACGGGTGTTGTGTACGGTGGAAAGGCGCACATAGGTAGTGGGTTCGTGGGAAGTGAAAACCTTCTGGCGTTACATAGTCACCAGCAGCACCGCTCCGATAAGACCGTCTACTCGATAAACAGCAATGAAGCGAAGAACGACGATAATAAAGCGACGGAAGCCTACTACTAATGGGACGGGATTGATTGGATACGTTTCAGCGTTTTTTTCAGTAACATTAGCGTCATGTTGATATATTTTTAGCTATAGAGCAACCTGGTGGTTCACAGTAGGCTCTTCTGTTCTGCCCCGAGTCGGCTACTCATCCACTGCTGGCTTGCTGGATTTGCGGTTTCCGGAGCGCCTCCCATTCGACGGGATGTTTGTTTTTCCGGTGCGAATACTTGTTCGCGTTCGAGTTGAAGGTTGCGCCACAGATTTCGCAGGAGTAAAGCGGTTTTCCCGTGTGCAGTGCAATATGTTCCTTCAGGTAGAGCTGCCGTTTGAATCGTTTGCCGCATACATCACACTCGAACCGCTCGTCGACGTGCACGCGCTGCTTATGGTTGGCCATGGCCCGACTGTTGGGACTTTCGTGCGGGCACAGATCGCACTTGAACGTTAGGCCAGCCTCGTTGTGTGTGAGCTGGATGTGTACCTTCAGGGCCCGTTTACTGCCGAGCCACTTGGAGCACAGCGAGCACTGCACGTGCTCCGTTTGGTCGATACCCATGTGCAGATTGACGTGCCGGTCAAAGGCCTGCCGAGTCCGGAACTCCTTTCCGCAGCTGTCGCATATTAGCTTCTCACGATTACCGTGAATGTTGACCATATGGACGCGCAGCGATAGGCTGCTGGCCAGCTCCTTGTGGCAGATGTCACAGGACACACGCACGTGCGATACCATGTGCGCCTTCAGGTGGCACTCGGAGGTGTACGACTGGTGGCACTGGTTGCATTTGTACGGGCGATCTTCTTCCCGGCCGTGCACGCGGCTCTTGTGCACCTGCAGATAGCTGCGGGTGCTGAAGCTCTTGTTGCAGACATCACACCGTACCATGCTCGAACCGACATGATACGACAAATGCTCCAGCAGGCGGTATCGGCTATGGAACGTGCGACCGCAGCAGGTGATGTATCCCTTAGTCTTGTGCTGTCGTTGGTAGTGGCCCTTCAACGACGTAAAGCAGTTCATCTTCTCGCCACACAACTCACACTTCATCGTGTAAAACTCCTGCAGTCGTCGGTTCTGCTCTTCGAACGCTTCCTTGGTTCTGCGCACCGTTGGCTTTCCGGTTTTCTCCTTCGGTCTGCGAGGCAACTTACGTACCACGGCGCTCCGTCTGGGCCGATTTTTCGTTGGTTCGTGCGGCGATATCGGGTCATCCTCGGCATCCTCCGTTTCGGTGTCGGTCCTTTCATCCGGATCGGTGCTATCGGTGGCTTCGAAAGTCTCTTCAGCCATTTCAGAGTCCAGAAACTGCTCCTCGTCGGTGGGTTCCTCTTTAACGATCAGATCCTCGCTAAGAAGCTCTTCGTCACATGTGTCGTTGAGCGAACTACACTCGATGGGTTGCTCTGATTCTAGCTTCACCGTTTCGAAGCATTCCTCTTGCTCTTCCTGTTCGGGAACCAGTTCCTCCACGAAGCCGTCGCTGTTGTTCCACAGTTTTTCTTGATTCTCTCTTACTTCCTGGTGGAAGTCATAATACTCGGTCACCTTTGAATCACATTCCCCACAGACGAGCACGGGCAAAGGTTCCTGCGACAGGATCTGCAAGCCAAAAAACGAAACGCCTTGTAATTCATGGTTCTCTTTTCTTTGAGGGACGCGTCCAGCGCGTCACTTTCACAGCTTACCGGGAAATTGAAAACGATCGCCACCCTCTGCTGAAAACCATTATCCTCGATGGATTTGGAATGCTTCTTGATTTCCACTAAACATAATCGACACCTTTCGTCCATCTCGGCGATCGAAACACAGAAAAATTTGTTAATTTTAATTTGACCAAAACGCAAACAAACCAGTCGTGAGACGTGACCCTATTAACAAAAGGTAAGCAAGGTGGCCGCCTAACGTTAAGCGGCCGCTAGCCAGCCACTAACCGGCCAGATTTCTGGGCCTTTCATACAAAGTAGCCGGTTAGTGGTCCGTTAGCAACCGCTTAAACATTAAACGGCCACATTGCTTACCTTCTGTTTAAGGACGGATTTATGTTTTTCTTAGTTAAAGCACGAAAAATACATGTTTTAACACATTTATTACATTCCCTTGACTTTCGAGTTATGACTACGAGGCAGCGAACGGCCAACAGTTGCTAATGCACACCTAGGGCCAAGACTTTTTCGCTTCGTGGCCACGATATTTCTGTTTGTACTTGATCCCGGTAACAATTGTGGAGCTCTTGGGGAAGGCAGACTTTCCACCGAACATCGTATCCGTTTCCGGGTGGAAGCGTACTGCGTCCTGCTGGATGTACAGGTTTTCCGGCAGCTCCATGTTGCGGATGGCGTCCAACGGAAGTCTCGTATCGATCGGTGTCTGATAGAACACGAGGGCATCCTCTGTGGGTCGTAGAGAGGTTTGGAGAAAAGGAAACAATACTGTAAGTTCCCGTCCGGTAACCAGTGGGTGCTCGGGGTTTCGAGGTGCTTAAAATCTGGACCTACCAACTGTCAGCACTTCATGCAGTACCGAGTTTGGTACGGAGTGGCCGAACGCTTCACTGCAAGCGGCCAAAAAGGCAAACTTCTGTTCTGATCCGCCGAACACACCCTTGCGGTCGGTAATTCCGTTCGCTTTCGCTATGCTCTCTAGTTGTTCCTCAACATTTGGCGGTGGCTGGTACGGTTTTACCGCACGGAGGTATCTGTGAAGTAGTTAGAAGTCGGTCTTTAACCCTAGCGTCCGTATCCGTTTGTGCCACGGGATAACCTACCCCCGGGAGGACAGGGATTGTGCGACGGATTGGAATCGTTTGCCGGCGAAAAGTGCTCCCTGTTCCGCGTTTTCCGCTCGCATAGCCGCTGATTTGGCTTGATTCGCATCGCGGTCCGTAATTTCTGGTTTTTTTATGCGCTTAACTCGGTTCGAGCTGGCATACCTGCGGGAAGAAACGGTCTGGAAGAGAGCGTAGAATTAGGTATTGAAGCAAATCCACAATGTCTTGCGCAATTTCCCCCCAGCCACACCGGCTGAGCAAGGGCAAAATAGTTGAACAACGAATAGCGCTCTCACCTTTAGCGAATTGCCGAGAATATTAACCACACTGGAAGAAGTCAGCGATCGAATTATTCCCCCCATCGTCGGAACTATCAATTTCCCGTTCTTCCCGGCGGAAATTTCAGCGATCGGAAAATATTTTGGTTACAGTGCCGCGCGAAAATATATCCACAGCGCGAAATTTCAATTTCGCTCACACTTTCAACTTCGTTAGTATAAACTGATCCACGAATCGAAACTACCGGGGTTCGATTCTCGGAATTTCCGACTCCTGAATCCTGTTTAGAGCCAGCCGAGCAGTTGGAATTCTGCTCGAATTGTTTAAAACTAAAATAATGCGCGGCACTGTTGGCCGTTTTTACAGTGAAAATCGATAAAGTATGAGCATTTTACCTTAACTAAAGAAAAAGAAGCCCCAGGAAGCTGGGAAAGGAAAGAAGCAGAGCTCGCGTTGGTCCTTTGTGCGTTTCTTAAGTGTGTTGTCGCGTGCAGGTGATTTTAAAGGTATTTCTGAGCCTCTACCGGCTCGCCCGAAACTGTCCCGTAATTAGGCGAACCAAAGAAGGGCCTTTGCGAAACGTTTTTCAGTGATAGCAAAGCGCAAGCCGCAAGTCGAGGCCGCTAGAGCAAGTGATCGTCGTATGCACTCCTACTCCGTACACGTAACGAAAGAAAACGCTCGGGCCTTCCGCCAGTGCAGTGCAGTGGGGAAACATGAAAAATTGTCGTGCGAAGTGAAGTTGAAACAGGCAAAAAGAAAATGTCGGCATCCGCCGTCTCGGTGTCTCTTTTGAACGCCGCGCGGAAAGAAAGAGAGGGAAAGAGAGGGCCGACCGCGGCAGCAAATTGTAACGGGAACAAAAAGAAAAAAAAAACAGGCAGATCTTGCTGTGCGGGCTCGGTTTTGGTGCGTTGGTGATTCGCGCGACCTCGATTGTCCACCAAGCGCAGGGAAAACGCGAACCAAATAGAAGAAGAAGACGAAAAAACCCTAATTCATCACGATCGAGAGTGGTTGCCCGTACCAAAATCCATGCTAAACCATACTTTCGCCTGCTTGCGTACCTGCGTCAGGCGCTCGAGGTGGCTCTGAATGAGGTGTAGGTAGCGTGTGTGTGAGTGTGCGTGTGCTTAGTGGTGTGCCGCGCGTCGTGCAGGGATGATAGCATAATATCGATTCTTTTCAAAGATTCACTCGATTTTGAATTTCTTCCAAGCATCATGCACCCACGCTCACCTCTCTCTTTCACACACACACGCACACAAATTATGTCGTCCATCTGTTGCCTGCCGGTGACTGGTGGGATGGATTAGAATGAGATTTGGAAGAGAGTAAGATGCCGGAGGGGGGGGACTTTGTTTGAATCTCTGTATGTGCATGTGTGCTAGTCTGCGCTTGCGCACCCCTCCGGCAACCAGAGACAAGACAGACACGCTTCTCTTTCTCAGAATCCAGCAAGGATCCAGAAGCTCTCTGCTGAAGATTCTGCTAACCCCATCTTTCCCTTGGTTAATCAGTTCAAGGCGAAATTACCGAACAGTAATGGGACTTTTCAAAGTCCGAAAAATGAGTCAGAATTGCGTGAGTCGTGAGCGATTCAATTTCCCCCCATACAGCCATATCGTGGTCGGTTGCGTGCGTGCCTGCCTGCTGACCGGAATGTCTCATTGCCGTTTCCAAGAAAGGAATGAACGCTCTGAGCGCGAATAGGAAGAGAGTGCGTGAGAGAGGCTACGTTAGAATAGAGCGCAGCATAGTAAGCTACGCATGATGATGCTGTTTGTGTGTTTGCGTTTGGAGGGGCATAATTTATTCGTCTCCTCCGAGCAGGAGCATCCCTCGACTCGGATGTAGCGCTCCCTCGTTTACACCAAGAAGAGACCACCGTGCTCTTGCAAAAGACGTTTTCAACGGTTGAAAGAGGGATAGAAACGAACCGCTCGCACCCGGTATGTCTGTCGTAAAGCATATGCTGAGCACGAGAGCGCGGATGCTGAGAAGAAATGGTGCCAAGAAATGCGAGAATACTGCTCTCTCTCTCTCTACAATCCGGAATGGGCCATACTATACTCTCGCACTCTCGTAAACAATTGATGATTAGGTAAACGACAGCGACGGTGGTAGCGCGGCCGAGGGAAGGTGGTGATCATCATACCGAAGTCGGAGCAAGAAGGGTTGTCAAACGTTCTCAAAAACCGCCTGCTGAGCGAGAACGAACAGCGCCGTGATGAAGAGAAGTGTTTAAAAGGTTCCCCCCAGCATACACTCTCGGACTTCACTCAATAAAAAAAAGCATATGTACCAGCCACCACCACCGATGGAAAGTCGAACGCCTACTTTGACTGTGGTGGCGGTGCGTCGTCGAGCGAAGCAACACTCAACAAACTCTCTCGCGCGCGCGGCGTGCTATATCAATATTGGGAATCGAAACCAGCGGCAGCAATATTTGAACGGAAGGAGCAACCCGCTCGACTGAGAAAACTGACGCCAGGCAACGGAGTCGGTCGATTAGCTGTTTGGTTCCGACGTCGTCGACGACGACGGCCAGTTCTGCTTGTTAGTAGTGTGTCCGCTGTGTTGTGGCCCGTTGGGGATCTTTCTCTCTCTCTCTCTCTGTTGGTAGTGATTATCTTCTTTCCCTCGTGCGGCTTGTACTGCTGCTGCCGTGAGCCGCGTGTGTCGCGTGTCGAGGAGGAAATACACTTTCTAAATATAATTGAACACTAATCCGTGATTCGCAGCCGAGCCGAGCACACACAATTGCCGGAGCGGCACCTCCTTCCTGTCCTCCCAGCTGGTGTGCTGCGCTCGCGGTGGCGACAATGAATTACGGGGTTCCCCCTCTCTTCTACCACCGGCATGTGGCGATTGGCGAAAACGTAACTGCAGACCGTTTAGAGTGTAAATCACGATCGGTTTTTAATTAATACGTAACGGATCGGATTGGAAAACAATTTAATTTGACTTATTATTGGAATAGTGCGAGTCCCATTGCGCTCTCTCTCTCGCAGTGTACGCTCTCGTGTCCATCTCTCTCTCTCTTTTTATGCTCGCGACCGTGCTGTTGGTGTGTGTGTGTGTGCGCCAATTTTTTTAAATCCAAAATTGACGTATCCGCTTGCAAGGACCTCTGCCGCGGTACCGAAACCCGATTCGATCGAATCTCGCGTTGGTCGTCGCCTTCTGTGTGCGTGCGTCTGTGGTAGTGGTGTGCCTCAATCGTGCACGAGAGAGCTGTGTGGGAACGAACGGCGAGTGTGCATGTTGATTATCGACTACGCACACCACAACAGGCAGTTATATCGTTGAATAAGCCATTCAAAAATATGTTGGAACTTGTGTTCCATCCCAAGCAGTTTGATAAGCACGAGCAACGATGACCGATCAACAACGTTTTAACAAAGGACGCCGTGTTGTGATTCATGCCCTCCTTGGTTTGTGCTTCTGGGTTGCTGTGGTGTTCGCACAACAGTTATGACGTTTTGCATGCCAGCGTCCAAAGGCAAAGAAAGGTGAGGTGATGAGGAAAGATAGAGAAACGGTCCACTACCAGGGTAGGGGGTGAGGAGTGGTGGGTTAGACGAGATAGGTAATGGTGCTGCACGCAGCTGCTCTCAAACGACGGAGCAGAGAGTGTGCCCCGGAGCTGGTGATGTGAAACCAAACCAAATTAACGGCAACAACCCCCTCTATTATCTCCCGCCATCATGTCCGTGGAGCGCTAATCTACGGCGCGCGCGGCCGTGTGCTTTGGTGGTCGGTGATGGCGTTTTGCACACATACACACACTGTCGGTCTCGCTCTCTATCTCTCTCTGGATCGTTTATTCGCCCGTTCTAGTCTCTTCCGATCGGGAGGGTACCAATTCGATCGACCGACTCGACCAAGCATGAAACTCGCGGAACGCAAAGGAGCGTAACCATCATCTCGTGTCCCTTGCCCGTGGCTCTCTTTCTCACTCTCTCTCTCACACACATACTATCTCTGGCAATCGCGCTGGCAAAAACAAAACCCAAGAAACACCGAAAGGCAAACCCCGTCGATGCCTTCTTTGCCTTTTGGATAAGGGTTGCCAGCGCTCGTGTCGTCGTCGTCGTCGTCAACCTTGCGCGACGCAACGTACACAAACAAACACAGCCAGGCAAAGTCGAAGGGGAAAAAAGGCGAAACGAAACTCTCGCGGCATCAGCAGAGGTGGAGTGAGTGAAAGGGTGCGTGTAGTGAACGTGTGGTAATGGTGGTGGTGGTGATGGTGGCACACGCGCCTGCTGCGAAAACCATCGTATTCGGTTGGTCGTTCGGTCGGTCCGTGCTAGCTCTCCTCACTCTGTGACGTGTGCGCCCGTCTTCCCCGGTCTTCCCTCCCGACCTGAGACCCTGATAGGTTTAGTGTCGCAACGGTGTGATGCCTACAGCGCCGCGTCACAGTCGTGCATTTGATATCGGAGCGGCGAGTAGTGATGCGTTTTGTTTTGTCCGAACCGAAATAACACAACGGCAATCATTGTCGTTGTCGTTGTCGTTGTCGCCGTCGAGTGAGTGAGAGCCGCCATTTTAGTGACCGTTTTTCGACCGTTTCATCTCCGTCTGTTCGATTGGTTGTGTGGGATGACGGACAAGCCGGAAGGCAAGAGGTTCCTTGGAAAAGGTTAAAGAACGATCGAACGAGCATTGAGATTGTGCGAGCGAACGGTGCGAGTGAAAAGTGTGCTTGCGCGTGTGCGTGCTTGCGCGTGTGCGTGCTTGCGCGTGTTTGTATGTGTGTGTGTGTGCGGTTGGGTGTGTTGTGCCAATGTCTAATACTCACGCACCATCGTTCGCACATGCCGTGTTGATGACGGCCAGCTGTAGTAGTGTGTGCGTGCTTGAATGGGTGGTTGTGTGAGCGTTCTTTAAAATGATATCCTCTCGGGTTCCCGAATCTTTTCATTGAAGTCCTGTCGAAGAAATGCCTCTGGCAACACTGGCCGAAACTTCGTTCACAACCGAGAGGTCCTTTGAGTTCATCGATTCAATCGATTGATGTTCAGCATTGATCGGGAATTCGATGATTAACCGTCCGTTGAGGTCGCGCAGCAAAATGCGAATGTCGTTGATTTTCTGCTTCCATTTTTCTAATCCGGCCACAAAATCGCTTGTTAAAGCTTACGGTGAGCATGCTCTCGATGAAACACAGTGCAAAGTGTGCTTTTAAAAATGGTTATATCGAATTTCCGATCGAAATGGCCCGGTTATAGAGTAGAATATGAAAGCATGATTCTTTGAACAATATTTTAGTTAAAACACGTATATCCGAAGTTTAATAAAAAATAGATTCGATTCAACTAATTGTTCAAAAAAAAATGTGTATCCAACGGACGGTTAAATCGATTTTTCAAATGTAAATTCGGGCCCTCGAATGCGTATGTGTGTGCCCGCCACAGAGAGATATAGTGGTAAATGTAAATAATATTAGAGAGATGAGAGGAGGCCCCATCCTACACATTGCACTTCCGCTAGTGAGGAAGTAGGCGAGAGTATCTCTTGCCAATGCCAATTGCCATTTTGGAGCAACAACACATGATCTGCGTAATACACAGAGCTCGTTGTTGGTCACAGCACAGCAAGCCGTTAGTTGCTAATGGAGGGAGTACACATCTCATAACCAATATGTGAGAGAATTAGTCCTCTCTCGCCCTCTCTCTCTCTCTTTCGGACTATCTCTATCTTCTAAATGGTTTCATCGATGCGCACCACCAACAGATAATGAAGGAGATCGCCTCTTTCGAAGGCGAACGGTGGTGATGATGATGATTTGCCCATCCTCACGGCGACACGCACACTCTGAGCCGAAAGGTGTGTACGCCACACATCACACCACCACCGTGGGGGGGGAAGCGACGAGGGCCTTTTAACTATACCGTGTGCCCCTCGGATTGCGGACGCGCCTTGTTGATTGTGGATGTGAAGTGTGTCCTTCCGAGCCGGAGGGAGATCGCAATGATTAGACCACGACCACGGCGACGACGGTGACAACGACGACGGCAAAGTAGCGAGCGAAGATCGACCATCTCGCGGTGTCTCGGCCCTCTAGATTGGTCGCGTTGTATAAATCGCGTTTTGATTGTTTTTTTTTTTTCAAGTTTACTGTATCACAGTCGGCCTTCTTTGATCGTCTTTCCCTCAGAAAAGATGTGTGCGTGTGGCGTGTATCGCAAAGGTGGTGCAAGGCGCAGTCTAGCAGCCTGTTGTCTTCGGAAATCTTGTCAGTGGCTCAGCTGTTGAAAATGCGTTGTAGCCATCATCTCGTTCGTGATCTTTTACGGGGTTTGCAGCGAGGAACTCTCGGAAATACGCGCGCTCGTCACACCACTACCACTGCACCCGTTCAGCCAAACAAACGCGTCTAACAAAATTCAAATTACTCGGGCCCGTGTGTGCGTGTGTGTGTGTTTGTGCGTGATTGCGCGTGTGCTGCTATGTGGTGTGGTGTGTGCGTTTTACGAAATCGTGCGCACAAACACACACTCGCATGCACTGCATACGCACTCACACCTATAGCGTGCCGCGCGCGCGTTGGTCGATTGTGTGCGGCTGCTGCTTGATCGACCTTCTCGAATTTGGCGCAGCGGTCCTCCCTTTCCCCTTACATTTGCTACTACTACTACTACTGCTGCTGCTGCTGCTGCTTAGTGTACTACACACTAGCACCAGTAGACGGTCGAGTGCGCCCCACCAGCGGTTGCAACGAAACAATACAAGCATTCTCGCCTGGCTGCGTGTGTGTTTGTGTGGGATCGGTTGGGTCGGTTGGGTTGTTCATCGATTTGTGTACCACTTTCTAGCAGCAGCATAACCTTGCCGCACGCAGCACCATCAACACGGCTCGAGAGAGAGAGGAGCAACTAACTTGAACCATTTTTCTGGTATCTCTTCCCGCAGTTAGTAGCAGCAGCAGCAAGAGCAACAGCAATAGTACCAGTGGAACTTGTATCACGCATCATTGTTCTCGCCGAATACAGCTCAAGCAGTATCCTTGTGTGTCTCTTTCTGTGTGTGCATGTACATTGTGGTTGGTGCCTGTGTTGCAAGTGAAAACATTACAATCTTCTGACGTACTGCTAGAGGAAGCAGCCCCCGGGAAACACGGCACTCGCTGGTGGCAGCACCAGATGCGAAGGAATTTGGCAACCGCCGATCGTAGCAGTGCGCAGCAGTAGTGGTGTGTAGTGTGTAATACCGATAAGCGGAGTCCACCGCAAACAGTGTAGTGTACAGAGTTCAGCGAGGCGCAGAGCAGAAGCCACTGGGCCATCTCTGGTTAGCCCCCCCCCCCCCCCCCCCCAAAAAAAAACGCAATCGAAACGAAAAACAGAACATAACACGCACGGTACCGTAAGGAAAAATGTGAAACCTCGTGCAAAGTAGTGCTCTCTCTTCTGTGTGTCTGTGTGGCACCAATTTCCGACGACAACAGTCCGAAGACACCGACCTATCGAGCAGCGGCAGCAGCAGCAGCAGCAGCAGCAGCAGCAGCAGCAGCAATGCATTACCCAAGCACGACGATTGTTCTCATTTCGCCTCGCGGATTGTTGGTGGTGCGTCGTCGTCGGTGTGTGTCGTGAGCGAGTAGCGCCGCGTTCGTGTGGCCGACCTACCTACCTGCCTTTCGAGCCTCGAAGGTTTTCGGGCGGCAGCAGTAGTAGTAGCGGTAGTAGCAGCGTAGCGGTTACTGTAGCCCCTGCCCTGCGTGTGTGACGTGAGAGAAAGCGTAGAAGAAGCAACAACACAACATCACAACGTAGTGCATTATTGTTCGTCTCTGTGTGTGTGTTCGTTCGTTCGTTCGTTCATGCGTTCGTGTACTATATATGGTGGTCACCGTTTGGTAACTGTGCCCCCCTCCCCGTGCGTGCGTGCGAGCGTGCGTAGTTTCCATGTTTTTCCTGCTGTGTTTCCTGCCCCCAAAACCCGTGTGTGCTAATGTGTGAGTGTTGTGAATGTGTGCCAGTGGCGGCATTGCATTGTGAAAGTGTCTATTTATTCGTGTAGTATCGTCTAAGAAAGTAGTTGAATACAGTAGTGTGTGTGTTGGAAGAAAGAGAGATATCTAATAGCAGAAAAAAAGGATAAAGTAAAACACGGGGAAGCTGCAATTGGAATCGCAGTCACTGAAAGCACTTGGAAGAAGGAAATTGGTGAAACACAAAAAAAAATCAATCTAATGCGCGAGAGCGGGAGAGCAAACGCGGTGGAAAACCAAGTATACTGAACCGCCCCGTCCCGTCCACCCCCATCTTCCTTCCAAAAACAACGAACGGCAGGGTGGTGTGTAGAAGAGAAGGTGCTTCGTGTCGACCACTGCGAAAAGAGAAAGTGTACAGCGACCGACCGACCGACCGGTGCTAGTAGTAGTAGTGCGCCAATAGCAATAGGCACAGCAGGAGGGCATCATCTATGCCTACTAGCTCCCTACGCGCGCGCTGGTGCTCCGATCGCTGGAATGGAAAGGAAATGGCCCGGCAACATTAAGGCAACCCTCGGTGTTTCCGTGTTGTGTCCATCGCTAGCAGCAGCAGCAGCAGCAGCATCCCACTGAAGAGAGTGGAGTAGTGAGACAGTGTAGTGTAATCCGGATACGAAGTCTACTAGAAGAAGGTGTTTGTTTGTTCACTCCAGTGAATTGCGTGCGGGCGTGCTAGCATTCTACGTCGTCATTGTAGCCATCGCGCTTGACCCCATCGATCGAGCGAGCGATCGATCGATTATCACCATCATCATCATCATCACCATCATCGAGTAGTGGTCTCAAGGAAGAGTGAGCGCCACCGGAAGAAAATGAAGGGGGAGCGCATTAAATAAATAAATTAAATAAATTATTAGTCGAAGGTTTCGTGCGCCCCCTGCGCGTGTGTGTGTGTGTGTGAGAGTGTGCTGTGTGGATTGCTAGTGCTCCCCTCAACTCTGTTTTTTTGTGCGTAAGAAAATGTTCGTTGCCACAACGCAAGCATGACGCACCAGAACCACCAAACTAACGGCGCCAGTTTGGAGGATTGCCACACGAACTTCTTCGCCTTGGTAAGTAAATCGTGGCCTACTAACCACACGTTCTAGCATTATTCAACCTTTGGTCTGCGATCGAATTAGTCCGGGGGGAGAGAGAGAGAGAGCACGCACCACCTGTCATGGACTAGTGATGACAGTGTTTGCTGCGATAGCTAACATCTGTCTGCTTTTCAGCAGAAGGTCCTGGAGAGTGTAGAAAAAATGCCACCACTTTGTAGAAAGTATATTATGTTCTATTAACATAACGACAATTTCGACTATGGCATACCTTGGGGTGGGACTCATCATCAACACTATACGGATCTTGAATTCTCATTTTAAACAGAGGAATAATGATTAAAAATCTAAGCACATCTTTGAATTCATATACCTTTGATCCTGTTTTGTTCAGGTGCTACGGACGGTTGGAACTCTGCAACCACCCCCCTCCTTGGCAATCAACACACCAATTACCTAGTGCGCAGACACTCAAGCACACACACACCCTGAGCAACATAATATTGAGACGCGTCGTACGGTCGCCTATTTCTGGCCTGCTCGATCCTCCGCGTTTGTTGCGTTGTGCTGCGTTGTTGTGTAAACAGCGCGTAAATAGCGAAACAAACAAACAAACGGTCGCTGAACGGCAGGAAGTTCCGAAACAGCCATCCTTCTCCATCTACTGCCACTGGCGCATCGGACAGGTGGTGAGTGATCGTAATGGGGGGTAGTCTGTTGATGCTGATGCGCAGGTACGGGTGCGCGATGTTGTTCCCCGATAACCGCGCTGCTGACAATTGATCCTGCAAGGAACCCTTCGGTATGGAAGCCATTTTGATTGCTTGCTGCATTGTTGCTAAAAAAAAAAAAAGTTAGGCCAGTGGTAGGTTCTGTGAATGTCCCCATCATCCATCCAGCACATGGCGCGTGCATTCCCGTGCGATGATCCTCGTATTTACCCGTTGCTTATCGCTCAACATGCGTTGATAAGAATGTAGAAGAGAGAGAGGTCCCGTATCTCTGGGTCGGTCGTCGTCGGTCGGTCAGTGAAATGCGAAAACCGACCGATGCCTCCAACAGGAATGGCAGTTTAGGTGGTTTTTTTTTTCTGAACGCCAAACTTTGCTGCTCCTCGAGAACAACCACCAGAAACGGAGTGTCGCATGGAATTTTTTCTACCACATTCAAGGTCCAATCCCTCTTTTGTGGTTTGGTTGTGTTGTTTATCAGCAACAGTTGTCACGACGGACAACGGACGCTCCCTTATTGGTTTGATTCTAGTTCGCTCCTGCGATCATGATCACAATCGGCCCCTCGCCGCATATGTGGTGATGATGATGGCATATTCTCCTCCCTTCGGTTGCGGCCATCGCTTGTTTACTTACTGCCGAGGATCGCCCGTGCCGGCCAATTACAACAGCATTCTCGCCAACCGCGCTTATCGCGTTTTCCCATGCGACCCATGTTTGTGATTTGCTCGTGCGACAACCGGACAGCAGCAAGGAAGGCGAACTGGTGTTATCAGAGACAGTCCGCAATCAGGTCGGGCCCGATCGGGCTCTCGCCGCCACCAACGGAGAGCGAAACCGAAAGGAATGACCCTTGGGAGATATGGTCGCGCGATGGTGGATGGTGGTCGCCACCGTTCTGTCGACGTCATTTTTATCTCCTATCTCGGCGACAACAAAAAGCATCTCCGCCACTCGATGCTCGCGTCCTCGCGGCAAACACACACATACACCCCTACAGGACGCTAGAGACCGAAAGACGAGGGTGGCGAGATCGTTTTTTGATCGTTAAATGGGTCGCTTTCGTCGGCGCACGTTAAAAACGGTAAAGTTACTTGTGTAACGCCATTTGTGTTTTCACGACTTCACAACTCCTCCTTCGGTTACCCCCGCCGAGGGGGGGGAAGGGGCAGCACAGAACAGAACACTTCTGTTTGCGATCGCAAACTGATCGACTGGTTTTTACGATCCCGAAAACGCGACGCGATAATTGCAGCATTTACGCCGCGCAGCGCATAACTCGCCGCGACGCCACAAACCCGAACCACCAGCACCCCCTTCCTTCCTTCTGCTGCAGTTTATGATCGTAAAAAAGCATCCCCCACCAGACAGTCAGACAGACGGACCAGACCAGACCGACAGTCAGTGTCAGCAGTCCGTTCAGTTCAGTTCAGTCAAAGAACCGGGAGGGAGAACCACATTCGTTCCGCATTGCCACACCTCCCGCTTCCCTTATTCGCATATTATATGATCCTCTCGAATTATTA
Organism: Anopheles darlingi; assembly: GCF_943734745.1. NCBI lineage: Eukaryota > Metazoa > Arthropoda > Insecta > Diptera > Culicidae > Anopheles > Anopheles darlingi. The sequence continues at coordinate 65,397,375 of NC_064875.1, forward strand.
TGATCGGTCTTTACAAACACATAACGCCGTTTTACGATCTCGTTATACCCCCCATCACACCTCCTTCCAAACCCGCCCCTGGTAATAGTATTGGTTTTAGTTGCTTGCCCCGCCGCCGGCGGTGATCACGCTCGTGATGTTTGTTGGCGGAGAGAGAGAGAGGAATCGTAAAACGGACGACGAACAACGAATGCCGCCGCCGCCGCCCGGTGTCTCAATCCAACAGCCAGAAATCGAATCCGGACCACGATATGTGTGAACGAACGATGGCGGCGAGCGCGGCCCCGGATCAACCGGAACATGATGTCGCTGATAATGGGCTCTGGTTGTTCTATGAGTCATCCGATGAGGGAGGCCGCCCGAAAACCGGATTGATGCGCGCCCATCGAGAGCACAAAGCGGCGTCTGTCGTGCGACTTCGCTCCAGTTGGTCTCTAGCACCGTGAGGATATTAGCATATTTTGTATGGCTCGATTTTAGACTAAGAAAAAGGATTTTGTTCCCGGGTTTTTGATGCTTCTTTTTTTTTTGGAAGAATTGGTCCAGCATGCTTCTACATGCTAATATATAAATGCTCTCCCGGGCATGTAAAT